>NW_020664561.1:2381601-2441078 GCF_002925995.2 Terrapene triunguis | reverse complement strand
CCCCCCCCCGAGCGCCGCCCTGCACCGCCCCCCCAGCGCTGTGCTGCGCCGCCGAAACACCCCCCGCGCTGCCCGGCCGAAACAAACAAAGGAACAAAAAAACCACCGCAAGCGCCCCCCGCCACCCCAACATTGGCCGCCCCTTCTAAGGTGCTGCCCCAAGCACGTGCTTGGTCGGCTGGTGCCTGGAGCCAGCCCTGAGTGGCGGTTTCTTTCCTCTGTCATACTTGGGTTTTGGTTATGAGCATTGCAGCAAGCGTGGTGCTTCAATGTGCTTTCAGCGGGAGAGCCAGTACTGCCTGCAATCTGGGGTCAAAGTGGCAACCGGTTCCTCCAGTCCTGCTTCTTGTCTCCACCACCATGAGATTCCCTTTCCCCTTCCATGTTTTCCCTTTTAATAAAGACAAACCTTGTTAATTCCCACTCCGTGCTGGGATAGGAACTGCCTCTTCCCCCTTGTACTCCAATGCAGGGGCTATGCCTTGGGCTCCCTGCACATCTCCCAGCTCTGGCCTCTTTACACACTCCAGCAGTTCAAAGCACTTGGAAAGCTGTGAAACCCTCCCTCTGAGAATTACCCTCCCTCACTCCCCCTCCTGAGCCCTGAGTAGAAGGCATAGCCAGGTTACTGCTGTACCCAAGCCATCCCCTGTGGTCAGAAATGTCTTTGGAGACTGTTGGCAGTGGTGCAAAGTACAGCAGCCCAGACGCTTCTCTGCTTTATGTCAGGGACCTGTCTGGCAGGCAGCTTGCCCCAGGATCAGGGACTGGGTGTATGGTAATTTATCACCCCCTTTGCCCTGTGAGCTGCAGCAGGCACAGCTCAGACACAGCCAGGATCTGGGCCAATGCCTGTCTGAGGCTACTATAGGTGCCAACAATTAGAAAAGAGGAGGAGGGGCAGAGAGCAGGCTGGCCCATGGCACCAACCTACCTTGTGCAGCAGGCAGCAGAGCAAGGAATGGATGCTGCACCCTCTTAAGGGCTATGGCAGCAGCCGGAGTCCAGCACAAGGCCTCCTAAAGCTTCCCTAGCTCCCACGATGTGGGTCAGTGCTGATCAAACACAGCCTGACCTATGTCTCCAATACTCCTTCATCCCCTCACAGAAGGAGCCCAGGAATATCTGCCACAATGAACACCATGGGGCTGTGCCAGACAACACTCCTACTGCACCATCATTCATGCCCATCAGCTTCAACTATCTGCAGCCTTTGACTCCTGCCTGGAAGAGGTGCTGCAGATTTCAGAGGCTGAGAGTTGGATCGTGTTGCTCTCTGTTGCACCATCCTCTGTCCTGTGCCCAGATTTGCTTCTAGGTCCCTTTTGGTGGCTGCTGCTGCATTCTCAGCGGATTCCAGTCATTTGCAGCACCAGTCCCGAGTATAGACATTATTAAGAGAAAAATCTGAAACAGCTAAAGGAGAACAGGACCATGAGCAATCAGCAGCATGGGTTTGTACAGTAATGAATAACTCCAGCCAAGGCCGGCTCCAGGCACCAGCCAACCAAGCACGTGCTTGGGGCGGCACCTGGTAAGGGGCGGCCAATCTTGGGGTGGCGGGCGGCAGCGCGGCGCGGCGCTCGGCGGGGGGGTGGTTTCCGGCGGCGCAGCGCTCGGCGGGGGGGGTTTGGCGGCGCGGCGGTCAGCGGGGGGGGGGTCGGCGGCGCGGCGCTCGGCGGGGGGTGTTTGGCGGCGCTCCGCGCGGGGGAGGTTTTCGGCAGCGCGGCACTCCGCGGGGCGCTCGGGGATGTTAGGCAGCGTGGCGCTCGGCGGGGGTTTCGGCGGCACGGCGCTCCATGGTGGGCGGAGGTGTTCGGCAGCGTGGCGCTCCGCAGGGGTTTCGGCAGCGCTCCGCACGGGGGGGCTTCGGCAGTGCGGCGGCTCCGCGGGGGGGGGGGGGGGTCGGGGGCGGGGGGGGGGGTGGGTGTTACGGCAGGGCGGCGCTTTTTTTTGCTGCTTGGGGCGGCAAAAAAGTTAGAGCCGGCCCTGACTCCAGCCAGGCAAACCTGCTTGCTTTTCTGTGTAATTACAGAATGAGAAGGTGAAAGGAACACAACAGTGTACTATCCCAGCATCTGATGCAGTCTCTCACACAGACTGATGCACACAATCCATTCAGATGGGCTTGGGCATGAACATTGAACTGGAAATTGGCTGAGGAGGCAGAAACAAAGGGTTGCATTGAGTAGTAGAGCTGGCTTCAATCACTCACCAATATGGAACGAATTAATGAATCGTTGACTTGCTATAGAGTGGGCCAAATAACAGAGCAAATGTATTTGCAGATGGTTTATTCAACGCTTGCTAGAAATAATTAACAAGGCCTACAGTAGTTGTCTTTAACCAGCCCCACTAAGGGTATGTTTATGCTGCTAGCTCAAACAGACATACCCCAGCTGGCTTTACTGTAGCTAGCTCAGGTGCTGGAGCAGCGCAGACTCCAGAGTGGGCTGTAAAAACCTTTCTGGAACCCATGGTAATTACTCACGGGGCTAGCGTGGGGTGACGTGCACGCTGCTACTGCTTCACTGCTCCAGTACTGACACTAGCAACATTAAAACTAACTTGGCTGATGTCAGCTCAAACTGCAATCACATCCTGGGACTGCAATACAGACATCCCTGAACTGCTAACTAGAACTGGACAAAAATGGCAATTAGTGTCCATGGAATATTTCAAATACAATCATTTTTGTTTTGTTTGAAACTTTTCAGATAATTTTCCCATTTTTCATCAACATGAAATTTTTCATCTTGGTTCAATTCAGAATGAATAATTTCCATTTGATCTGAATGAAAAAGAAAATTCACCTTTCAGATGTCATTTTTTTTAGTTTCCCCCTCACTTCCTTAACTCTTTTTTCCTATTGGAAAAAAGTGGCAGAGGAGGGTTAAAAGAGAGAACGGCAAGAAACCTACCCAGTGAGAATCATAAACTAAGAATGTTTTGTTTTCCATTAAAATCACAATGAATCAAAACCAACATTTTTGTTTTGACAGAAAATGTTGAACTATACCCAATTTTTTCATGGGAATGTATTGTTTGAAAAGCCATTTTTCATGGAAAAATACATTCTGATGAGAAGAATGGTGATTAACTCAACTGGTATCTGCACAATGGGGCCCTGACTCAGCTGGTGGTACCACAGTGAGGATGACATCTCTATAACCTGGGTCACACACTAGGGCTGGTAAAGGAAGCACAGGTCTCTGCAGGATGGAGAGGGGCTGAGTGTGAGGCACAGAGGGGAATAAGGGCCAGTTGGGTAAAACTAAGAACAGGAACATGGCGGATGAATTTCCAGACACTTCCTACTCAGACACACCAAGATCTGCAAAAAGAACAGGAGTACTTGTGGCACCTTAGAGACTAACAAATTTCTGTGAGTGGAAAGGTCCCTGTGGATGGAGCCACTCCTTACTCCTTCAGTGGCTGCTGGCTGGGCTCTGTGGCACCAGCTGTCCCTGTCCCTGGATCTCCATGGTGTTAGGGATCTGTGTGTGGGGAATAGGCTCATGGCAGGTTGCAGGAGGAAGGCCAGGTGAAGAGGTGACAGAAGTGTGCTACGTTCTCCCACCACCTCTGGTGTTTTAGCTGGATTAAAGCTATGAGTAGCCAGGGTCTCAGAGCCATTAGTACTTGGTCTCTGGTGATCTGGACCCATCCATACTGAGGGGATTTGTCTGTGGGGAAGCAGGGGAATATGAGCTCTAAAAACTGTACTGAGCATTCAGCCATGAAAGAGCTGTGCTGGGCTGCATTGCCAGGGCACTTGCCCAGCCTTCAGGTGACCACACACACCTGGACAGACACTGCAGATGTTACCAGGCTTAGCTGTGTGGGCCAGGCAATCTCCTCAAGCGAGGGCTTCTTCCTCCCTCACTGCCCCACAAACCTTCCTACGAGAACCTTTAGGGCGGGACTCTAGACTCTGTGACACACAGCCATTACCATAGCAAGGGGCTACAGAATGGGATGTTACATGAGCAGGCTCAGATGTGACTGCAAGGCGAGACAAGAGGAGAAATCAATGTGGTCCATTGGCTAAGGTACCAGTTTGGGAGTCTGGAAACCCAGTTTCTAATCCCAGCTCTATAGCTGAGATCTTGGGTGAGTCACTTCCTCTCTCCTTATTTGAATTGCAAGCTCTTCCCAGCAGGGGAGTCTCTTACTGATGTTTGCACAATAGGGCCCCAATCTCAGTTATAAATAACAATGGGGTGTGGGCAGCAGAAATATTGTGGCCTGAGGAAGGATAAAACACTTACTGAAATGGCTCTCCCAATGAACACACTGTTCTACCAACACTGAAGAGAATTCAGACTCCCACCCAGAATAATCCAGGACTGATTCTATGCACACAAAGGGCATTTGTAAAGATCGCACTTCCACTCTGCTGGCCCATTGATTAATGGGTATCAAGTACAAACAATTACATCTGACTGGCTGGGGAAGTGACCTGCTTTGACAAGAAGTGGAAAGGAAACTGGGGTGAATGTAGGACATCCTCTGTTTTCATTAATCATCCTGAAACACAGCCTTCCATTCACTGCTGACTGCATGGTGCACAGCTTCGGGCTGATAACAGTATGGGAGTGGCAGGATGAAGTTGTCGGGTGGAGAACTAGAGACTTTCAACATATCTGGTGTCCCAAGGGAAGTAGCTCCTAAGGACTATCATGGCTGGTGGATAATGGAGGGCTGAAAACAGCCAGGCTGATGTAATCGGCAGAGAAATTTATAATGAAAACTCACGGTGATCAGGGAGGTCCCAGATAACTGGAAAAAGGCTAATGTAGTGCCCATCTTTAAAAAAGGGAAGAAGGAGGATCCGGGGAACTACAGGCCAGTCAGACTCACCTCAGTCTCTGGAAAAATCATGGAGCAGGTCCTCAAGGAATCAATTTTGAAGCACTTCAAGGAGAGGAAAGTGATCCGGAACAGTCAGCATGGATTCTCCAAGGACAAGTCATGTCTGACTAACCTAATTGCCTTCTATGATGACATAATTGGCTCTGTGGATGAGGGGAAAGCAGTGGACGTGTTATTCCTTGACTTTAGCAAAGCTTTTGATACCGTCTCCCACAGTATTCTTGCTGCCAAGTTAAAAAAGTATGGGCTGGATGAATGGACTATAAGGTGGATAGAAAGCAGGCTAGATCATCGGGCTCAATGGATAGTGATCAATGGCTCCATGTCTAGTTGGCAGCCGATATCAAGCGGAGTGCCCCAAAGGTTGGTCCTGGGGCCAGTTTTGTTCAATATCTTAATTAATGATCTGGAGGATGGCGTGGACTGCACCCTCAGCAAGTTTGCAGATGACACTAAACTGGGAGGAGTGGTAAATAGGCTGGAGTGTAGGGATATGATACAGAGTGACCTAGACAAATTAGAGGATTGGGCCAAAAGAAATCTGATGAGGTTCAACAAAGACAAGTGCAGAGTCCTCCACTTAGGACAGAAGAATCCCATGCACTGCTACAGGTGTTGGACTGACTGGCTAAGCGGCAGTTCTGCAGAAAAGGACCTAGGGGTTACAGTGGACGAGAAGTGGGATATGAGTCAACAGTGTGCCCTTGTTGCCAAGAAGGCTAATGGCATTTTGGGCTATATAAGTAGGGGCATTGCCAGCAGATCGAGGGACATGATCATTCCCCTCTATTCAGCATTGGTGAGACCTCATCTGGAGTACTGTGTCCAGTTTTGGGCCCCACACTACAAGACGGATGTGGAAATATTGGAAAGAGTCCAGCAGAGGGCAACAAAAATGATTAGGAGGCTGGGGCACATGACTTACAAGGAGAGGCTGAGGGAACTGGGCTTGTTTAGTCTGCAGAAGAGAAGAGTGAGTGGGGATTTGATAGCAGCCTTCAACTACCTGAAGGGGGGTTCCAAAGAGGATGGAGCTAGACTGTTCTCAGTGGTAGCAGATGACAGAACAAGGAGTAATGGTCTCAAGTTGCAGTGGGGGAGGTTTAGGTTGGATATTAGGAAAAACTTTTTCACTAGGAGGGTGGTGAAGCACTGGAATGGGTTACCTGGGGAGGTGGTGGAATCTCCTTCCTTAGAGGTTTTTAAGGTCAGTCTTGACAAAGCCCTGGCTGGGATGATTTAGTTGGGGATTGGTTCTGCTTTGAGCAGGGGGTTGGACTAGATGACCTCCTGAGGTCCCTTCCAACCCTGATATTCTATGATTCTATGATTCTATGCTGCCCTCCTTGTTTGAGGGGCTGGCTTGGCATCAGTGCATGTGCTGTTCAAACACAAAACCAACACAGCGAAGGCTGCTCAAGAACAACCACCACCTGGTCAAACATTAAAGAAGCCTGTGAATTCCAGTGAAGTCAAACACACCACATAGCAACCAATCATCAGCAACGTCCATAAAGCATAGCTGCCACCTGGTCCCATCCAACACATGTGCATCATCCATCACACTCATCAACAAATGTTCCTGTGACATTTCGCCTCATATTCTTCATAGAGATATTGTTATGATATGATTATGGCATAACTATGATGTATTTTATACCAGATAGGTCATGTGAGCTATCATTGGAAAGGTTATGATTTACTAAATATGATTATCCTATTTTTATGTATGTATCATTTTTGTATCTGAAGTTATGAATATTTTCTCTGCATCTATTACAAATGTGTTTACACCTGGGGAATGCCCACTAGACAGAATTCAATCAGTCTGTATGGCTAGCTGGGAAGGGCCATTAGGGAGAACAATAGGTCTTAGAAGATGCTAATCACCCACCGGGGAGACTTCCTGGGAAGCCTTCCTGGGGACGCTACAAACAGCTTCCAAGTTATGGCTGCTCTGACCCTACAGGGACATGTGACCAAGTCACCTGGTACTGGACTCCATCATAATGACCGGGGGGTGGGAATCAAACTAGGAAACAAGCAGGAAGAATAGGCAGTCCTGGCACAGTCAAGGAACTATGATGTGATTGGAATAACAGACTTGGTGGGGTAACTCACAGGACTGGAGCACTGTCATGGATGGGTATAATCTGTTCAGGAAGGACAGGCGGGGGAGAAAAGGTTGGAGGAGTTGCACTGTATGTAAGACAGCAGTATGATTGCTCAGAGCTCCAGTATGAAAATGGAGAAAAGCCTGTTGAGAGTCTTTGGGTTAAGTTTAGAGGTGAGAGCAACAAGGGTGATGTTATGGTGGGCGTCTGCTATAGACCACCAGAACAGGAGGATGAGGTAGACGAGGCTTTCTTCGGACAGCTAACAGAAGTTTCCAGATCACAGGCCCTGGTTCTCATGGGGGACTTCAATCACCCTGACATCTACTGGGAGAGCAATACAGCAATGCACAGACAATCCAGGAAATTTTTGGAGAGTGTTGTGGACAACTTCCTGGTGCAAGTGATGGAGGAACTAACTAGGGGCCATGCTCCTCTTCACCAGCTGCTCACAAACAGGGAAGAATTGGTAGGGGAAGTAGAAGTGGGTGGCAACCTGGGCAGCAGTGATCATGAGATGGTCGAGTTCAGGATCCTGACAAAAGGAAGAATGGGTCTGGACCTAATGCATCCGAGGGTGCCGAGGGAGTTGGCTGATGTGATTGCAGAGCCATTGGCCATTATCTTTGAAAATTTGTGGTGATTGGGGAAGATCCCGGATGATTGGAAAAAGGCAAATATAGTGTCCATCTTTAAAAAAGGGAAGAAGGAGAATCCGTGGAACTACAGACCAGTCAGCCTCACCTTAGTTCCTGGAAAAATCATGGAGCATGTACTCAAGGAAACCATTTTGAAGCACTTGGAGGAGAGGAAGGTGATCAGGAACAGTCAACATGGATTCACCAAGGGCAAGTCATGCCTGACCAGCCTGATTGCCTTCTATGATGAGATAACTGGTTCTGTGGATATGGGGAAAGTGGTGGACATGATATATTTTGAATTTAGCAAAGCTTTTGATACGGTCTCCCACAGTATTCTTGCCAGCAAGTTAAAAAAGTATGGATTGGATGAATGGACTATAAGATGGATAAAAAGCTGGCTAGATCGTCAGGCTCAACGGGTAGTGATCAATAGCTCAATGTCTAGTTTGCAGCCAGTATCAAGCGGAGTGCCCAAGGGCTCTGTCCTGCGGCTGGTTTTGTTCAACATCTTCATTAATGATCTGGATGATGGGCTGGATTGCGCCCTCAGCAAGTTTGCGGATGACACTAAGCTGGCGGGAGAAGTAGATATGCTGGAGGGTAGGAATGGGGTCCAGAGTGACTTAGACAAATTGGAGGATTGGGCCAAAGCCTTGGCTGGGATGATTTAGTTGGGATTGGTCCTGCTTTGAGCAGGGTGTTGGAGTAGATGACCTCCTGAGGCCTCTTCCAATCCTAATCTTCTGTGATTCTATGATAAATCCTGACCACTATAATAAACAATAAGATTTCAGAGACCAAAATCTCTCCATATTTCTCTTTAAGCCAACTAAAAGTAAGGGCAGAGGGTTTGCAAATTGAACTAGTGGCAGCCTTCAACAAGACAACCAGGCGCAACTGGCAGCTCCTGTAAATGGGTGTCAGGTACGTAGAGAATACAGCTGAAAGATACAGAAAATAGAATCTGCCTGGTCAGTCTAGCACTTCTGGGTCTCCTCCAAAGAAAGGAACACCACTGTCCAAGGAGCTTTTCCAGAATGGAGCCCAAAATTACTAGATAAAAGAGACTAAATTACAAATAAGTAGGCCTCAATGGATGTCAAAATCAGCTACAAAAGGCAGTCTTCACTCCAACCTGTGATTACCTGCTTATATCATTTAAAGATAGAGGATCCATTTTACAGGCCACCATGAATGAGAGAGAAATTTTACCTGCACCAATTGAATAAAACTGTCATTTCCCCCATGTTTTTCATCGCCTCTCACAACAGCAGAGAACTGCGTTAAATGCCGCAATCCTGGCGACCCAGAAAGGAACAAACTTCTGTCTAGAGCAGGTCCAACATTTTTCAATGGAACAGTTTTCTGTTGCAAAAATGCCACTTAGTCAAAAGCAGAACATTCCATGAGACCTTGCTAATTTCTATAAAATTTCATTTTGAGGATTTCTTTTTTAAAAAAGCATCTTGATATGGTCAAAAAGTTCCATTTTGACATTTTCAGAATTGAATGCTTTGATTTTTTAATTTCAAAATGAATTTTTGTTTTGACTTTTATTTTATAAAAATGATGAAAAATGAAAAAGTTGTTGAAATCAAAACACCACATTTCAATTCACCCAAGCTAATTTGTTAAGAAATTTTGTTTTGTGGGAAAATTTGAATTTCTTTGTTTTTGTTCCTATTTGGAACAAAATAAGTTTCAAATTCACAAAATTTCCTGCAAAACAGTTCTACTTTTATGCTTAAAAACCCTGCAGGCAGCAGTGAAATTTGCAAAGAGGTGAGATCAGAAAAACCTAGTGCAACAGAAAACTTCAGACAACTTTTTTGGTGTTAAATTAATATAGAGTGTAATTAAAATAGCAATAAATGGAGGATACTGTATTTAAATAATTCATTTTTTTCATATCAGTTGTCATTTGGCATGTGCTTATCCAATGACTACATGCTAATTAATAGAGAACAACTCCTGAAATCGTTTCAGGACAACCTGACTTTGTTGTTCCTGGCTGACAGCAGTCTATGTTCTCCAGAAAGTCTGCAGCCTAAGAGTTAGTTAAAGGAGGAAGTGGCAATATGAAATACCATGTATACTGCACACAAAACACATTGAGAAGTGGGAGTTAAGGTTGCCTAAGGGCATTGTGTCACAAAAGGGCAAATGCTTAAGGCAGTGTTCTCAGCCAGCACAACACAAATGGCCCCGGATTAGCCCACTACCATCATGGCCCTCTTCACACCACTGTGCTGTCACTCAGAATACATACACTCCCAGTTCAACAGTAGTATTAGGGTTCAGGACAGGCCTCAAAATAAAACTCACTGCAATGCATATCCTGTTTCAAAGTGATCCAATGCATTTGCAGGCCCTTGTCCATTTCATGCAGGGTCCTCCCCTGCCCCTATTCGAAGTCAGGTTACTGAGGTGAAAGGCCCTTTTCCTGGTGGCAGTGACCTCTGCTTTCATAGTGAGTGATTGTCGTCATGCTATATTGACAGATGCATCCATTCTACTGAGCTGCAAGGGTAAGGGGCTGCCATGGGTTCTTATGAAATTTCTGTCCACAGTGGCATCAGAGTTTAATTAACCCATCAGCCTGCCAAAATCCTTCGCCATCTCACCTACACAATATCATTCAGTCAACGCTGAAAGATGCTTGGGGTCATGGCTAACGGCCTTAGAAAGTCCACTTAGCTTTATGTTCCATTTGACACCAACTCCCAGGGCAATGCTGTCAATAACAGGACTATGCCTAAATGGCTGCCTGATGGCGTTTCTCATTGCAAGGCCTTGTCTGTGCTGCACTTAGAAAGTCACATCAAGGCTCATGTTATCTGAGGAACAGCAGATTCTACTGCCAGCTTCAGGGATATTAAAGTCACAGACAATCTCAGACTTAGAAACATCAGATCTAGTTATGAGACAGGGTCCCTGGAATTATGCATCAGGGACCCTGGAATTATATGGCCGGCATTCACCCCCATCTTATAGGCATTTCCTTTCATCCTTTCAAAGGCCTTCCCTGCATCAAAGCACATCAAAATACCAGGTATACCCATCAACCATGTTGAATGGTGAAAATGGCCTTGTGTGGTCTTCTTTCATATGGCTGGTGTAGAGCAGCAACTACAATTTCCCCTGAAGTTGATCGAGCCAGATGGCTACATCAGGAATAGCAGAATTTATTGCAGTAATGCCTCCTTCATATTTATAAATTGGCCAGTAGGTGGCGATATGTTCAATGGTCTGTCGTAGGGAGCCTAACTCGCATGCTGGGAAGTCCTTGATTTTCCATTTGTGCATTAGATGTCCGCATCCACCATGGTTGTTTCGGATTCGGTTCAGAGTTGACCAATATGTCTGTGGAAGGTCAAAGCCAGTCTTGTTTAGCCTAATCTGCTTTCCAAGCCTCCTTCTGATCATAGCCTGATTGCATGAGGCTAAACAAATGTTCCCAGAAAGGCTTGCGGGACTTAAGACATTGTGGGTGTGGGTGTTTGGGGGTGGGGGGGGCATTGTCAAGGTCTTGGTGAATAGGAAGGCATCTGTTTTCCTGGATTCACTGAGCTTCGCGGAATGTCACTGCAGTTCGGCTTATCGGCGGGGGAGCGATGTTAGAACAGGTAGCTTTGGCGTTGGAGTCAACTTAAGGGTTCTCGTGATGCAATACATCACTGTATTCAGCTGGGTATTCACAAGTTGCATGTGGCTGCATCTGCTCCATCGGTGCACAGTATTCAGGCTACGGAATATACAAGTGCTATTGCAGATGCTCACAATACTGATGCTGATGCACCCCAGGTTGTACCTGCTGATTTCTGGATTATGTGGTCAAATCTGGTATCCACCTGTTGGAGGATAGAAAAAAAAGGAGTAATTCCTATACTTGGGTTAATTTCCCTCTTGGAACCAAGAATTCTCACTGTCAAATCTTTTTTTATATTCAAGAGCCAGTTTTGTCTCTTTGCCATAGTTTGCAATGACTTTAAAACCACTATGATCACTCCTCATTTTTTGGTGCTACTAACTGCATAGAATTCTTGCCCAAACCATCCATAGCATCATGTATTTACTTATTTTCACTGTAAAAGAGCCATTTTCTTAAATTCAGGCATAGTCATTCTTCGCTGCTTGTTATTATTCAAGCCTTTGACATTTAAAGTAAGACAGTGACATTTATGGACTCTCATTAACTCAAAATGTGTTTTGTTCCATTCCCATAACCCCTGCTTGTCAAACTTAGTTATTGTCATTTGCGACTCCTTCTCCCATTACTGCTCATCCAATTTAAAATTCATACCAAACTTTTGCAATATGCTTCCTTTCTCCTCTTACCTTCTCCCTAATTCCCCTCCCCCGTTATTCCTCCCATCTTCCTTTTTAGAGGATTCATTGCTCTGCTACGTGGATGGAGAAGTGCTACCCACCCATGTCAAGTGCTATTTAAGTCAGATGGGGGGTGGGGGTTCCCACTGCGCCCCTGTGATTCTCAAACTGGGACATCCTCACTCAGTCACAGACAGGAGCCTCATCTGACCCCTACAGAGCATCCACACAGTGACATTTACAGTGACATTATTTTACACAATCCCTTCTTGTCTTAGGGTAAAACTAATCGATTGATGACAGTGATATTAAATACCTTAATCTGTGAACGATTTAACAACCACTCTGATATGTCATCAGAGAGATCCAGAGCTAGATCCTTAGGGACAGCCAGTAAATTAGCAGTTGCAATATACTTTTTATTTGGTCTTTGTTGATCTGGCTTTCACTCATATATATTGAGCTATAAAAATCCTCAAATATATCCCATGTTTTCATCAATAGCTTTTCACAGATGTTAAGGCCAGAAGGTTCTGTTCATCTACTCTGAGCCCCTGCACAACACAGGCCCGTGAATTTCATTCAGAATTTACTAGAATTTTTACTGCATCACGCCCCATAACTTCTTGTTGCCCTACAGCAGCTCTTTTAGAAAGAGACACCCAATCTTGCTTTGAAGGCTCCAGCTGAGGAAGAACTCACCACAGCCCTTGGGAAGCTGTTTCAGGGACTAATTATCCTCACTTGAAAATGTACATTTTATTTCCAGTTTGAACTTTGTTGACTTCAGCTTTTGGGCCTGGATCTCATCCTGCCTTTGTCTACTAGATTAAAGAGCCCTTTGGCATCAGAAATCTTCTCCCTGTCTGTGATTAAATTGCCTCTTAACCTCCTCTTTGATCAGCACACAATTTCTTTTGTTTAGTAGTTCAGATTGCTTTTACTATCCTATTTTGGTGACTGATAGATTGGTGGGGACAATCAATTTCAAATTAAAGCCATGCAAAGAAACAATATTCTACCCCTTCATAGTGGATAGCCTTATTCACCATGTCTCTGACCACTTAACATAGAGTACATTCCAATGTCTTATTCCTCTGTCCCTTACCCTGTGCACTCTTTCACCCTATATTATAGAAAACTATTCACGTCCTAAGACAGAAAATGGAATCTTCAGGACTATGCATGACCCTAGAATCCTTATTCTCTTTGATTAGCCCTTCAGCCAGCACCTATCTCCTGCATGCCAGATCTTCTGTTTGGAAGATGTTTGTTCCTTAGGGCTTGACCTGCTGCTACATTTGTTTCATGTACCGCATGCTGGATAATAACACAAGAAGACTCCATGCTTGTAAAACTAAACTGGCTCTTTATTCAGAGAGCTATTTACAGAGATGCTGCAGCTGCAGCTACAGCTAGCATTCCAGCCATGTGCACACAGACTAACTTCCTGGTACTTCCTCCAAACTCTTCCCTCCTGCAACTTGTGCTCCTCCCTCCATGACTCATGCAGGTTGCTGCCATGTTGATGGAGATCAGCTGCCCATCTGTTTCACTTCTCTCCTGGTGATGCTCTGTCTTAGAGGGTAATCCCAGGTCTCAGGCTATAATCACAATTTTTTATGGGGAAAGCAAAGCTGACATGGGAAGCCCTTCCAGTGTTTTCTATTGGCCTGAAAGCACTTCAGTGACTTTCCTGAGCTGCCTTTTCTTTTTTATGTGAGCAAGAGCAGAGGTGGAGAAATAGTCTCCTTTGGTCCCTGCCCTTCCAGTGTGGCTGGTGTGTGAGTCTAACTCTTCTCATTCAGTGACTGTGGCTGGCCAGACACATCCCTATTGCGAGACCCCACAGCTGGTTTTGGAACCTGGGTGAACTGTTTGTATACAGAGGAGTGCCTCTTTCCCCAAGGCTCTCTGAGTGGGATTTCCATGTGTTGTGTCAGTCTCACATCATGTTTTCCCTCCCCGTTCTTCAAATCACCCACTGCTGGCTCCAAGCCAAGCTCTTAGCTTTCAGACACCGTCTACATCAGCTACGGAAGTGTCTCTGATTGTTCCTCTCCCCTGCCAGCCTGCTCTTCAGTGTTATTTATAAATCCCTGGAAGGAGGCTTGTGTCTCAGCTCTCACGGGTGACATTAATTAGTCCCCAGTGCCTGCTTTTGGCTTTCCCAGTTGTACTGTGTGGGTGGAGCGATGGTGTGCAGGATGCACTGGGAATGGACATGGCTTCTCAACTCTGGTGGCTGCAAAGAAGCTCTTCATAGCAGTGATGCCTTTCTGTGCAAGCAACTGGGGTTTGGGGATCCCCAGAAACAACTCCCTGTAGGGGGAGGGATAGCTCAGTGGTTTGAGCATTGGCCTGCTAAACCCAGGGTTGTGAGTTCAGTCCTTGAGGGGGCTACTTAGGGATCTGGGGCAAAAATCAGTACTTGGTCCTGCTAGTGAAGGCAGGGGGCTGGACTCAATGACCTTTCAAGGTCCCTTCCAGTTCTATGAGATAGGTATATCTCCATATATTAACCTGGCTGGAGTTTCATTGGCTGCCAGTTCTCTAAGGCTTGGTCCACACTGGGGCGGGGGATCGATATAGGAAACGCAACTTCAGCTACGAGAATAGCATAGCTGAAGTCGACGTTTCCTATATCGAACTAAAAATACCTACTTCGGGTCCACGCGGCGCAGGCAGGCTCCCCCGTCGACAGCGCTTCCTCCTCTCGGCGAGCAGGAGTTCCGCAGTCGACGGGGGAGCGCTTCTGGGATCGATCTATCGCGTCCAGATGAGACGCGATAAATCGATCCCAGAAGATCGATCTCTACCCGCCGAATTAGGCGGGTAGTGTGGACCAGCCCTAAGTCACACAGACTGGTGCATGTGAAGAGCACAGCGGTAGAGCTTTACTCAAGAGCAACTTGCCCATCTAACATATCACACACACCTTCCGTCCACTTCCTGCTCCACCCGCAACATACTCTCACACACATGGTATCAGGGTCTTAGTGGGCTACACAAAGCATTAGTCAAAGGAAAGAGAGAAAAACCTGTGAATGAGCTGTCCTCTTTCAGGCTCCCTGTTGCTGGATTCTCTTTGGCAGTGATAGCTGCAATGCAGTATTGTGTGGATTCTGTCTCAACACCAGAGTCCTGCTCTGCTCTCATTTCTGCAGAATAGGCTCCTGAATGAGGAAACACAAATTTCCCAGTGTCTTTTCTCCCTCATTTGATTTGGCCCCCATTTTGTTGTTTGGCTGTAGCCTGCAGTTTGTTGATTTTTTAATCCTGCTCTTGTGAGGTATTGCACCGCTCCGTGTCAGAGGGCGACACTGGTCTTGTTTCAGTGCTCTGTGTTATGTGTCCTTCTGCTGGGACAGCCCGTGAGTTCATTCATCTAGACGGCCACTAGAGCTGTGTAAGGAACTGATTTTTCAGTTCGGTCTCTGAACCAGAAAAAATCTAAAAACAATTGTTTTGGGTCACCCAAAACAACAATTGTTTGTTTTTTCTTGACAAAAAAACTGGGGGAAATGGTTTTGTTTAGTTTTTGGGTGGGTTTTTTTAACCATTTTTTGTTTTAGCATAATTTCAGGAAAAAATGCATTTCCAAACAAGAAGCCAAAATATTTTCACTCTTATGGAAATTTTGTTCCCCATTTTTTTCTGGCCAAAACTATTAACTGAATTCAACCCAAATTCATTGACAGTTTTGGTTGACCTGAAATTGCACTTTTTGGTGAATAAATTATTTTACCCAGCTCTATTGTTAACCAAGACAAGACTTAGCAAAGGTCCCTGCAGACCCCCATTGGACACCCGCCCCCTAACTGAGACCATTGCAGTTTATCATCCTCCTTTGTTGATGGTATTTAGCTATTTTTCAATGCACAGCACAGTGCTTGAATCCACGCTGATTTGAATTGACTTTGCAAAGAAGGTTTCGTGAGACACTGTATCAAAGCTTTTGCCCTCATTCAGCTATCTTCCCCCTGTGGCTTTCCCCTGATCCACTGTCCATTAAGTTTGTCCAACAGGATGTTTCCCATCTCTAAACATATGCTGCTCATTGTTCAGGTTTCCATGATTATTCTCCAGATGCCCCCTCCCCTTCTCCTATGTGGCCGTGCCATTATTTGTTTGCTGTATTGTATTCCCCTGCATACAATGGCTATAGTGAGTCTGAAACACAGAGTTCACCAGCCTAAATTGCTGCACATTTGTAGTTTTCAGGTGGTCTCGTACCATTACTTTAATGGAATTTATGGGTTACGGTTGCTATGAGCCCAGCAGATTGTTTCTCCTTCCTTCAGAATTTCAGTTGATCAAAGTGAGTTACTGGGAAGATGGAAGGGTAGTCGGGGTGGGGTGGCGGGTAGGAAATAAGCAACTGCAATCAGGCTCCAAGGTTTCTACAGTGACTTATGAGCCAATTGGCATTTCCCACTGGCTGGGCCATTGTGGAGTCTGCAGGGCACCAAGGGCATAAATAACTACAGAACAACATTTGCAGATGGTCAGTTGATCAACTCGTTCCCAGAAAGTGCAGAGAATCAGACTTCATAAGGTTAATTACAGGCTTGGGCTCAAAGACCCTTCATCAATGCTGGTGTCTTAGAGGCCTGTTAGTTATGTTAAAATAATGTGCTGGAATCTCTTGGATGCATAGCCAACTTACAAAGCAGGGCTGCCCAAGTGAGACCTATGTTTACAATGGAGAAGGTTCAACTCACCTTTAATACTGTGGTGTAGCCAATGGAAACCACAGACCCCCAACGTTAGTCAGGATTCCTTGGTCAGCTGAACCACTGCATGCTGGGATGTATAGTCTCTTCAGGCTACTCACGTCATAGATAGGAGGGTGGCAGCAGCTTGCATTGTTAAACACCGTGGGCTGCATTTGGATGATAGGCAGCAATTTGGATACTTCTGTTGCATGGACCACCACAGAGCAGGAGAACATTTAACTTTTCGAGAGTATGACTTGGGGGAGTCTCTTCTCTTCTCTTCTCTTTGGTTTCTTAAATCACGCTCAGCACCATGTATCTGAGCCCCTTCCAGTCAAGCATTAAGCAAAGTGACCCCATCTGTCACGTGTGACTTCTTCTCTCATCCTCTCCCCCGGGGGAGAATTGCCTGAGCAGTGGAGAGTCTTGTTTTGATAGGGTGTTTAAATGCACCCACTGCTCTTTGTTGATAGTAGATTGAAGCAGCATGCTTGGTGCTTGGAGAGGAGGGTGGTTCTGTTTGTGATGATCCTTAGGTCCTGTGGGATGGATGCAGTTTGGGGCTGGTTTTTGTTTTTCCCTAGGATAGAAGTTTAGCTTTCCCTTGCAAAGAGAACATGGCGGTGTGATCATGGGGTGGTAGCATAAACATCCAGATGAACAGACACAGCGTGCTACAAAGCATAACTTCTACAGGCTCTCTTCAGCAGAGAGCAGTGATAAACCGTGGGCCTGCTTGCAGGGTGCAACGCATGCTGCCTAGCTTAGGACAGACATGGGAGCTCTGATTCAAACATGCCTAAGGAGAGCTAGATGATTTACAAAACAGAGGGGAAAATACTGTGATGTTGCAGTCTATATAATTTTATAAAAATATGCTAATGAGTGACTATAATGTAACTGGAATATGCTTCATGCAAAAGGTCTCTTGTAAGGTATCATTACAAAGCTTATAATCTACTGAGTGTGATCATCCTATTTGTATAAATGTACCACTCTTGTATCTGAAACTAGAAATATGAAATATAACTGTGAAGGCATATTGTAATTATGCAAAGTGTTGGCCATTAATGGTGGTTTGGAACCTTGATGACTTCCATTAACCAGGACAATTGTCTGAAGATGGGTGTGTTTTACCTGTAAGTCTTCCTGTATACATGTGTGCTTACAAGTGGGCAATGAAGTCTTGCAGTGACATGTAATCATGTCACCTGAACTGGAATCCATCTTTAACCTGGTGGCTTTCCATTGAGAAGGAAGGAGTGGAAACCCAGAGAGGGACAAAGGGTTCCCGCCTTATGCAAAAGATATATAAAGGGGTGGAACAGAACAAAGGGAGGTGAGGAGCCATCATGAAGAATCCCCTAGCTACCACCTGAGCTAGAACAAGAGCTGTACCAGGGGAAAGAATTGTGCCCAGGCCTGGAAGGTGTCCAGTCTGAGGAAAAAACTTACTGAAGCATCTCTGAGGGTGAGATTATCTGTATTCAGGTTGATTAGACATAGATTTGCGCATTTTATTTTATTTTGCTTGGTGACTTACTTTGTTCTGTCTGTTACTACTTGGAACCACTTAAATCCTACTTTCTGTATTTAATAAAATCACTTTTTACTTATTAATTAACTCAGAGTATGTATTAATACCTGGGGGAGCAAACAACTGTGCATATCTCTCTATCAGTGTTATAGAGGGTGAACAATTTATAAGTTTATCCTGTATAAGCTTTATACAGGGTAAAACGGATTTATTTGGGTTTAGACCCCATTGGGAGTTGGGCATAAGAACATAAGAATGGCCATACTGGGTCAGACCAAAGGTCCATCTAGCCCAGTATCCTGTCTACCGACAGTGGCCAATGCCAGGAGCCCCAGAGGGAGTGAACCTAACAGGTAATGATCAAGTGCATCTGAGTGTTAAAGACAGGAACACTTCTGTTAGCTGCTTTCAGGTAAACCTGCAGCTTTGGGGCAAGTAATTCAGACCCTGGGTCTTTGTTGGAGCAGATGGGAGTGTCTGGCTCAGCAAGACAGGGTGCTGGAGTCCTGAGCTGGCAGGGAAAGCGGGGTAGAAGTAGTCTGGGCACACCAGGTGGCAGCTCCCAAGAGGGTTTCTGTGATCCCAACCTGTCACAAATACCTTTCTGCAGTTGATCTAAGCTTAGGTCAATCAGTCCCAATAGCCCATACAGCAGCAGAGGCCGTAAAGGGCATGTCTACACTGCAGTGAGAAACCTGCGGCTGGCCCATGCCATCTGACCTGGACTCATGTGGCTCAGGCTGTGGGGCTGTTTAATTGCAGTATAGACATTTGGGTTCTGGCTGTGGCCCGAGCTCTAGAACTCTGAAAGGTGGGAGGGTCCCAGAGCATGGGCTGATGTCTACACTCAGTTAAACAGCGCCACAGCCTGAGCTCCATGAGCCCTAATCAGCTGGCATGGGCCAGCAGTGGGTGTCTAATTACAGTGTAGACATAGTCTAAGTGTCCTGGCGATGAAGCATCAGCTCAGCTTTCTGTGCTGAAAACCAGGATCATGTAGTATGTATTTCTTGTTGTAGTTTACACAGCTCAATTGGATCGTTCTCATCAGCAGTGTGTGCTTTGATTAGTGTTGCTGTGAAGGCTGAATGCAGAAGGAAATGATTCACACTGGGAGGGTGAAATGGGACAGAGTGCAGGATCCCAGTGCATGTGACAGGATCAAGGTGCCTGGTGCATTTGAGATTAAAGGGAAAGATAGAGAAGTGAGGGGGGAGGATTCCTGTTCAATTAGCAAAGATATTTTATCAATTAGAACTTCATTCCACCTCTTTTGTCCCCCATGGGAGGGTTAAGGAGTGAGGTTGTGCTCCGGTGTGGGACAGGCATTTCTGTAGTCTTTTAGTGTTTTATACACCCACCCCCCCAGCCCCTTTGCCCCTCCCGACTGGTTGCTTGATTTTGCCTTGAGATAAGGGTTGAGGCAGTCTTAAAGTGTGCTCTGAGTAACACTTTAACTGCTCTTATCTATTCCCATTGTACTAACAAATCCATCTGACTAGGCAGAAGCAACATCACAGTGTATTTGTCCTTTTTTTTTTTACACATATTAGTATAAGAATATCAAAAAGTCAATCCCAAAATTCTACCCCAGGCTAACAAACAGACCTATATTACTAATACTCCACCCCTTTATTTTATTTTCTTCTGAGACCCTCCTGCCCAGGTATCCTTGGAAAAGCATAGGGCATATGATGGCCCATTTCCTGAAAGGGCCAGGAATCAAGATGGAATGTGTCAATGTGCCATTTGCCCCACTGCCCCCTGTGCAGTATAGTGCCCTGCACCTTCCCTCGTATGGACATACTGCACGTATATTCCAATTAGTGCACCAGACTCCCCAGAGTAATGGGCCCGAGAAAGTTGGGTCCGGGTTATTTGTTACACTGTGGTGGAGAGCCAATTACATTATTTATGTGTGACAATTAGTGGTTGTACCTTAAAAACAACAAGGAGTCGGGTGGCACCTTAAGGACTAACAGATTTATTTGGGCATAAGCTTTCGTGGGTCTGTGCCCCCCCCTAACCACCGTAGTATACATTGCAAAATTAACATACTTAACAATAGGCCAATTGCCACAATAATCCACAGTAATATTGTGAGCCCTGACCATTGTAATATAGTGCAACATCTGGGCCACCACCAGAAATACTGCTTCTCTTCTTTTGATAGGGTTAAGATCCTTTTAACATAATGCTGGATGTATGGAGTGTTCTGCTGAGCGTATACATAAGGGCTGCTCACCTCCTCCCCATACTGTGTTTCCCAGGAATAAGGGAGCGGGAGAATAAGGGCCCAAGAATCGAAAGGTACGGGATTCTCCCCTTATGAAGCTCTCATGGGAAGACCCCTGGAGCTGTGGGAGAATCTGCTGACCCTGGTACTGGGGGAGGTCTCCACACACAGTCTAACACAGGAGTGGGTCTTAACGCTAATTGATCATGTACAGCAGGTACAACAGGCAGTGGCCTGGCAAGATGAGCAAGGAGCAGAAAAGGTCGAAACGTGGTATGACCTGCCTTGAGAGCATGATCTACCCAAAGTGGGAGATCACGTGATGTACCGGATTCCAGGACAACATCATCCATTCCCAGCTCCTAAGTGGAAAGGCCCTTACCCACCTAGACCGATTTGGGCCCAGTCTGCTACTATTGGGAACAGAAAATGGAATGTGAGAATGGGTTCATTGCACACAGATAAAAAGGCACAAGATGGGAATTAAGAAGGAGGGTGTATAAATTCTATTGCATTCATCTTACAGGAGGACTCACAACAGAAATCAATGGCGTGTTGCCGGGGTGGATGATTGGGTGTAATGTATTGGGTATGGAGTGTTCTGCTGGGCGTATACATAATTATGCAATATAACACTTGGGAGTACAAGTGCACCAGTATCTGGCACAATTACACACATTTACACGCTGCAATTGGGACTTTGGTGCACGAATGGGTATGTGGAACTCATTGCTGTGAACAATCGAATCACTGCATACTACCCGATTCCATACCAAGTGGTCGAGCTGGTTTGGACAATACCCCATTTCTCTGTGGACATTCAATGGACTCTTGATATAGACAAAAGCACTGTAGCAGGGTGGTCACCCGCTCCTGCCCTGAAGGGCTTGAAATCAGTCCTGGGAGAGGGATGAGACTGCGAGAGGGCTGCTGTTTCCCCAATCAGCCGAGGCTTGCTGCTTTCCTAGCAGCAGCCCTCTCGCAGTCTCAGCCCACTCGTGTGTTAGACTGTGTGTGGAGACCTCCTCCAGTACCAGGGTCAGCAGATTCTCCCACTGCTCCAGGGGTCTTCCCATGAGAGCTTCATAAGGGGAGAATCCCGTACCTTTCGCTTCTCAGGCCCTTATTCTCCTGCTCCCTTATTCCCGGGCAACACAGTATGGGGAGGAGGTGAGCAGCCCTTAGTGGTGAAAGAACAGGTTAAGGACTATTTAGAAAAGCTGGACATGCACCAGTCCATGGGTCCAGATCTAATGCATCTGAGGGTACTGAGGGAATTGGCTGATGTGATTGCAAAGCCATTGGCCATTATCTTTGAAAACTTGTGGCGGTCAGGGGAGGCCCCGGATGATTGGAAAAAGGCAAATATAGTGCCCATCTTTAAAAAAGGGAAGAAGAAGAACCCGGGGAACTACAGACCGGTCAGCCTCACCTCAGTCCCTGGAAAAATCGTAGAGCAGATCCTCAAGGAAACCATTTTGAAGCACTTGGAGGAGAGGAAGGTGATCAGGAACAGTCAACATGGATTCACCAAGGGCAAGTCATGCCTGACCAACCTGATTGCCTTCTATGGCTCTGTGGATATGGAGAAAGCGGTGGACGAGATATATCTTGAGTTTAGCAAAGCTTTTGATACGGTCTCCCACAGTATTCTTGCCAGCAAGTTAAAAAAGTATGAATTGGATGAATGGACTATAAGGTGGATAGAAAGCTGGCTAGATTGTCGGGCTCAATGGGTAGTGATCAACGGCTCGATGTCTAGTTGGTCCTGCTTTGAGCAGGGGATTGGACTAGATGTCCTCCTGTGGTCTCTTCCAACCCTAATCTTCTATGATTCTATGATTCTCATTAAGACAAAGGTCAGCAGTTGTGACCAGTTTTTCCCTTCCATTTCAACTCCCTTTTTTAGCTCACTTTTGATAGTGCGGTTCATCAGAGGCAGATTTACAGTAAAACACAGGGTGCCCTGGCACGGGGACCCCAGTGACAGGGGGCCCCAGAGCCGGGCAGCTGCGGGGGCAGAAGCTTGGTCCTGCCAGCTCCTGGGCTTCCTGCTGCAGGTTCTGCACCCACTGGCTGCCAAGCTCTCCCCCCCCGCCTCTTCCCCGCCTCCTCCCCCAAGTGTGCCGCATTCCCGCCCCTCCCCCTCCCTCTCAGTGCTTCCCTCGCCACCAAACAGTTGTTTGCTGGCACTCAGGGTGCTCCGGGAGGGAGAGGGAGGAGCGGGGCCGCAGCGTGCTCGGGGGAGGAGTCGGAGAAGAGGTGGGGGAAGGGCCTTGGGGAAGGGGTTGTAACTGGGGCAGGGTGGAGCAAAGGCGGGCCCCCTGCACTCCCCCTACACATACCCCCCCAGCCCCCTGCCATGAGCTGCTCAGGGCAGGGGGGTGGGAGCATCCCCACGACCCCATCCCACATCCCCAGCCCCCTGCCCTGAATCCTGCACCCCCTCACACGCCCCCAGCCCCCTGCCCTTCCTGACTCTTTCAGCCCACACACATTCCCAGCCCCCCCATGCCCTGACTCCTGCAACCCCTCACATCCCCACCCTGAGCACCAAACGGGAGCTCCTGCACCCCCCCACACATTCCCACCTGCACCCCTCGCACCAAATGGGAGATGCCCCAGATAAGCGCTCCACACCCCAACCTCCTGCCCCAACCCTGAGCCCCCCCTGCATCCTAACTCCTGGCCAGACCCTGTACCCCAACCTCCAGCCTGCCCCCGCACCCCATCCCCAGCCCCCCACACCTCATGCCCTGACTTCTGCACCGCCTCACCCCACACCCTTCTGCCCTCCCTGGCTCCTGCATCCCCCTCACACACACCCAACCATGACTCCTGCACCTCCTCACCCCCCCATCCCCCTGCCCTCCCTGACTCCTGCCCCCTACACCCCCAGCCCCCTGTTCTCTGTGACTCCTGCACCCCCTCAAACAACCCCATCCCCCTGGCCTCCCTGGCTCCTGCACCCCCCCACATCCCCACCCCCACCCTGAGCACCAAACGGGAACTTCAGCACCGCCCCCACATTCCCACCTGCACCCCTCACACCGAACGGGAGCTGCCCCAATTAAGCGCTCCACACCCCAACCTCCTGCCCCAACCCTGAGCCCCCTCCCAGACCCTAACTCCTGGCCAGACCCTGCACCACAACCCTCAGCCCACTCCTGTACCCTAACTCCCTCCCAGACTCTGCACCCCCAGCCCCGAGCCCCCTCCTGCACCCTAAGTCCACGCCAGACCCCGCACCCCAATGTTTTTTAACATTTTTTTTATAAAGCACTCTGATCCAAAGCACTTCACAATAGCTAACAGTACAAACAATGTTTGGAAAGATCATTAAGTGGTCCGCCAAGACCCTCAGCGATTTTCAAATGGTCTGTGGAAAAATAAGTTAGACTACAAAAACAATCAAGGTACCTCATTTTATTTTCATGTACTTCCTATTACTTATAGGAAGATGAAGAAAAAAAGAATGAAAAACGGGGGTGGGGGGAGATAAGAGAGAATGTTCTTTTTCTTGGCTGGGTCCCAAGGAGGGGCCCGAAAAATGAAGCTGAGCACAGGGCCCCACTAATTCTAAATCCGCCCCTGCGGTTCATGTATTCCACCTCTCCCACAGCCTGCGGGTGATAGGCGATATGAAACAACTGTGTTATTCCAGTCAGTGCTGTGAGCTCCCCCATTAGGTCTGACTGGAAGGCGGCTCCTTGGTCAGAGTCAATCATCTTTGGGACCCCCCAGCAAGTGAATACCTCATTTACCAGCTTTTTGGCAGTCACCCAGGCAGTCTGGAGCATAAGGTGACCGGATGTGTCCCATCCCAGACTAAGGATATGGACAGGATGCTCCCCTGGGTGCACCTAGGTTTCAGTGTCCCCATCTGCCCCTCCTGACTGTTCAGGGAGGGGCTGGTGATTCAGACAACGATAACACTTCTGTCTCCAAGCAAA
This sequence comes from Terrapene triunguis, assembly GCF_002925995.2. NCBI lineage: Eukaryota > Metazoa > Chordata > Testudines > Emydidae > Terrapene > Terrapene triunguis. The sequence goes on along the minus strand of NW_020664561.1, from coordinate 2,416,675 downwards.
ATTGTGTGCCTGACACTGCAGGCAATCCCAATCCCCTGGTCTCCATGGCCATTCCCCTCCAGATCTGGTAAGATCCTGGGTACCCAGCTTAGCCTGAAGTCTCTGAATCTGCTGCTCTATAGCCATCCACTCATCCCTGCCTACCCTCCTGAGACCATGGCCCCTTCCTCTAGACCCTCCCCTCTGAGCTGACCCACTCCTTTCCACCCAGAACTGACTCCCCGGGGTGATAACATGGATTGGCTCTCCCCCCGATGCATTAGCCTCCACACATATATCTGCTCCAACATCTGAGGCAGCTGGTTAGGAACAAGCTTGGGGTGCTGTAGCCGTACGTGTCCCACAAACTGCGGATCACTCAGCTCCAACCATTTCTCCAGCAACTCCACACCCCCACCAGGTTCTGGTGCCCCTGCCTGGGGTATCACCCATGGGCCGTCCAGGTGATCCATCCAGCACTGTGCCCATGCCTAAATACGATTAAGTATATCCCGTCCTGTTTCCCCAGGGATTCTCTTCATCTTGTTCATCCCCCCAGTATGAGAGTACACCCCAAACAGCTGTTTTGCCACCTGCCCCGGAATCAGAAATGTATTTTCCAATCCTGCCACATCAATGCCCAGAGTGCCCTGTCCCAACAGACTGTGCCATATGACTACCTGGTCCTCACAAGTTAAACCCTCCACCTCTCTACCCATTTCCACAAGCCATAGCACAAACTAATCCCAATCATCCCAGGGTACCTTCCCCAGCTGACTCAGCAATGCATCCCAGTCCTTTAGGGACAAGGGGTGAATTTCCGCCTGGACTATTATTTGCAGAGCTCTATCCTGCCCCAACCCCCATCAGGGACTATTATTCCCACCTCCTGGAGCTCCTATGCAGTAGTCGCTCTCTCAGGGGCTCCGACTGTGGACTGCCGACTTATAACATTCACTGGCAGTTGTGGGTACAGTGTATTCTCAGGGAAGAGGGTAGGGGGTACCTCCTTTTCTGCCATTGGGGGGCAAATGGTTTAGGACCCCCTGGTTCATTACTCCCTGCTTACACTGGTACAGTTCACCCTCTTTAAAGCCGCTAACTCCACGGCCAATACAGATTTTCCCGTTAAAATCTGTTGTTGGTCTACTATCCCCTCCAAATCCTTAATATGTTGAAGGAGATCAGCTTCCTGTTTTACCCAGTGTGTCATCTCAGCACACAAGCCTTGTAATACCATTCCTTTTTTCCGATATTCCTTTCCCTTGGGGTCTCACAAAACCTCCCCCATCTCTGTCTCAATCTCATCCCAGGTTGACCCCCGCACCTGGTATGGGCCCTGATTTCTTCCATATCCATTTATTTAAAAAATCCATTACCCCAGCTTTCTGGAACCCACAACTACCATCATGAGAAACCTGCCATACCCCCTCCAAGCAGCTGTACGGACAGTTGGGGAGGGGGACTTACCTGGCTGCTACTCACCTGTCCAATGTGATGCATCCAAGTCATGGCACTAAGATGTTAGAGCACTTTCCCTTCACACTCTCCCCCTGGTTCTTGTCACGCGGACAGAAAGCAGAAGACCAGAAGTCCGAAGTGTAGCCAATGCGATGTTTATTGAGGTTAGTTTCCAGCAAACATGTGTTCTATAACTCTGATGCCCAGAGCCTTGTTTCCCAGTGTCTCGTCCCCACCACCTGAGGAGGCATAATTAAACCTGAAATCCACACCCACAGTCCCACCCCTTACAACTTAGGGTCATGTTCCATTTTGGGTCTGGGTCTTCATCCCACCTCTTTTGTCCCCCATGGGAGGAGTAAAGAGTGAGGTTGTGCGCTGGTCTGGAACAGGCATTTCTTTAGTCTTTTAGTGTTTTATACGCCGCCCCCCCCCAAGCCCCTTTGCCCCTCAAGACTGGTTGCTTGATTTTGCCTTGAGATGGGGTTGAGGCAATCTTAAAGTGTGCTCTGAGTAACATTTTAACTGCTCTTATCTATTCCCATTGTACTAACAAATCCATCTGACTAGGCAGAAGCAACATCACAGTGTATTTGTCCTTTGTTTACACATATTAGTATGAGAGTATCAAAAAGTCAAACCCAAAATTCTATCCCCGGCTAACAAACACACCTATATACTAACAAGTAAGATTTTTTGTGAAAGCTTGTAATGCACTGAATGTAATAGTTATTATGAGATATGCATACAGGATATGGTTATGAATGTATGTGTGTGGGTATATAGCTATGTAGAAAATTGTAATTGTAACTGTGGTGCGACTTCAGCATCACCTCCCAACAGGACAATGAAGCAATCACACAGGGCAGGGCTGCTTCCCCAATCAGATGGGGACAGATTTCAATCACCTAGCCATTGTCCAGCGCAGGAAAAAAACAATGAGGAACCACCAAAGCAAATAGAAATAGCTTGAAACCCAAAAGAAATCCATGGTCTTTGGAAATTAAGAAAGGAGAGAGTTTACCACAAATCGAAGATCCATAGTGACTGAAGAAAAACCAACCAACCCATAATGCTGCAAACCCTCTTAAAATGGAAGGGGTTTGAACTGAAGATCATCCACAATTGGGGGAGAGTCTAGAGGCAGAGGCTGATAGTGAATGCTGGACCCCTCCGATAGTGAGGGGTGCATGCTGGGAAACTGTTTTATGACAATAGGTAACTCTTATTAGAAAAGAGATTTTATCTAATTTGAAAGTGAAAACTGGCTCTCGGGAGACACAGTTCAGCATGCTAGCCACTGGACTATACTGTGTCGGGTTCCCCCCCGGCGTACCACCCTGGAACTGGGATACCACTGAGCCCTCTGACCCACCAGACTCTCACACTGTGCTGCTGTGACAAGCTGCAAAGGCCTCCAGCCTGCACTTTCACCAGCATTCACACAGGTAGGGACACACCGAGCTGCAAGTACATGCCTCCTAGCCTAGGACCCCAGAGCAGTACCATCCTGCCCTGGTCAAATCTGGACAGTATATGGGTTTAATACCCGGTCCACCTCTCCCTCAATGGAAGAGGACTATGCACACTTGTGGTAACCAAGTTGAGATTTTCCCCAGACACCTTAGTCAAATGCACACTGGTTTGGATTAAAACATAAAATAAGTTTATCAACTACAAAAAGATAGATTTTAAATGATTATAAGTGATAGCAAAGAGATCAAAGCAGATTACCTAGTAAATAAACAAAAACGCAAACTGAGCTTAACATACTAGATAGGTAGGATATGAATTAGCACATTTTCACCCTGAGTGATAAACAGGCTGGCAGATTCTTAAGGCATGAGTTGCCTTTGTTTTGCAGCTTGGGTTTCCCAGGTTTTCATACACAGGCTAGAAATCCCTTTAGCCTGGGACCATCACTTCCCCCAGTTCAGTCTTTGTTCCTCAGGTATTTCCAGGTGAGTTGTTGTAGGGAGAGTGAGGCACCATCATGATGTTATTTCCCCCTTTTATATCTTCTTCCCACTTGCTGGAAAGCTCTTTTGTTGTGACCTTGCTCAAGCAGTTCCCATTGTGTAGTGCTATCTCTGAGAGGTTTCTATTGTACGCAGTTCTTGGGTTAATCCTTGTGCTTGTGTGCATTTCCTCAATAAGCCATTAACATTGTTTGGCCTTTTTACTCTTGTACCTGAAAGGCTGCTTGTGGGTGTTTTCAACCTCACAACATGTTTCAGCAACACATACATAGCCAAACTTCATAACTTCACATACAATGATAGCACATACAATCCAATGAGATATTAATGTCTAGCAGATCAAGACTTTTAAAATGATACCTCACAAGGCATACTTTGTGCAAAGCATATCCTAATTACATGACAATGGTTAATAAGGGGGTGCCAGGGTGTCACACATACTGTCTCCCCTTTGGGTTAAGCTTGGTTCTGGTTTCGATTTGCTCTCACCTGTTTTGGTCTCACTCCTTTGTGCAGAATCCCTTTACATTCTGCCCCCCAATGCTAAAGAGAGATTCCAAGGGATGCATAGCGGGGAGGTTTCAGCTGGTCTGGCTGGCAGCATAGTGCCAGAGGAGTCATGCTGGTTTATATCAGTTTAGGACCTGGCCCAAGAATTTTCCATAAACTATTGATTCACAAGGCTTTCCCAGGGCTTTGCAGTATTGTGGTCCTAGGACATTAGAGATACAAGCAGGGGAAGAGGGACTATCTCAGGGTGACCAGACATCCCGATAAAATCGGGATCGTCCTGATATTTAGGTGTTTGTCCCGCGTCCCGACTGATCTTTGGTCAGGACGCAATTTGTCCCAATATTTTGCTCCGCCGGCAGCACTCGGCTTTTTTTTTTGCTCCACCGGTGGACCCGCCCCCCCCATTTGTCCCGATATTTTCTTCCTCTCATCTGGTCACCCTAGACTATCTTGTATTGGACTGACTTCTGTTGGTGAGAGAGACAAGCTTTCACGCTTACACAAAGCTCTTCTCCAGATCTTCAGAAGTTGGTCCAATAAAAGATATTACCTCCCCCACCTTCTTTCCCTTGGATAGTCATTGTCTATGCTCCTTTTGTAACAAGATTTATTATAGAAATAACATCATCCCTCTACAGTCCCCACACATAGCTCTGCTGCCCCTTCTGCTCAGCCCTAACTGCAGGGTAGTTCTTACATAATCCTTTGCTTGTAACATCTAAAAGAGATTAGCTGGAGCCACAAAGCTGGGATCTGGATCCAGGTTTTCTTAACATTTGGGGGAAAAGGGTAGGATTGGAGTGGTCTTAGTTCATCCTCTTCTAGAGACAAGGTCCAGTAGTGAAGTGCCAGTGCAGATCAGAATGCTCCCAAGCATTGTAGGTGTGTGAATCTGAGGTTTCGATTCAAGCCCATCTGAACATCACAGTCGGTTGCCATGGGAATGATAAATGTGACTTCACGGTGTTAGCACTTGGACTTGACCCAGAGTCAGTTAGAAAGAGAAGCTGGGCTGAGAAGACACTTGTCTCAACACAACAACTCCAGAAGTCAGCAAACGCGGCAAGAAATAACGTCAAAGAAGTGCAAGGTGAATCGATTTACATTTTGTGCTTGAAACTCTCAGCTGGCAGGTAACTACCTCCAAACAGCTGCTTTATCTAAAAGGCTTGGTTACATATACTGGGAAGACAAATGTAAATTGATGCACTCATACTCAAACAAGCATTATCAAGAATTACAAGCTCCATAAGCACATGCACCAGCCCTAAATCCTCAGGCTATTGATTCAGACATTATTGGAAATGCAGATCCATATTCCCACATGGTGACATTTACGAAGTCAGATGAAAGGCTGCAGCTGGCTTTGTCCTTGTTGTGTTCATGACGAAGGAAGTGTTTGAGTTCCAAGTCCGGCTGTCACATGAAATTACAGTCCAGATCCATCAGAAACTGAGGTACTTCTTCTCCCCTGCTGTGCATTGCACAAAGCTAGACACGTCAGCGCTTCATGCAACAAGTGCAACAACAACCTCTGGACTCCTTCCCTTCCTCTGACGGGCTCGCGTCACATCAACAGGGACACACCTCCTTCCCCTTCCCTGGCATTTCCATTTACACAGTTTCAGTGTGGAGTGCTAGCAAATTTAACTCCCCTCCAGTGAAATTCCAACTGTCACACTTGGGGCTAAATACTACCCTAACTTATACCCATGCAGCAGAAGGTAGCCCTCAGTCTCTGGCTATTTTTGTGCCCATTTTACTTCATGATTGTCTCAGTTCTTCTTCAAGTGCTTGCTCATGTCCATTCCATATTAGGTGGGTGTGGTCTCCGCATGCACTGGTGCTGGAAGTTTTTCCCTCAGTAGTATCTGTTGGGGACTGGCTCTGGCGCCCTCTGGATTGGCACGCACATGTCGCAGTATCATAGAATCATAGAAGATTAGGGTTGGAAGAGACCTCAGGAGGTCATCTAGTCCAATCCCCTGCTCAAGGGGCATGAGGGGCACCGCCGGCTCCTCCCACCCTCGGTTCCTTCTTGCTGCCAGTGATGGTGCTGGAATGTCTGCTGCTTCGGGTAGCATTGCATGTTGTTCAGTGTTTCTTATGAATGTTTTCCTGTAAAATAGTTGTACATAGTTAATAGTTAATAGTTCCCTTAGTGTTAGTTCTTATTTAGTCAGTCCCGGATGGTACTCAGCCTAGGAATGGGGCATGCCCTCATCCCCAGGCTTTAAGCCCTGTGACTGTTGTAAGCAGCCTATGCCCATCAGCGACCCGCACAGTAGTTGTTTAAGGTGTCTGGGCAAAGGGCACATAAGCGACAAGTGTCACATCTTAAATCCTTTAAACCCTGGGCAAAAAAGGAGAGTGACATCCATCTCAGGGCGCTCCTGATGGAGTCAGCACTGACCCTGGCACTGGAACAGAGATCTGACTCGGCCCCAAGAACCACAGCATCAGTGCGGAGCGCCCCGCCGGTGCGATCTACGAGCCGGCACTGATCTCCCTTCCTGGATCCAGCCAAGAAGCCGAAGAGGACTGTGAGGGAAGATCTCCCATTTCCTGTAAGGAAAAGGAGAGGGCCAGAGGAGAGCCAAGACCCATGCTGGGTGGCTCAGCACCTCGGTCAGGGAGTCAGGCCCCAGCTCAAGTTGAGCAGTCTAGCCCATCCCGTACCATGCCTGCCACGCCGGACAGTGAAGAGGGCCTCTGTCAACTCGAAGTCCCGCCAACACTACCGGTTGCCGGTGATGCTACTGGTGCCGCCCATACTGGCTCCAGCAGTACCCCAGTCAAGGGATAAACCCATCTTGGGACCTCCCTGTGTATCCCCAACTCAGCGGCACCACTCCCCATTGCGGGGAATGTCCTGCCAGCGCTCACCCACATGGAGCCGTCACGCCTTGGAAGAAGGGAGGCAGGCTCAGCAAAGCCCTCTTCGGTCTCTGGGCCCTGGGCATTGACAGTGGGATTCGAGGCGCAGCTCACTGGCAACCTGGCGCAGACCTATGGAGGCACGCACCTGCTGGCAAGAGCATCGAGACCAGTCCTTTGTGTCTCCAACACCTTGGCACCGATCACGTGACCAATTGTTTGAGTGGAGCCATCGGTCACCAACCTGCCAACACCTGTCGTTGAGACGCGGATCTCCACGGTCGGGGAGATCCTCCTGATGACCAGCCCGCTCCAGCTCCTGGTCCCACTCTACATCCCGGTACCAGTTAAGCAGCGTGAGGTGTAGATCGCTGGATTACCAGCGCTGATCCGCCGAACGCCACTGGACCCTGAGGTCTCACTCGAGGAACTTGTCTCGATCGGACGGGTCTATGTTGAGATGTAGTGGCTGGCACTGCACAGAGAAGGGCCACCGGTCCGCCCGATCATGGTCGCCTGACAGTGACCACTCCGCTTCCGACTCCGGCACTGAGCTGGAGTCGTTGACATCGGGACAAGCCCCAGCACCAGCGGTACTGTCTACATCATCAGCACCACAACCGACCCCAAGGCCAGTGGCCGGCAGCCTGACCCCTTGGAACTCTTGGTCACTATGATTATAACATGTGGCAGGCTATGGCCAAGTTCAAGGTTTCGCTTCCCAAAGGGTCCAGGAAGGAATTCCGGGCAATCCTCGAGGAGGGCATGGCTGCGGCCAGAGCAGCCTTCCAAGCAGCTTCAGACGTGGTGGACTCTTCGGCTCGCACTATGGCGTCGGCCATCTCTATGCGGTTGGCATCCTGGCTGCTCCTCTCAGGCCTGTTGAATGAAGCTCAGCAGTCAATGCAGGACCTCCCCTTCGACAGCCAGGCCCTGTTTGCAGAGCAGACGGACAGTAAGCTGCATGTACTGAAAGACTCCCGCACTACCCTGAAAACTCTAGGGCTATATATACATCCCCGGTCCAGCCTGTAAGCAGTTCAAACCACAGCAATCTCAGGGCCAAGGTATCCAACCCCAGCAGGAGCCACCCCATAAAAAGAGTAGGGGCTAACAAGCACTGCCCGAGCCACCCATTTCTGCCCTCCACCCAAGCGGGCTCGACCTACAATAAGCAGGTGGCAAATGAGTGTTTTCAGGGTGCGCCCAAGGGCAACCTACCGGACTATACCCCGGATCCATCTTTCCTGCTTTTCTCCAACAGCCTTTCTTTTTTCCTCCCTGCATGGACCACTATAACTTTGGACTGCTGGGTCCTCAATACAGTGGTGCAGGGTTATACCCTCCAGTTTCTTCCTACCCCTCCTTTCCACCCCACTTCCCTGTCCCTCTTCAGGGACCCCTCTCACAAGAGTCTCCTTGCGCAGGAGGTATCAGGGTTGCTGCAGTTGGGTGCGATGGAAGAGGTTACTCACGAGTACAGGGAAAAAGGGGTTCTATTCCAGCAATTTTTAATCCCAAAGGCCAAAGGTGATCTATGGCCCATCCTGGACCTGCGAGACCTCAACAAATACCTAAAGAAATTGAAGTTTCGCATGGTCTCCCTGGCCTCCATCATCCCTTCCCTGGATCCAGGAGACTGGTATGCCGCCCTCAATTTGCAGGACGCATATTTCCACATAGCGATCTTTCAAGGTCACAGACGCTTCCTGTGATTTATGGTGGGACCCGACCATTACCAATTTGTGGTCCTCCCGTTCGGCCCAGCAACAGCACCAAGGATGTTTACCAAGTGCATGTCGGTGGTAGTCGCTTACCTCAGGCGTCGGGGTATCCAGATCTACCCATACCTTGACAACTGGCTCATCAAAGGCCAATCCAGGTCCAAAGTCCAAAGGGATGTCACGGTACTGTAGGCCACGTGCCGATCCCTGGGCCTGCTGGTAAACAAAAAATCGATGTTAGTTCCTGTGTAGAGGATAGAGTTAATCAGAGCGGTACTCAACTCCAGGTGTGCCAGAGTGTTTCTGCTGCAGGAGAGGTTCCAAGCATTGGTGGACCTCATCGCAGGAGTCTCCATGTTCCCCCGACCACAGCTAGAGTTTGCCTGTGCCTGCTGGGCCACATGTCATCCGCCATGCCAGGATCTGGATGTGGCCCTTACAGCTGTGGCTGGTGACGGTCTATTCCCAGTCCAGAGATCAGCTGGAAAAGGTCATTAGCATCCCACCGACGATACTTACCTCACTGCAATGGTGGACCAACCCCAGAGCAGTCCTGGAAGGAGTTCCATTCGACAGTCCTTGTCACTTGATCAAGTTGATATCGGACGCCTCAGACCTCGGCTGGGGAGCGCATCTCGGCGACCTCCAGACTCAGGGCATGTGATCCCCAGAGGAGATAACATCGCACATAAAAGTCAAGGAGCTCAGAGCGGTCCACTTGGCATGTGGAGTCTTCTTACTGCACCTGATGGGCAAAGTAGTGAGAGTGTTGATGGACAACACAGCCTTGATGTTCTACATCAACAGGCAAGGGGGAGCGCGCTCGCCAGCTCTGTGCCAAGAGGCACTCTGTCTGTGGGATTTCTGCATCAGCTACGAGATCCACTTGAAAGCTTGTCATCTCCCCAGCATCAGAAACACAGTGGCAGATCACCTCAGCGAGTCCTTCTCCTCTCACCACATGATCTTCCAGAGGTGGGGGTCACCCCAAATGGACCCGATCGTCACCAGACAAAACAGAAAATGCCATCAGTTTTGTTCTTGGCAGGGCCTGAACAAGGACTCTACCTCTGATGCCTTCCTCCTGTTGTGGTCAGGGAGCCTGATGTACACGTTCCCGCTGATTCCGCTCATCAGCAGGGTCCTGGCAAAGATCAAGAGAGACAAGGCACAGGTTATTGTGATTGCCCAGCATGGCCGTGCCAGCACTGGTTCGGCATGTTGATAAACCTGGCAATGAGCCCTCCCTGGCCCCTGCCCAACCGACTGGACCTGCTGTCTCAGGACCATGGATGTCCCCTACATCCCAACCTTGCCCCCCTCCACCTTTCAGTGTGGATGCTGCATGGCTGAACCCGGAGGAGTGGGCCTGCTTTGATGAGGTCCAACAGGTCCTCCTGGGAAGTAGGAAGCCTTCCACTATAGCTACTTACCTGGCCAAGTGGACGAGGTTTTCCCACTTTTATCCGAGCACGGTATCTCTCCATCACGCTCATCCATACAGTCTATCCTAGACTACCTGCTTCATCTGAAGAACCAGTGTCTGGCACACTCCTTAATCAGTGTGCATCTTGCGGCCATCTCCACCTTCCACCCGCCAATCCAAGGTCTGACAGTGTTCTCTCATGACATGGTGGTCAGATTCTTGAGAGGCCTCGAGAGGCTCTTCCCACCAGTCCAGGCTCCTGTCCCACAGTGTGACCTTAGCTTGGTTCTTTCTAGGCTCACGGGCCCGCCGTTTGAGCTGTTGGGCTCCTGATGTGGTTCCCACCTGTCATGGAAGGTTGCCTTCCTTGTAGTGGTAATGTTGGCGAGACGAGTCTCAGAGATTAAAGCCCTGACATCAGAGCCACCGTATACGGTGTTCTACAAGGACAAGGTTCAGCTGTGACCACATCTGGCCTTTCTGCTGAAAGTGGTGTCTTCCTTCTACGTTAACCAGGACATCTTCCTACCGGTGTTTTGCCCCAAGCCGCACACCACTAGTGAGGAAAGGAGGCTGCATCCCCTAGTTGTCAGAGGGGCCCTGGCATTTTACCTGGCGTGTACCAAGCCTTTCCGCAGGTCGACCCATCTCTTCATCGCGACAGCAGACATGATGAAGGGCCTTCCAGTGTCCTTGCAGAGGATTTCCAACTGGATCACCTCCTGCATCCAGACCTGTTATGAGCTGGCACAGGTCCCACCACCGCTGATCATGGGGGTCCACTCGACCAGAGCACAGGCATCTTCGGCGGCCTTCTTGGCGCACATTCCCATCCAGGACATTGGCAGAACCGCGACGTGGTCTTCGGGTCACACGTTCACGGTGCATTATGCCTTCACTCAGCAGGCCAGAGATGACGCTGGGTTTGACAGAGCTGTGTTGCAATCTACACGTCCGTGAACTCCAACTACCTCCAAGGGTACTGCTTGGGAGTCACCTAATATGGAATGGACATGAGCAAGCACTCAAAAAGAAAAGACAGTTACCTTTTCCGTAACTAGTGTTCTTCAAGATGTGTTGCTCATGTCCATTCCATGACCTGCACTCCTTCCTCTCTGTCGGAGTCTCTGGCAAGAAGGAACTGAGGGTGTGGGGAGCCAATCGTGCCCCTTATATCGCGGCATGTGCATGCCACTCCAGAAGGTACCAGAGCTGGTCCCCTATGGATACTACTGAGGGAAAAACTTCTGTCACTGGTGCATGTGGCGAGCACACATACCTAATATGGAATGGACATGAGCAACACATCTCGAAGAACACCAGTTACGGAAAGGTAACTGTCTTTCCTCACTGTCTGCTTCATGCAGTCTTTTTCTGAGGCTCTGTATAACTGTAAACTTGTATTTCTTTATGTCCATCCTGCCCTCCTCATTTTTCTGCCTCCTGCTCCTACCAAGGGGAACCATGGCATTTTGACAGCAGGGGCTTCACTAATTAATCAGAATAGGTCAAATTTTAGACAAAAATACATACTCTTCATTACAACGCTGGCCAAGACAGCTCCTGCTACAGCACAAAGTCCCTCTTGGCTAAGATCTTTCGGAGCCTGTCAAAACATAATTCAGTCCTTCTGCTGGTTTGAGTCTCCGCAACAGGAGGACTAAGAGGGCTCCCTGAAAATGCTCAACGAGGCTTAACTAAGGCAAGTCTCCCTTTGAATTCTTCACTCACTCACTCAGAAGTGGAGCCAGTTCCAGTGCAAGCCTCTCTTTACGATGAGAACTTAGAACACATTCAGTGCAGTTCTTCACAATCTAAATGTACAATAAATAAAATTCCATCTCCTAGGCCAGATTGACTGCTGGTTTCTGGCTGCTTTGTGGTGCTGCCGCCGAGCAAAGGAGCTGTAAATTGGGTAAAAAGAACAGACTCATAGACTCATAGACTTTAAGGTCAGAAGGGACCATTATGATCATCTAGTCTGACCTCCCGCATGATGCAGGCCACAAAAGCTGACCCACCCACTCCTGGAATAATTCTCTCCCTTGAATCAGCTGTTGAAGTCCCTAAATCATGATTTAAAGACTTCAAGTCGCAGAGAATCCTCCAGCAGGCGACCCCTGCCCCATGCTGTGGAGGAAGGCGAAAAACCTCCATGGCCTCTGCCAATCTACCCTGGAGGAAAATTCCTTCCCGACCCCAAATATGGTGATCAGCAGAACCCCGAGCATGTGGGCAAGATTCTCCAGCCAGACCCACATTGACCATTGATACTAATTACCAGCGATGGCACGTTATTGACCTATTGACTAAAATCACGTTATCCCATCAAACCATCCCCTCCATAAACTTATCAAGCTTAATCTTAAAGCCAGAGAGGTCTTTCGCCCCCAATGTTTCCCTCGGAAGGCTGTTCCAGAACTTCACCCCTCTGACGATTAGAAACCGTCGTATAATTTCAAGCCTACACTTCCCGACGGCCAGTTTATATCCATTTGTTCTTGTGTCCACATTAGTACTGAGCTGAAATAATTTCTCTCCCTCCCTGGTATTTATCCCTCTGATATATTTAAAGAGAGCAATCATATCCCCCCTCAGCCGCCTTTTGGTTAGGGTAAACAAACCGAGCTCCTCGAGTCTCCTTTCATACGACAGGTTTTCCATTCCTCGGATCATTCTAGTGGCCCTTCTCTGTACCCGTTCCAGTTTGAGTTCATCCTTTTTAAACATGGGAGACCAGAACTGCACACAGTACTCCAAATGAGGTCTCACCAGTGCCTTGTATAGCGGAAGCAGCACCTCCTTATCCCTACTAGAAATACCTCGCCTAATGCATCCCAAGACCGCATTAGCTTTTTTCACGGCCACATCACATTGCCGACTCATAGTCATCCTGCGATCAACCAGGACTCCGAGGTCCTTCTCCTCCTCCGTTACTTCCAACCGATGCGTCCCCAGCTTATAACTAAAATTCTTGTTAGTCATCCCTAAATGCATCACCTTACACTTCTCACTATTAAATTTCATCCTATTACTATTACTTCAGTTTACAAGGTCATCCAAGTCTCCCTGCAGGATATCCCGATCCTTCTCCGAATTGGCAATACCTCCCAACTTTGTGTCATCTGCAACCTTTATGAGCCCACTTCTACTTTCGGTTCCGAGGTCAGTAATAAATAGATTAAATAAAATCGGACCCAAAACCAAACCTTGAGGAACTCCACTGGTAACCTCCCTCCATCCTGACAATTCTCCTTTCCGTACGACCCGCTGCAGTCTCCCCTTTAACCAGTTCTTTATCCACCTCTGGATTTTCATATCGATCCCCATCTTTTCCAATTTAACCAATAATTCCTCATGCGGTACCGTATCAAACGCTTTACTGAAATCGAGGTATATTAGATCCACCGCATTTCCTTTATCTAAAAAATCTGTTACTTTCTCAAAGAAGGAGATCAGGTTGGTTTGGCACGATCTGCCTTTCGTAAAACCATGTTGTAATTTGTCCCAATTGCCATTGACCTCAAGGTCCTTAACTACTTTCTCCTTCAAAATTTTTTCCAAGACCTTGCATATTACAGATGTTAAACTAACAGGCCTGTAGTTACCCGGGTCACTTTTTTTCCCCTTCTTGAAAATAGGAACCACATTAGCTATTCTCCAGTCCAATGGTACCACCCCCGAGTTTACAGATTCATTAAAAATTATCGCTAACGGGCTTGCAATTTCTCGCGCCAGTTCCTTTAATAACAGGAGTACTTGTGGCACCTTAGAGACTAACAAATTTATTAGAGCATAAGCTTTCGTGGGCTACAGCCCACTTCTTCGGATGCATATAGAATGGAACATATATTGAGGAGATATATATACACACATACAGAGATAGGGTGACCAGATGTCCCGATTTTATAGGGACAGTCCCGATTTTTGGATCTTTTTCTTATATAGGCACCTATTACCCCCCACCCCCATCCCGATTTTTCACACTTGCTGTCTGGTCACCCTATACAGAGATCATGAACAGGTGGGAGTTGTCTTACCAACTCTGAGAGGCCAATTAAGTAAGAGAAAAAAAACTTTTGAAGTGATAATCAAGATAGCCCAGTACAGACAGTTTGATAAGAAGTGTGAGAATACTTACAAGGGGAGATAGATTCAATGTTTGTAATGGCTCAGCCATTCCCAGTCCTTATTCAAGCCTAAGTTGATTGTATCTAGTTTGCATATCAATTCCAGCTCAGCAGTCTCTCCTTGGAGTCTGTTTTTGAAGCTTTTCTGTTGTAAAATAGCCACCCGCAGGTCTGTCATTGAATGACCAGACAGGTTAAAGTGTTCTCCCACTGGTTTTTGAGTATTATGATTCCTGATGTCAGATTTGTGTCCATTAATTCTTTTGCATAGAGACTGTCCGGTTTGGCCAATGTACTTGGCAGAGGGGCATTGCTGGCACATGATGGCATATATCACATTGGTAGATGTGCAGGTGAACGAGCCCCTGATGGTATGGCTGATGTGATTAGGTCCTATGATGATGTCACTTGTCCACACTTTAACCTGTCTAGATACAATCAACTTAGGCTTGAATAAGGACTGGGAATGGCTGAGCCATTACAAACATTGAATCTATCTCCCCTTGTAAGTATTCTCACACTTCTTATCAAACTGTCTGTACTGGGCTATCTTGATTATCACTTCAAAAGTTTTTTTTCTCTTACTTAATTGGCCTCTTAGAGTTGGTAAGACAACTCCCACCTGTTCATGCTCTCTGTATGTGTGTATATATCTCCTCAATATATGTTCCATTCTATATGCATCTGATGAAGTGGGCTGTAGCCCACGAAAACTTATGCTCTAATAAATTTGTTAGGGTATGTCTACACTACGAGGGTAGTTCGATTTCACTTAAATCGAATATGTGGAATCGATATTACAAAGTCGAACGTGTGTGTCCACACTAAGGACAGTAATTCGACTGTGTGAGTCCACACTAACGGGGCAAGCGTCGACATTGGAAGCGGTGCACTGTGGGCAGCTATCCCACAGTTCCCGCAGTCCCCGCTGCCCATTGGAATTCTGGGTCGAGCCGCCAATGCCTTCTGGGTAAAAAAATGTGTCAAGGGTGCTTTTGGGTAACTGTTGTCATCCGTCCGTCACTACCGCCCTCCCTCCCTCCCTGAAAGCGCCGGCGGGAAATCAGTTCGCGCACTTTTCTGATCAGTGACAGCGCGGACGCCACAGCGCTGCGACCATCGCTGCAGTTGTGGCCGTTCTCAACGCCTCGCAGCTTATCATACACCTTTCCCTGAGGCAGATGCAGAGAAATCAGGAGAGGAGGCTACGGCACCGCCGTGAGGGCCTGAAGTCGGAGAGTAGCACAGAGCTGTCCGAAACCACAAGACCCAGCGCCCAGGACATCACGGTGGCAATGGGTCATGTTGATGCTGTGGAACGGCGATTCTGGGCCCGGGAAACAAGCACGGACTGGTGGGACCGCATAGTGCTGCAGGTCTGGGATGAATCCCAATGGCTGCGAAACTTTCGCATGCGGAAGGGGACTTTCCTTGAACTTTGTGAGTTGCTGTCCCCTGCCCTGAAGCGCAATGACACCCGGATGCGAGCAGCCCTGACTGTCCAGAAGCGAGTGGCCATAGCCCTCTGGAAGCTTGCAACGCCGGACAGCTACCGGTCAGTCGCGAACCACTTTGGTGTGGGCAAATCTACCGTGGGGGTTGTTGTGATGCAAGTAGCCAACGCAATCGTTGAGCTACTGCTCTCAAAGGTAGTGACCCTGGGAAACGTGGAGGTCATCATAGATGGCTTCGCCGCGATGGGATTCCCAAACTGCGGTGGGGCTGTAGATGGGACTCACATCCCTATCCTGGGACTGGACCACCAGGCCAGCCAGTACATCAACCGAAAGGGCTACTTTTCAATGGTGCTGCAAGCACTGGTGGACCATAGGGGACGTTTTACCAACATCAATGTCGGATGGCCGGGCAAGGTTCATGACGCTCGCGTGTTCAGGAACTCTGGTCTGTTTAGACGGCTGCAGGAAGGTATTTACTTCCCGGACCACAGAATAACTCTTGGGGATGTGGAGATGCCTATAGTCATCCTCAGGGACCCAGCCTACCCGCTAATGCCCTGGCTCATGAAGCCCTATACTGGCGCCCTGGACACTGAAAAAGAACTGTTCAACTACCGGCTGAGCAAGTGCAGAATGGTGGTGGAGTGTGCTTTTGGCCGTCTCAAGGGGAGATGGAGAAGCTTACTGACTCGCTGTGATCTCAGCGAAACCAATATCTCCATTGTTATTGCAGCTTGCTGTGTGCTCCACAATCTCTGTGAGAGCAAGGGGGAGACCTTTATGGCGGGGTGGGAGGTTGAGGCAAATAGCCTGGCTTCTGATTACGCCCAGCCAGACAGCCGGGCGATTAGAAGAGCCCAGCGGGACGCGCTGTGCATCCGGGAGGCTTTGAAAGCTAGGTTCCTCAGTGAGCAGGGTAACCTGTGACTATTAACTTTGTTTAAAGAGAAGCTGAACCTGCCCCCGTTTCTTTACCCAGTTTATGTTGACTATCCTCTCCAGCTACATACCCCCTTCACCCCCTTCCCAAAAAATAAAATCTGTTCTGTTTTGTTAATGAACACCGTTGTCTTTATTACTGTTTTCGAGGGAATGTTTTAAACCGGGGACGCAGACTGTGGCGGGGGGCGGGTTTAGTGTTCTGATGCAAATGATGCTTCTAAACTCCCGGAATGACAGGCTCCGCACTGGTGGACTGGTTGTTTCAACGGAGCCTGCCAGCACTCCTGGGAGGGACTGCGTGTATGTGTCGGATATGTGACTTTCTGGCAGGGGGAGGAGGGTTACAGATCCCCTGCTGCGTGGCTCTGTGATCCAGGATAAGGACCGCTGCATAAGATCTGTAACTGCCCTCCACCGCCACAAAGTCACAGAGCTACCCCCCCCGCCCCACAGAACATGAAAACCACCTCCCAGACTGACCAGGGCAACTAGTGACTGCACTGTGTATGTGTCCTGATGCTGGACCTGCCCCCGCAGAACATCAACAAGGCGCCGGAGCGTGGCCGTTTGCTCCCTCATTAGTCCAAGCAGCGTTTGAGTTGCCTGCTGGTCTTCCTGACGCCACCTCTCCTCCCGTTCCATGATTGCTCGGTGCATTTCGGACAAGTTCTCCCTCCACTGTGTCTGCTGGGCTGCCTGGGCTCGGGAGCAGGACATTAGTTCTGAGAACATGTCCTCACGCGTCTTCTTCTTCCTCCGCCTAATCTGCGCTAGCCTCTGTGAGTGTGATGCCAGGCTGGGTTGGGAGACAGTCGCAGATGTGTCTGTGGGAATGGGAAAAAGGGAGTGAATTCCTGAGACAGATAAATGAAGTTGTGAACAAAGAACATAGTCTTTCTCTGTGAACAAGACCATGCACTGCACCTCTCACATGCGCACTCAGGACAAGGTCGAATTTTCGGACCTCACTTCAGTGCCTGGGGTCTTGCAGTGGCGATCTGAGAAGCGGGGCAGGACACCTCAACTTGTGTAGGAGGCAAACATGGTAAGCCGTAGACTTGTGGCTGCTGAAAACTTTAATAGTAGCACTGGCCTCCTTTCACATTGAAAGCAAAGCCAGTCTCTGCTGCCAGCAATCCGGCAAGCAGGAACTCTGCCCCTGTCCCACCCCCTCACGGCTCTCCCAGGGAAAGATCCCTGTATGCTGCCCCTCTCCCGCCTCCACCGCGTCGCTGTAAAGCAGTCCCAATACTAACATTCCCCTCCCTAATTCAAAGCAGGGCATCATGAGCGACATCACCCTGATGAGGATCTCGGACAGCGAGAAGGAACGCATGCTTAGGGAAAGCATGCAAAAACCAGGGCCGTATGCCGCCATGCTTTGCCGTGCAATGATCCCTGAGTATTTGATTATCTCCTGGCGAGGAAACGTCTCGTATCGTGGAGGACCCAATAAAATCGCTCTCCCCAGGAACCTGATGACCAGGCTTGAACATTACCTGCAGGAGACCTATGTTGAGATCTCCCATGAGGATTTCGTCTCTATCCCCGGACATATAGACCGGATTTTGGTGTAGCTGCACTGGCAGGGACTAAAGAGTGGAGCGTCTTGGGCAGCAGAATCATGAGAAACCGGACATTGTTAGATTTTTTTTAAATAGTTGGGACTAAAAATTTTATCGCCTAAGGCAAAGAAATCATGAAAAACCCTTTGTTAATATTATAAATATTCCAGTTCTGTTAAAAATAAAAGTTTAGATGTTTAAATCACTTCAGGAAAAACCCATTGTTAATATTTTAAATATTCCAGTTCTGTTAAAAATAAAAGTTTAGATGTTTAAAGCACTTACTGCTTGATCCTTCCCCTGATTCTGTGTCCGGGGTAACGGCTGGGGACAGTTGGTAGGGGATCTCGGTAAGGGTGATGAAGAGCTCTTGGCTGTTGGGGAAATCAGCGGTGCAAGCGCTGTCGACTGCCTCGTCCTCCTCATCTCCTTCCTCATCTTCCCCGTCCGCTAACATGTCCGACGAGGAACCGGCCGCGGACAATATCCCATCCTCAGAGTCCACGGTCACGGGTGGGGTAGTGGTGGCGGCCGCACCTAGGATGGAATGCAGTGCCTGTTAGAAACGGGATGTGTGTGGCTGGGATCCGGAGCGTCCATTTGCCTCTTTGGTTTTTTGGTAGCCTTGTCTCAGCTCCTTGATTTTCACGCGGCACTGCGTTGCATCCCGGCTGTATCCTCTCTCTGCCATGGCTTTCGAGATCTTCTCGTAGATCTTTGCATTCCTTCTTTTGGAGCGCAGCTCTGAAAGCACGGACTCATCGCCCCACACAGTGATGAGATCCAAGACTTCCCGATCAGTCCATGCTGGGGCCCTCTTTCTAGTCTGCGATTGCACGGCCATCTCTGCTGGAGAGCTCTGCATCGTTGCCAGTGCTGCTGAGCTCGCCACGATGTCCAAACAGGAAATGAGATTCAAACTGCCCAGACAGGAAAGGGAATTCAAATTTTCCCGGGGCTTTTCCTGTGTGGCTGGTCAGAGCATCCGAGCTCTGACCGCTGTCCAGAGCGTCAACAGAGTGGTGCACTGTGGGATAGCTCCCGGAGCTATTAGCGTCAATTTCCATCCACACCTAGCCTAATTCGATATGGCCATTTCGAATTTAGCGCTACTCCTCTCGTTGGGGAGGAGTACAGAAGTCGAATTTAAGAGAGCTCTATGTCGAACTAAATAGCTTCGTGGTGTGGACGGGTGCAGGGTTAATTCGATGTAACGGCACCAAATTCGACATAAAAGCCTAGTGTAGACCAGGCCTTAGTCTCTAAGGTGCCACAAGTACTCCTGTTCTTTTTGCGGATACAGACTAACACGGCTGCTACTCTGAAACCTGTAAATTGGGTGTAACTGATTGGTTCAGCTGTGTGCAGCTGCTGGAGTGGCACAAGTAGCTGGAGCATACTGCTGAACACAGTCCCAAATCTCAAACCCTGTCCCCCATGTCTCCAAACTAGGAGGAGGTTTCTGATGATTAGAGCTGGTTGAAAATTTTCCAATGGAACAGTTTTCTGCCTGAAAATGTGGATTTGACAAATTGGAAGGATTCTTGTGACTTATTTTGTCAACATTTTTGTTAAAAATTATTAACATGCTTCATTTCCATAAGGTCAAAGTACTTTATTTTGACGTCATCATTTCAGTATTATACACTCTAAAGCTGCCACTAAGCATGCCGACCTGAGCAAAACAATGCGTTTCAACAAGGCAATTTCAAGAATCTTGCAATGACGTTTTTCAGAGATTTCGTATCATAGGAAGTTTCAAAATTTTGACTTTTTGTTCTGATTCAGGATGAAATTTAGAAATTTCTCACAGGATAGAAATTCTGAGTTTTGAACAGCTCTACTTGTGGTCTTCTGTGGCAGAGAGGCTACTAAATCTACATGGTTATTGCTAGACCAAAAGCCATTGCACCAGCCCACAGCTTCCAGAGACACACTTACGCTCTACCAGGGCTGGTGCAACCATTTAGGCGACCTAGGCGGTCGCCTAGGGTGCTAGGATTTGGGGGGCGCCATTTTCTTCAGCAGCGACCGCGGCGTCCGGATCTTCAGCCACCCTGGTCGCCGCCGGCATTTAGGCGGAGGGAGCTGGGGCAGTGGAGTGCGGGGAGGGCTGCCTGCAGCGGGGGAGGGGGGAGGTGCCTCAGGGTGGGGGGTGGAGAGCTGCCGCGGGGGGGGGGGCCTAGGGGCGGGGGCTCGGGGACAAGGGGGTCGCAAGGTGGAAGTTTCGCCTAGGGCGCGAAACATCCTTCCACCGGCCCTGCGCTCTACCAAACAGGCAAAGGTATAGGCCAAATGGCCTAACTATGCCTTCCACTCTGGCTGCTGCACTCCATTAAAATAGGTGATGACCACAGTTCAGATTTACAAGACCTCAGATCTTGGAAGAAGCCAGAGATCTTGTGAGTTTCACTTTGCAACTGACCAAGCTAATGAAGCAAAGCAGCTGACAAAGCTCAAAGCCATAATGACCCTGCCATGGGGTAGCCTACCTGCTCTGACTTCGTTCTTCTAGGGAATCCTAGCTGGTGAATCAGACCCCCTCCTGACATTTTTGCCAGTGGAACCTAAATCCTGAACACTTAGTTTCAAAGAAGCTGATTTAAAAAATCTATATTTCACATTTTTGAAGCTGCCTTTGCAACTTCCTGGTTTTAACCAGGAGCAGAAGCAGAGTATTAAAATACCAGGACAAAGATCTCTGACAATCTACCTGGTCTGACAGGGAGCAGGAAATGCTGAAAATCTCCTGAAGGGCTGGTCAAAAGTTTTCTATCAAAACTGTTTTTTGACAGAAAATTGGGTTTTCAATTAAATTAAAATTTTCATGACAAGTGTGTGCCTTTCCATGGACAATTTCAGCATTGAATCAACAAACTGAAAACTGGCATATTTTGGGTTTGGGGCAAATTATTTTACCAAAAAAGTTGAAAATTTCCACAGAAAATGTTAATGAAAACATAAAAAGAAATTAGTTTTAGTCAAAAATTTCCATAGAAACTACCCCCCTCCCCCAATATTTTCTGACCATCTCTGTGAGGAAGCTTGTTTATGCGATATTCTCAGCCCAGTTCTGCAGACTCAGGAGATAAAGATATATGTGGATCAGCATCCAAATCTAAAATCCAACAGCTAGGTCCTTAGCTCATGTAAATCAGCCTTGCTCCATTGGCTTCAATGGAGCTGCACCAATTTACATTAACTGGGGATCTGGCTTTTGAAGTTTATCTGTCATAAATTAGTAACTTTAAAGTGATCACACTTCTCTGATTTCAGAATTGCTGCCCTGTAATTTTTGAAAGTGCCATAACAATCTTATACAGAATAATAAAAAACAAAGTAGGCAAAGTACTGTAAGCTTTATGAAAAATCCCAGCCCGTTTATTCTGGTTGATTTATTGCACACTCAATCATTCTTTAGACAATACAATGCTGAGTCTATTACAGCTCTTTTTCAGACATAGCGTGCTTTCCTGGATCAGGTTATCTCCAGGAGATTATCTTCCCTCCTATTACCCCTCTGCTGCTAGGAATGAATTTCAGAACTTTTTTCAACCCATTATTCTGTGTTTTCCCCAGCAGGTGTCTGATGAGCGTTTCGTAGGCACTTTTGTTCTATAATGTCTTCCTCCCACATGTGCATCAACAAAGAGCCCGATGCACCTTTTATTTGAGAAAGAGAGAGATAATGATCTGTTGCCCTGTAACTGTTACCCTGAGAAAAACTTTCAGGCCATTTCAGTGAAACATCAGTGCCCCTACTGCAGCCTGTAAGAAAGAGACATCACTATCTCTCCCAGCTTGCAACTACAGAGTGTTGACCTGTTAAGAGAATTATCTGAAGGCATCAGTTTTTCATTTCAGACGGTGTCCCTGGTTTTCAATCTACATTTGGGTTAATAATAATCACACTGATAATACTAAGTGGGCAGGGTAGCACAGTGTTAGTGGGTTATGCACTGAAGTTCTATTCACTGGGTTTTATTCCTTGCTCTGCTGCTGGGTTATTTTGGCCAAGAAAATGTTTGGTGTGCTGAAAATGTCTTCAGTAAATATTGTTTTATATCCAATTCATTTGTTGTTTCCCCTTTGGCTCTTTACAATCCTGTTGGTTCTGTGGTTCTCTGCAGGGCTTGGTGCATAGTAAATGAATCCATTCATAGTTATGCTGCCATCATTATGGTGTCTGTGTAACATCAAATCACATGAACGTCACAAAGCACTTGGCAAAGGTGCAGAATGTTGCCAAATAGATACAAAGACACTGACTCTTGATTTGGAGTTTGAAAGATATAGGAAGGAGCCAGCAGCGGGGCTGGTTATAACATGCTCTAGTGCAGCCATAGGTTATGGGTCAGATGCAGGAATCACTGGCTGAGGTTCTCTGGCCTGCTTTACATGGGAGGTCAAACTAGATGATCCTAATGGTTCCTTCTAGCCTTAAGCTATTTGCTCAACACTCCATGTTTTCAAGGCTACCTGTAAACAAAAGATAAGATTAGCCTAGATGTTTCTAGGTCCCCAAACTCAAGGATATCCACTGCCATTGGCTTTACAGGCCTCTGAGAAAGAGACAAGGAGCTGGGGAAAGGATTCAAGGAGACAACAAAATGATAGAGCTTTGGGGACATGAGTCTGCACCATGCTGCGTGCCTCCTGTGCAGAGCACACCGATGTCACTGGGAGTTAAGGGCACTCAACTGTGTTCAGGACCTCACCTACCAGGATATTAGATAAGTGGTCTGAAATCAAAGGCCTACAGCTACTTCACAGTGCAGTGTCCATGTACTGAAACCCTCTGTAAAGGACACTCACTGGTATTTGAACTGAAGCAACTACAGTCATTACTGGATATTTGTGCTTGTGTGGGATCAAAAATCCCATGGAGGCGTCAGTAGCCCACTGAGGCCTCAGCCATTCATGACTAGAGAAAGTCAAAAAAATGAAAAAAGATTAAAAACCATCACAATCATTGTGAATTTGTTTTAAAAATTGGAGGACTTTTTTGTGTTTTGCAATTTTTCTCCTTTTTTTTCAATTGTCTATTTTTTAATTGAAAAATTCAAGCAAAAATTTCCTGTGTTCAATTTTCATTTTTGAAAAAGGAATATATTTTTTTAAAATTTATTTTGTTTACATTAAAAAAAAATTAAGTCCCACCCAGTGACTAAACTGACCAATCAAAAGTTACACAGGAGCAAAATGAAAAATCAGTAAAAGTGTGTGTGTGGGGGGGGAGGGGGATGGAATGGAATTGTTTTGGCCTGCTGGGGGCCCTGGGAGCTGTAGTTCCTTGGTTAGCTCCCTGCCTATAGAGCCAGCCCTGGAGCAGGGAAAGAACTACATTTCCCAGCATTTCCTTGGCCGCAATTAACAGGAAAGGGAGGGGCAAGGAGTAGAACTGAAACCTCATGCCGCATGGTAGGTGAATGGTAGGGACAGAGCCAGCTCTCGGTTTTTTGCCGCCCCCCCACCCCAGCCCTGGACTCTCCCCCGCCCACACCCCCGTGTTGCCCCAGCCCTGGACTCTCCCCCGCTCACACGCCCTGCTGCCCCAGCTCTGGCCCCCACCTCCACCCCCCTGCTGCCCTAGCCCTGGGCTCTCCCCCCACCCGCATCTCCTGCCGCCCCAGCCCTGGGCTCTTCTCCCCTCCCCCCACACCCGCACCCCCTGCTGCCCCAGCTCTGGCCCCCACCTGCACCTCCTGCCGCCCCAGCCCTGGGCTCTCCCCCAAAGAAAGAATTGGGTGGACTGAATGGACAGTGCACCTCTGTATCTGAAGCCTAGCAAGGGAGATCCCACTAGAATTTAAAATGAAAAGTAAGGGAGGGGACGCTCTACTAGGACCTGGGCAGCTTTAGATACAGTACCAGGCACCTAGGAGGATTTACACTTCTGAGCCATGGAAGCAGAAATTGACTTTTCTTTTCCAGATTTAGCTAATATTCAGAAAGGGAATCTAGCACCTGCCTTCCAGATTTGAACACCCTCAAAATTCAGGAGTGCTCAAGCTCAATTTGGGCAGCTGTTACTTCATTTCCCCCAAATCAAATATACTGATCCTCTGTAACTTGCTGTAGAAAAAGTAGAATAAATTGAGCAAGAAATGCTTCCCAGTGGCTATTAGGACTGGAATTGCTATTTTCAACAGCCATTGTGGGGGTTTTTTGTTTGTTTTTTTTTAGTTTTAGTTGTTTAAAAGGAAGACAGTAATATTGCATTGGCAAATTCCCCATAGAAACAAAGAATGGAACAAAAGAATAATAAAGGCACCTCAACTTTTCCTCATTTATGTAGGACAGTCTTATAATATGCATCCAGATATCCTTCAATCACACAAGCTGAAAATTGTTCCACTTTACTGCAGTTCTGTAACCATATGGGAACCAATCCTGTCTGTGTTCTGTGCACATCCAAAATTCCTGCTGAATGATCCGCCCTGGGAGCGAGTTACCAGTGACCCAGGGCTGGGGCGGCAGGAGGGTGCAGTTGGGGGGGGGGGGAGAGAGAGCCCAGAGCTGGGGGGGGCGGGGGGGCAGCCAAAAATTTTTTTGCTTTGGGCAGCAAAAAACCTAGAGCCGGCCCTGTTAACAAGAGATAGAAGAGGAGGCAGTATTATGGGGAAAGGAAGAAAAGAAACTCCCGTGGATGGGAGGCGTGCATCTGCTTTGGCTATTCTCTGCTTGGGCTTTTACATTTGTGAGTACAGATCCCCCCTGTTGCTTACAGCTCCCACTGTTCTGCTCCAGCTTACTTAGAATCATAGAATATTAGGGTTGGAAGAGACCTCAGGAGGTCATCTAGTCCAACCCCCCTGCTCAAAGCAGGACCAACACCAACTAAATCATCCCAGCCAAGGCTTTGTCAAGCCAGGGATTAAAAACCTCTAAGGATGCAGATTCCACCACCTCCCTAGGCAATCCATTCCAGTGCTTCACCACCCTCCTAGTGAAATAGTATTTCCTAATATCCAACCTAGATCTCCCCCACTGCAACTTGAGACCATTGCTTCTTGTTCTGTCATCTGCCATGACTGAGAACAGCCTAGCTCCATCCTGTATGGAACCCCCGTTCAGGTAGTTGAAGGCTGCTATCAAATCCCCTCTCACTCTTCTCTTCTGCAGACTAAATGACTCCAGTTCCCTCAGCCTCTCCTCGTAAGTCATGTGCCCCAGCCCCCTAATCATTTTCGTTACCCTCCGCTGGACTCTCTCTCCAATTTGTCCACGTCCCTTCTATAGTGGGGGGACCAAAACTGGATGCATTACTCCAGATGTGGCCTCACCAGTGTCAAATAGAGGGGAATAATCACTTCCCTCGATCTGCTGGCAATGCTCCTACTAATAGAGCCCAATATGCCGTTGGCCTTCTTGGCAATGAGGGCACACTGCTGACTCATATCCAGCTTCTCATCCACCGTAATCCCCAGGTCCTTTTCTGCAGACTTGCTGCTTAGCCAGTCAGTCCCCAGCCTCTGGCAGTGCATGGGATTCTTCCTTTCTAAGTGTACAATTCTGCACTTGTCCGTGTTGAACCTCATCAGATTTCTTTTGGCCCAATCCTCCAATTTGTCTAGGTCACTCTGGACCCTATTCCTACCATCCACCATATCTACCTCTCTCCCCAGTTTAGTGTCATCCACAAACTTGCTGAGGGTGCAATTAATCCCATCATCCAGATCATTAATGAAGATGTTGAACAATCCCGCCCCAGGACTGACCCCTGGGGCACTCCGCTTGATAATGGCTGCCAGCTAGACATCAAGCCATTGATCACTACCTGTTGAGCCTGACAATCTAGCCAGCTTTCTATCCACCTTATAGTCCATTCATCCAATCAATACTTTTTTAACTTGCTGGCAGGAATACTGTGGGAGACCGTATCAAAAGCTTTGCTAAAGTCAAGATATATCACATCCACTGCTTTCCCCATATCCACAGAGCCAGTTATCTCATCATAGAAGGCAGTCAGGTTGGTCAGGCATGACTTGCCCTTGGTGAATCCATGTTGACTGTTCTTGATCACCTTCCTCTCCTCCGAGTGCTTCAAAATGGATTCCTTGAGTATCTGCTCCATGATTTTGCTGCGGACTGAAGTGAGGCTGACCGGTCTGTAGCTCTCAGGGTTCTCTTTCTTCCCTTTTTAAAATATGGGTACTATATTTGCCTTTTTCCAATCATCCGGGACCTCCCCCGATCACCACGAATTTTCAAAGATAATGGCCAATGGCTCTGCAATCACATCAGCCAACTCCCTCAGCACCCTTGGATGTATTAGATCTGAACCTATGGACTTGTTCACATCCAGCTTTTCTAAATAGTCCTTAACCTGTTCTTTCACCACTGAGGGCTGCTCACCTCCTCCCCATACTGTGTTGCCCAGTGCAGCAGTCTGGGAGTTGACCATGTCAGCATTGAGTACTTCAGCTTTTTCCACATCATCTGTCACTATGTTGCCTTCCCCATTCTGTAAGGGTCCCACACTTTCCCTGGCCTTCTTCTTGTTGCTAACATACCTGTAGAAACCATTCTTGTTACCCTTCACATCCCTTGCTAGCTGCAACTCCAATTGTGCCTTGGCCTTCCTGATTACACCCCTGCATGCTCTAGCAATATTTTTATACTCCTCCCTAGTCATCTGTCCAAATTTCCACTTCTTGTAAGTTTCCTTTTTGAGTTTAAGCTCACCGAAGATTTCACTGTTAAGCCAAGCTGGTCACCTGCCATATTTGCTATTCTTTCTGCACTTCAGGATGGTTTGTTCCGGCGCCCTCAATAACGCTTCTTTAAAATACAGCCAACTCTCCTGGACTCCTTGCCCCCTCATATTAGCTTCCCAGAGTATCCTGCTCAACAGTTCCCTAAGGGAGTCAAAGTCTGCTTTTCTGCAGTCCAGGGTCCGTATTTTGCTACTCTCCTTTCTTCCTTTTGTGAGGATCCTGAACTCAACCATCTCATGGTCACTGCTGCCTAGGTTGCCACCCACTTCTACTTCCCCTACCAATTCTTCCCTGTTTGTAAGCAGCAGGTCAAGAGGAGCATGACCCTAGTCGGTTCCTCCAGCACTTGTACCAGGAAGTTGTCCCCAACACTCTCCAAAAACTTCCTAGATTGTCTGTGCATTGCTGTATTGCTCTCCCAGCAGATGTCCAGGTAATTGAAGTCCCCCATTAGAACTAGGGCCTGTCATCTGGAAACTTCAGTTAGTTGTCCAAAGAAAGCCTTGTTTACCTCATCCTTCTGATCCGGTGGTCTATAGCACACGCCTACCACGACATCACCTTTGTTGCTCTCGCCTCTAAACTTAACCCAAAGATTCTCAACAGTCTTGTGTCTATCCTCTTCACAAGTTGTGTCTATTCTCTTGGGTGTTTGCTGTCCCCTCACATTGTTGTGTCAGCAGTGAACTAGATCAGGGTTGCACTTACACCAAAGACAGTTCCTGAGCAGATTTTATGCAGCAAATGCAGAGGCTGTCACGGGAATGTGGCTTCCAACCTGATGCATACAGGGTCAAAATTGGCTAGGACAATGGGATTACCGCATCGCAAATGTGCAAGCTTCTCCATTGCCATGGAAATATCACTGCATACCACCAAGAGCCCAGGGACCATGGTGTGAGAACCGCCAGCTTAGCACCATGCTGTGGCATTAGTTTGCTACTGACTCACAGGGGAAAACATCCCCTACTGCAGCACCTAACGTTCCGGAAGGTCTCCCATGTAACTACTAGCATGGCCCCACTGAGCCACTACAAACTTATGTCAGTATAACTGTGTCGGGATATCCACCCCCGTGAGTGACATAGTTATGCCGACCTATCCCCGAGTGTAGACAGCGCTATGTCAGCGGGAGAGCTTCTCCCATCAACACAGCTACTGCCTCTCGGGGAGGTAGAGAAGCTCTCTTGTCAGCATAGGTAGTATCTTTGATAAGCGCTACAGCAGTGCCGCTGCAGCACTATAAGTGTGGACAAGCCCTTAGGCTATGAACACTCAGGGGATCACATCACAAGGCCACATGGCTGCAAGCAAAGCTGCACACTGGGTTCCACAAGCAAAATGAAATTAGCGGCAGATCTCACAGACTCTTACCCTGTTGCTCTGGGAATACGCTGCCAATGGCCTGTGCACCTGAGCTTACTAAGGAACGTTGTACCTGTGTGTTAGTAATCCCCTAACCAGCTTGCTGGCCCTCCCCTCTGCACAGCAATCTCAGCTATTCAGACACGATAAACAGGACCAGGGCAGGTGAGTAACTTGAGGAGAGACAGCCAGGAAAACCCAGAGCGTTGCACAGCATCATCAGACCTGCCAATAGGGGACGATGCTCTTCACTCTGGATATCGCTGTCCCAGTGCTAGGTGCCGGGGTGCTGTGCTCCTGGAGCAGCTGTAAAACAGAGTTCTCCATCGACTGCCACCTTTAAAAGACCCATGATTCTGGCCAAATTCCATTATACCCTGAACTTTACCAATGCAGATTCCCCGTCTACAGCCCAAACCCTCTCCTCTTATGCACCTCCCGACCCCTTCAACCTCTCTGGCCAATGGCCTGCATATTTACCTGTCTGGGCACAATTAAAACTGCCCAGGCAGGTCCAAATACAGCCTCTGGACTTGGCAGGCTGTGACAAATTCAGTGACCCAAGCACTGTGGCCCGTCCCTCCAGAAGCGGGTATGATGCTAGCCCTGTGCCAAGGATTTGTTGTTAGTCGGTTTTTCTGGCTCCGTGGCATATTTTTTCTTAACCCACCAACTCTGCTCTGCGGCAGCTATAAGCCCCAGCCCTGCTCCTCTTCTGTAGCTCAGCCAGGACCGGTTCTGAGATGGTTTAGTTTCAAAACACCCTGGTTCTCAGCCCATCTCAAGGTTAGATAGTTAACAGCAAATCCATTTGAGAGTCAATCAGGGACTGGCTCTGTCCACTTGTGTGCTGTGAAGTGAACACATGCTTCCCCTACTTCTCTCTTCCTGGGCCCAGCAATGGGCTACAGGTCTAAGGAGCTGCTAGCCCCTGTTGGTGAATGTAGAAATATATTTCAGCATTTGTTTCATGTCATATCATTCTCCATTTCTCTTGTATTACTCTCTTGTATTAATCTCTTCTCTTGTATTAATCTCTTCACCATGCCTCCCTCCTGTAGAAGGAATCAGATCTGTAGACCCTAACAAGGGGTGGCATTGCCTGCCTGTAGAAGGGATTGGTGCAGGGCTGTACACCCTACATGGGGTATATGTTTTATGCCTGTACAAGGGAGCAGCACCAGGTACCATATGAGGCAGGGGCTGGCTCAAGAGAGTCTGCTGATATAAGCCAGCCAGCAAATACTGCTGCTAACTGCTACACTACACTCACTCATGTGGCTACTGAACCTTTGCTGCTTCCATCCCTTTGCTGCCCTTGGTGGCCACCTGTGCTGCCATATAAACTCCAGACCTGTAAAGCTATGGCTGTACAGAGAGAGACATGTGCCTACCCCAGTGCTGGCAAAGCAGGCTGCTGAAATGCCATGAGAACAGAAGCAGTCAATGCTGAGCTAATACAGTCTGTTCCCTTCTAATGGCCAGACCATGTATAGAGCTGAGTTTGCTGCTGCCTCCAAGTTAATGGCCTTTACCTCTAGCTGTGCAGAGTCCTGCTTTCAGAGGTAGAGACCTGGTATTCAATCCCTGCAGCTAGCAGTGTTGCTACACAGCCATCTGCTCTACTGCATCATCAGAAATGCCACCTTCCCGGCCTCCGTGAACTTCTCCCCTGGGGATGAGGCAAGGAGGCATGACAACAAAAGGAACAGAATGAAAGACCCCCACCCAGTAACACAGCCAAACTGCGTCTCAGGGTACATAGATTTGAAAGCCAATGGGGACCTGATAGCCTCCTGCATAGCACAGAATTTCACCCAGTGGTTTGGTTCTTCCATCTAGCCCAGTAACTTGTGGTTAAACTAGAGCATCTGCTTTAAAAAGGTTCTGCCCATCTTGATTTAAACAGTTCAAGTGACAGAGTAGCTACCCTCCAGCAGTTACTGGAATAGTTATCTACCCTCACTGTTAAAATGTGCATCTCATTTCTAGTCTGAATTTATCTAGCTTCAGCCAACAGTTCTTGGATCTTTGTTCTGTGTTTGTCTGCTAGGTTAAAATCCTCTGACATCCGAAATATTCTCCCTGCATATCTACCTACAGACCATGATCAAGTCACTTCTGAACCTTTTCTTGGATAAACTAAATAGAGTTAGTCTCTCACTGTAAGGCAGGTGTTCAAGACCTCAAATCATGCTTGTGGCTCTTCTCTAAACTCTCCTACATTTTCAACATCATTTTAGAAGTGTGGGCATCAGACATGATTAAATCATAAACAAAAGTAGTTCCACCTCCCTACTCCTGCTCCATATTCCCCTGTTTATACAGCCAAGGATCACATTAGTCCTTAAACTCCTTATTGTAGCTGATAATAATACTTCCCTCCCTTGGGCTGGGGCTGTGAGAGTATCACCCATTAGAGCTGGTCAAAACTCAGATTTTCCATTTTACAGGAAATTTTGATGTGCCAAAATTTGGTTTGTTTCACATTGAAACAAAACCCAGTATTTCTGAAATTTCCTGCAAAACAGAAATTCTAAAAAAAAAAAATCACATAGGAAAATTTTTGTTTCAGAATTTCATTTAGGAATTTTGAAATTTTATTTAAATTTTATGTTTTTTTCATTTGTACATTATTTCATGACATATCAGTAGTAGTAGTGCATAGTATGCATTACTACTACTGACATGTCATAACATAGGAGAGACAAGGTGGGGGAGGTAATATCTTTTATTGGTCCAACTTCTGTAGGTGAGAGGAAAGGTTTCGAACTACACAGAGCTCTTCTTCAGGTCTGGGGAAGTAAACCAGAGTGTCTGATACAAATACAAACTGGGACAGATTTTTAAGCATAAGGGGTAATGCATGTCGTAGGTGGTCACTTGAAATGAAGAGGGCAATGGAGGGTTCGATTGTTATGCATAAGGGGTTTGAAGTGGCCTATTAAGCGTAGCAGTCAGTGTGGTGTGTTACAAATTGTTGTAATGAGCCATAAAACCAGTGTCCCTGTTGAGTCCATGTTTTTTGGTATCTAGCTGCTTCATGATTTTAAGTTCCAAGGGTTGCCTTTTGAAAGTATTGCGCAGGTTTCCTTTGAGGTTAAGTATTGAAAGATCTCGATATAGAAAAGTGTTGGTCCATGGGTGATAACGGCGTTTTTGTCTTTTATTATTATATAAAATAAAACATACCTTATGTCTCTCACATCCTGGGACCAACACGGCTACAACACCACGGCAAATATCGTAATGTATAATGGCTGAAATAGTCTATATTTTATTTTAAAAATCATTAAGAGCAGCTGCTACATAGTACTTATTGAAACATCTTATTTTCTAGGTCCACATGTCCTCTTGCTGTTGTAAATGAAGCAGTTGCATCACCGCCTCACCTGGCTATCCTGTTGGAGTACCGTTCACAATGTTCTATAGCCACAGGAAGAGCTGTTGCAGTATTTCCAGGGAGACAGTCTGATGTGAGACTTGGGGTCTGCCTAAATTTACTGTAACCCCTTTGGGGTTTAGAGAGCATGGCCCCTTTAAATCATTTTCCTGAGGGGTGAAGCGCTGATTGTTCAAGAAGGAGGAAGTACTATTGGGAGGGGTGGGGGGAGAGGAACAGGGTGTGTGTCTGGAGCTCCAGACAGAAGGGCTAAAGCAAGCAGGCCTCACAGAGTGAAGCATCCAAGAACCTGCCTGAAGCCTGGGAGAGACAGAGTGGCTGATCGGGGACACTCCAGGACAGGAGCCAGGAGGAGTACTGTGCCAGGGAGGAATTGCCTGATGAGGACCAAGTATCACTGCTGCCCAGAGCTGTATGGGGCCATGAGTACTGGGGCTTGTGACTTTGCATTGGGAACAAGGAGGGAGACTGTAGCTAGTTAAGTGGGGAGGTTGTTGCTCTGTGTGGCTTTGCAGAGAGTGGGAGAAGAGGGCACCGGAGGGATAGGTTGGGGAAAGTTCACTGGTGCCAAAGATGACCAGGAGCACCCAAGACTCGCCTCTGGACAGGAACTTTGCCCAGGACTCCTGAACTCTGTGTGCAGACACATTGCTCAGTGCCTGCCCTTTCAGACTGTGGTACCACTGTGCCTGTGGGGCCTGTAACCCTGTTTTACTGCTCCCCCTATATTTCCCCCTGTTGCTTTTCTCCTTTCATCCCTCTGTAAATCAATATCCTATATTCATTGTATTCTTGTGTGTGTGTGTCCTCTGTGGGGTTCGGAACAGGTGCCCCTGGGTGGAAGGGACTTTCCCTGCTGCATTCCTGCACGTGCCTTCTCTTGGCCAGAGCTGCCTGCAGAGCAGACTCCATCTTGGCCACGGGGGTGCTAACGTTACATTACCAAAATACACAATAGGAATTGCTGTGGGTTCCAGGACAGAGAGCCCATATCTACCCTTTAATTTTGTTTGTCAGACCTGAGGGACAGGGGCTTAGTGATGGTGGAATCTACACATAAGCAGCCTAACTCCACTGAAGCCAGTTGACACCAGCTGAGGATCTGGTCCCATAAACTGATCATAACTTGGCTCTCCAGGTCACTGCTGTAGGGCATGATGTCATAGTGGACAGACTTTGTATTGCAAGGAAGTGAATTCACAGGTACACTGGGCTACCAGAGGTGAAACCTATTCAGGTGACTGCCCTAGTCCAGCCAAGACAGAACTATGGGAGTGCAATGGGATTCTTGTGGGAATAAGGGGTTTGTTTGTATTCTGCTGTTCGACAGATCTAGCCTGAGTTGCTTTCAGCATTATATTGGCAGGCTGGATTGTTGCAATTTGCACATTTATTGTCCCATGGGGCAGGATTCATCATAAGTTTAGCTGGGTCTTGCATCCTTTAGCCCAGGCACGTTATTTAAGCAAACAATTATCTTGTGAATCTGGCTGCAACTGCTTCTCATTAGACCCTATTCCTCCTCCTGGCATTTGAGCCAATTTCAATATCCAGCCAAGTCCAGGGTTAAGGAAATTGTTACTTAATTCCATCACCTTATTTCATTTACCTAGGGGAAAAAACCCACCCTGCTGATTGCAGATTTAAAGTAGCACATCCTGTACTTATTTTAAGTTGACATCAATTGTCTGTCTGTCCCGGGACAGGAATGTTCCCAGCCATCAAAGGGGCCATAGTCCAGGCAAACATTTACACATTGACTCGGAAAGGTGAGTGTAAAGGCTTTTTCCTTGCTAAGACCGGAGTTCAAGGTCCTGTGCTTTTCCCATGTGGTCTGTAACCTGTTGCCAACCCCTAAAGTCATGAAGCTGTCTCCATTTCTCATTCTGCATCAAGTGTTACTGAGGTTACCCATAAAGCTGGTCAGAAAATGGGTTTTATTTCCAGGGAAGTTTCCTATTTTTCAGCCAAAATTCAGAAACAGAACAGTTTTGATTGGAAATGGTGCTGTGAGGCTTCATGGGAATTGCAGTTTGAGTGCCTCAGGCTCCCATTCTCCTCTATAGGCTGGGCTTCCCAGTTGGACTACATCTCGCATGATGTACCATGGTTTCCCCTCTTGGAACCTGCTGTGTCAGTAGCAGCCCCACTCTCCATTCTCTCCCTGTTCAGGGCCAGACTCTGCCTCACTTCAAGACGGTGTGCCGTGGGAATGGAGGAGCTAAGGAGCCCCCATACACATACACCTTGTGGAGCTCAGGTAAGGGCCAAGAAAAATTCCATTCCCTGTGATCCATGGAGTCCAGGGATGCTCTCCTGGGGAGACTCAGAAGAGGCTGCCGGGTAGAGGTGAGCATGCTGTTCCTATGAAGGAGCGTAGGAGTGTGTGTGCTCTGTGAGCCATTCTGCACCCTCAAGCCAGGGTGCTCCGTGGGGTCCCTTCCCATGGGCTATGTGCAGTGGGCACAGTCTAGCCTTCAGGCAGGTGCATGAGTGCCAAGGGAGTATCATATAGACTTGGAAAGGGACCTGTTCTAACCATGCAGCAAAAGGAGAACATGGGCCACATTCTGCCCTGGTGTTACTCATGCAGGCTTCTCATTGATCTCACCCATCCTATCCTTCTCCCTTTCCCCTTCTCATCTCTGCCCCATTTCCTCTCTACCATCTCACTCCCACACATCCCATTCTCCCCTCTCCTTTGCCTGTTTCTGATGTAACTTTTGTCAGTTTCCCCATGTGCCTGGTGCGCTGGATGAGCCATCTGTTTGCAGTCTGACTCCTCTCAGCCATTAGCTGGGCTCCTGGACCTGGTATCCAGCATTAACAGGAGCCTTCAAGTGCAGGACTGTCCTTGTCAGATGACTAGGTATTTAATAGCTCTGCCATATATTGCATTTCATCTATTCCAATTGTTTGTAGAATCTGTGCTTTGCACCCTATGTAAAGCCTGCCAAATGGCCTTAAAGGAAAGAAAAATCATCTTTCAGTACCATAGCACTTGCTACCCACCTTGTAGGTATGTCTACAGATCTAAAGTCTTCATTAGCTTAATTCATTAAGAACAGATAGAACTATTAACTACTAACACATGTGAAGTACATTAAAAACCTCTTTTTAAGTGGCAAATGGCTCCCATAGATTTTAGGGTCAATAGAAATTGATGTGCATGCACTGGTGCTATTGCAAGAGTTCTGACCTTTTGCAAACTGCTGGCCAGTGCTACCTGCTCTTGCATAAGGCAAAATGAACTGTTGTTCAGGAATCCCTAAATCTGCTGAGCTGGCAAGAGCACTCTGACCTGTGGTTGTAATTTGCCCTGTAAAGTGTGCCTGGTGAAGGAGAGTGACTCTTCCTTCTTTGCAAATGACAGCACAGTTACACATCGTTAACTCTGACAAGGTCTCCTATGGCCATGCAGAGTTTTAGCATGGCTTCAGATGAGCCCCAGCTTTGGACTGACAAAACCTACCTGCTGTGCCTTTGTGAGGCAGTGCTCAGTGGCTGGAATTTTCAAAGGAGTGAGGATCTCC
>NW_020664561.1:2364997-2381201 GCF_002925995.2 Terrapene triunguis | reverse complement strand
TACCCCCATGGGGTGGGACTTCCGGTGACAGGTGGGAGGGACCAAGGGGTCAAGGGGCGGGACTTAGTGGGTCAAGGGGCGGGGTTAGGGTTTGATTGATTGTAGGGCCCTTATACTACTCCCAGGTTTGGTTCCTTAATCAGGCAAGTTCAGCTCTTTAGTTCAAGCAGTAGAGGCTTGTGCGTCTAGGGCCGGAGTTCCAGTCCCACTGACGGTCCAAGTGGAGTGGCTGCGGTTCCATTCCCATCTGTGTTGGGTATCGGACTGAGGGCATGTTTTTCTAGGCAAAGCTGTTTCCCTTGGAAAGGTAACAATACTTCCACTGGGGAATTCTCCCTTCTGTTCAGTGTTAGGGTTTCCATGGAAACTCAGGGCCCTTGGTGGAAAATGCAAACAGTCATCCTTGAATAAAAGAGTGAATCCTTAAAGCCACCTTTGCCCCCTGCTCCCATCCCTGTTCTGGGATGAGACACAGAGCAGAATCTGTCCCCATATCTCTGGCTATCTTGGAGAGATCCCTGTAATACTTGTCCTTGGTCATCAGGGATGCTGTTAGTGTTCTTTCTAGCTGAAGAGGTCTATATCACTCTCAATGCGCTGAAGAACTTGGAGCTGGTTCTGTTCCATTGTAATGCCAAAACCGATACACCTCTCCTCACATTCTCTATAGCTAAGGAAATGGATAATTCATAGAATATTAGGGTTGGAAGGGACCTCAGGAGGTCATCTAATCCCCTGTTCAAAGCAGGACCAACACCAACTAAATCATCCCAGCCATGACTTTGTCCAGGGCATGTCCAGGGCTCTCCACAAAGTTATTATTCTTTCTGATGTGGAAAGTGAAAATATTCTTGCCATTCCACCTAAGTAAATACGCATCTGCCAACAGAACCGTTTGACAAAACAATTGCAGAATGTGCAGGTATGAGAATATTGACTAGTTAATGCAAAGGCTCCTTTGGCATCTTCAGACCATTCACCTTGTCATGTGTGATGAACTATGGTTCTGAGACACTGAGACATTTAAGAGCCATTAAATTCTACCAGCCCTTTGTCCCATTTTTCTTCCAAGATTTTAAATGAATGTTAAATTACAGCTTCTGCTCTCGCTGAGAACGACACACTAAAAATGACTAAACCTTGCAGTAGCCAGGAGAATGGATGCAGCTGTGTGTGGCTGGAACATCTGGAGCTAAGGATGGATTCTGCGTGTGGGGATATGCACGTAGCTGTTCATTCCCGCTGCTACCACAGAGCTGCAGAATTCCAGAGACTCATTGTCTGAGGATTCCTTCTGCCACTTGAGATATGTTTACACTGCAATTAGACACCTGTGGCTGGCCCATGCCAGCTGACTGAGGCTCATGGGGCTCATACTACAGGGCTGTTTAACTGTGGAATAGATGTTTGAGCTTGGGCTGGAGTCCAGGTTCTAGGACCTTGCGAGATGGGTGGGTCCCAGAGCTCAGGTTCCAACCCGAGTGTCTACACCGCAATTAAACAGCCCCTTAACCCGAGCCCTGCAAGCTTAAGTCAGCTGGCACAGGTCAGCTCTGGGTTTTTAAATGTAGTGTAGACAAACCCAGAGTGAATTCAGTCTCTATAGGCCATTTAATCCTTAGCCTCACAGCAAGAAGGTGAAAGGTGCTGCAGTTGTTTCTGCTGTGGATCCTGGCACATTTGGAAGTGAAGTTAGCAATCCAACTCATTTCATATAGGATAGTAAACAGCTGTCAGTGGTAGTGACCTTCAGCCATTACCAACACATTGACCAAGGAGGGAAAGTAAACAGCTTTAATTCACCTGGGCCAGATCCTCAGGTGGTGTACATTCCACTGCTCTGCTAATTTACACCAGTTCAGGATCCGGCCCAGCAATGAGAAGGAGGCTGGATACCAGTCAGATTCTGCAGCATCCTACAGCACAAGATAAAATACCTTTATTGTCTCATGCTACCAATGCGATTTGCTAACACATTACTCAGAGGGGTGACAAATTCTGTACTATTTAAAGGGAAACATTAAAACTGTCACTTCTGGTGGAGATGTTGGAATGTGCTAAATGAGTCACACCATTAAAACAAATATTTCTAACCTACATTTATGAAGTACTGTAAGTGAATGAATATTTGACTGCCTTAGCATTGGCATTGATTTTATTAACAGCTGCAGAACTGCTACATGTGGAATGTTTTTCATAAAAGTGAGCTTGAAGTACCAATCTAGCTATTATAATAATCACACTTACTTCTTTTCACACAGAGATTTCAAAGCACTTTAAAAAGGAGGCTGGTAGCATCAGCCCCTTTTTATAGAAGGGGAAACTGAGGCACAGGGCAGGAAAATAATTTGCCCAAAATCACCCAGCCTGAAAGCTTTGAGATGCTCAAATCAGGGGTTTAGTTTGGGACTATATGTAGATTTTACTACCATCCATTACCATGTGGAGCAGCTGTGAAATGATCATAATGCCAATGCCATGAATCTGGGCCCATCCAGAGTCAAAGTCATTTCTGATTTCTGCACTGCCATTTGGGATTGAGAGACATGCCCTTATTCACATCATCCCAGAGTGCTTTCTATGGGAGTGTAAGCTGAGCGGTGGCAGAAATTAGCCTAGGCTAGTTTTGGCAGGAAGGACTGGCACACACTAGTGTATGCCAGAATAAAACTTTGTGAAGCTGGAGTTAGAGGTCTCAGTATGTATCAATAATTTTTAATACAGTAGTTAAAATATAATGAAAATAATTTTAAAAATGCCCCAACAGCCTCTAACTGCCTGAAATTCAAAGTTAAAGATTAACTTTAAACACACAAAACCGAACACTGAGAAATATGGAAATGAAAAATTAAGGTATCCAAACAACCTTAACGCTGCCCCCACTTCCTGACCGCCATTTGTAACCTGCTTGTAACACAAACAAGAGTCTGTGATAAATCTCATAGCATCCTAACTACTCGATTTGATAAGTTAAACTGTGGATACTTCCCGGTTTAGTCAAGAGCTATGGACCTCTTAGCCCATGTCCTCCATGCTTTCCACAGCAGAACCTGCTGCAAGGCCTTTTGGAGCTTCTGATAACTGCAGCAATAGGGAACCAAAGTCCTGTGTCTAGCAAAGTGTGAGAAAGTTATAAAATTTGCAACCCAGGCGTGGGGGAATTCCACTGGAAAGGTGGGTAATGAATGTTTGTGAAGTACTTTTTGATCACTGGATGAAACGTGATGTATTAGTGCAAAGGATTGTTAAGGTCACAAAGTGTAGTGCCGTGAGGAGGAGTTAAGTGTTCTTGGATCCCATCTTCTGCTCAGGCTTCCACTTAGATCATATTCCCTCTCATACCCAGAGCTTACTATATAGCCTGTTCTTGGTGTCAGTCATGCCAGGAGATGTGTGTGCACAAATCCCTTTGACTTCAGTGATAGGGCCGCTCGTATAGCCCACATGTATTAATGTGAACAACAAATTCCTTAGTGGAGAAGCTCAGCAAGGTTAAATTCATAGCCCCTGGATTGAATAACTTCTCAAGCCACCCAGCCCTCCAAAAATAGTCAAAAGCAACCATTCTTTTTGAGATAAGCTACAGGAATCAAATTTGGAATTTCTTCATCAAACCACTTCTAAGATATGAGCTTGGGGAAAACATGTTAGTGTTTCCAGTCACATCTCTGATTATGCAAACTGTTTTAGCTCACAAAGATCATGTCCAAACATCCTTGACAGAACAAGGAGTAATGGTCTCAAGTTGCAGTGGGGGAGGTTTAGGTTGGATATTAGGAAAAACTTTTTCACTAGGAGGGTGGTGGAGCACTGGAATGGGTTACCTAGGGAGGTGGTGGAATCTCCTTCCTTAGAGGTTTTTAAGGTCAGGCTTGACAAAGCCCTGGCTGGGATGATTTAGTTGGGGATTGGTCCTGCTTTGAGCAGGGGGTTGGACTAGATGACCTCCTGAGGTCCCTTCCAACCCTGATATTCTATTATTCTATCTCAGAGTAATTCTCTTCTGGTGGAGGAAAATTTTGAGCTAGATCCTCAACCATGCAGAAGTAAAAAAAAAAACCACTACATTTGTTTCTGTGAATATGAAGGTTCCAAAAGAAGAGAAAAACAATCTTGTAGTGTAATAAAAAATATGTAGTAAGAATTTGGGTGAATCTTCTGCTGTGAATGAGGGATTTGGGATGGGATGGTGGTGATGTTCTCTACGATATTGGGTTTTCTGTGTTGCTTTGTCATATAAATTATATATAAAGTCATGTTTCACAATCTTATCCATTCTCAGAAGAATGCTCTTGTTTTTAAAGCCAACTTTTCTGAGCAACCTACAGTCCCAGTCAATGCTCAGACACTGGGGACGATGCTGACTGCTGCAGTGAGGGGATTAAAGTTCCATGCAACTTCTGAATCTCGCAGCCATCACTCAGCAGGGCCGCCTCGAGGGACTCCCGTTAAACTGGCAGTGTTTTTCTGAGAATGCAAATTCTAAATTTAATATTTATAACAAATAAATAATTGACAGTTCAAAAGAGGGAGAAAAGGATGTATATTCTGCCCTCACCCAGCTGCAAGCAATGTAAGTGACAGCAAAGGGACGGCTTACTTGAACTGAGGGCAGTATCAGGCCCCCAGTGCTTCATATTGTCGACCGAATACAAATGTACGTGTACCTGAAAAGTTTGGGTTATAGTGTCCCTTAAACAGGGAAAAGAATATCTCTGGGAGAAGTCTCCTCTCTTCAAAATTGAGGAAGTTCTCCCAGATAAATCTCCTCTCCATTGTCCCCCTAGTCAGCATCACAGAAGGAGCATAGGCTGTAGTAGTTGCACAGTTAAGGGATCCATTGTAAACCCTGGACCTGAACATTCAGATTGCCTCACTGTGTGAAGCACTGTACAAACAGGGACTGCCTGAAGAGCTTACAGTCTAAATAGACAAGAGGGAGAAAGGGAATTTTCTTATCCCCATTTTACAGATGAGGAACTGAGGCCCAGAGAAATTAAGTGACTTGCCAGGAATTCCTGGCCCACATTTCCTGAATCCCAGTCCAGTATCATAATCATAGGACCATCCTTCAGAGGCATGGAAAGGTATGTGTAGTGCCTTCAGCTGCCCATAGCCTAAAGCAGGCATTGTGGCTCCTGTTGGCTCATGAAGTTTCTGAATACTAAAAAGCTATTGCAATATTTTGTTTTGTGAGCCAATTGTCTGTGTTTGCAAACTAAAGCAAGAAGCCCAACAGAGGTAGATACTCAACTCCTATTGAAATTCAACGGTCTAGCTTATTTTGGACCATTGGAAATTCCCAACCTAAATGTCTCCTCCCCTGGACTCTATGAATCATGACCCACCAAACAATCACAGGGCACTTCAGGATGGGTGACTGGACTAGATCTCTACAGTCATGCTGCTGGTCTGAACTCCCTCAGTATCCTGTTCAGATCCACAGCTGCTGGTACAGATCCCTGTAGTCATGAAGCTACGTTGGGTCCTTGCGTCTTTTAGGTGCCTTCTGTCACAATGAGGCTTGGGCAGTCATGTCCAGTGTTCAGAACAGTGGCAATCAGAGGCCAGGAACAGCATCAAAGGTAAGAGCCAGCATCAGGACCCAGGAGCCAGAGCAGGGGTCAGAAGTCCAAGAATGAGCCAAGAGGCAGGTCCATCACTACAGCTGGCTCAGGGTCCACAGACATTTGCACAGTGTTGTTGCACAGACACTTTCTGGAACTCCTCCTGTGCTTAAATAGGGCTCCCGGACCAATCAGGGACCACAAGGGAAGATGTCAAGCTGGGTTTTCCCGGTGGTACTTCTCTCCACAGGGTCTATGTGGTATGCAGACAGCCTTATCACAGCTACCAGATAGTGACCTGGTGGTGCTGGCCGGCTTGCAGACCTAGGTTCTGATCCCTGCAGGACCTCATGCCTGGGGTCTCCCAGCAAGTCAAGCATGTGAATACCCAGTATAACCACCCCTCCTAGAATATGTTATTGGCGTGTTGGCGGCTGCTTTGGGTGCACATTACAAGCATGTACACCTCTCTCTAAGTGCTTTAGTAGAAAACATATAGAAGAACAAAATCTGGAGACAGTGTCCCCTCCTTGCCAGTAGCTCCTGAGGCCAGACAGTCCCTCTCCTATTTCCTATCAAATCTTAGAAAACGTATAGCAAGCACAAGAGTGAGAGAAGTGAGTCACATGCACCTAAACCTACCACAGTTTCGAAGTGCTTAACATCAGCCTGGGTGCCCATGTCATACTCTTACTCTCATGGCATTGGGGCAGGCACAGCGGTGGGATGAGATGACCTACATTGCTTAACACTTACGGACTCATTGGGTTTGACAGCTGGGAGCTGATTCAATTTGAAACACACCTGCTGCACCACAGGCAAAGTGGAAATTATGTTTGGGTTGCAGCAAGCAGAGAAATTGGGTTGAACAGCCATGCAGAGAGGAAAGCAAAAATTAGCTTTTAAACCATTCAACCTCATCAGCACAGGGTGGGTGGAAGGGGGGGTGGGGTGGAGCTGACAAATTGGAAAACTGTCAGCTCTGGAATAGCTCAAGGAAGAATGAAAAGATCAGCCGAGGAAACTTTCCAAGTGGCTGAAATGCAGGATTGTAAATTACACAAAGTGCCTGCCCTAGAAACCCTACAGACCCTATGATTAGAAAGAAGCAAAACTGTACTTACAGCTACAAGTGTGTGTTGGAATGGTAGATACAGCACAGCAAGTGTATAATTTTCTCAATGCTAATGAAGGTGGATTCCGCGCAAAAGCTCACACAAGTGTTAGGAGAGCAGCAGAGCAATCCAGCCCCTGAATACAAGGGCACTGCTTGATTATGGGGAAGATTCACCTCCGATGTATGCTGCCTCCGAGCAGTCACCTCACCCAAGGCTCTGCTTCCCAGCAGCACAAACCACTACGTTGTCATTAACCTCCAGGAGATAGTAGGGGAGCTTTGCTGAATGTGGAGTTGGGCCAACTGATTAGAATGTGCCAGGTAACTTGGCTTTGAGTCATGCCCCCCTGCATAAATTCGCTGGGACTGGCCAATGGGGCCTTTTCTGTGATGGAAGAGACAAAGCAACAGGTGAAAGAAGGAAAAAGTGGTAGATCTTCCCCTGCTGGCACACAACTTGTATCATCTTGCACACGGGGTTCTCAACCATCTTCACAGCATGCACCATGTCTTAGTGTCTCCCCCATTTTAATGATCACACCAGAGCTATGTGGGAACTATGGCCCAGACCCTGAAGTCATGTACATAAGGAAGTTATATGGCTCCCATTACCCTAGGATTGGAGCACCACACAATCTATTTTTTTTAATTGATTTTCATTAAGAAACAGACAATAAAAAGTCCAGAAAGATAAATGACTTACTGCTTGGCTATGTTCCTGAATAGTGCACGTTTCACAGGATCGCCAACACATTTATGCAATTTTACAATTCATCATAAATTCATAGATCCCAAGGCCAGAAGGAACCACTGTGATCATGTAGTTGGCCCTCCTGTATTAAACAGGCCAGAGAACTGCCCCAAAATAATTCCTAGAGCAGATCATTTACACAAAATATCCAATCTTGATTTAAAAATGGTCAGTGATGGAGAATCCATTATGACCCTTGGTAAATTGTTCCAATGGTTAATTATTCTCACTGTTAAAGATTTATGCTTAATTTCCAGACTGGATTTGTCTAACTTCAACTGCCAGTCATTGGATGGCATTATAACTTTTTCTACTAGATTGAAGAGCCCATTATCAAATATTTGTTCCCCTCATAGGTACTTACAGATTATGATCAAGTCACCCCTTAATCTTCCCTTTGTTAAGCTAAATGGATTGAGCTCCTCAAGTCTACCACTACAAAGCATGTTTTCTAATCCTTTAATCACTCTCTTAATTTATCAACAAAGCTGCAAGACCAGACAATACAGGACCAGACACTAGCACCTAAACATAACACGTTATGATGGGGGTTACATAAAGTAGAAGATCTACATGAATAGGGAGAGGAGGGAGGCACCTCACAATCCTTAACATTTTTATTCTCACAACATCCCTGCAAGGCAAGGTGATGCTACTACCTCCATATGACAGAGGTGGATCTAAGGAATGGATCCTTA
This sequence comes from Terrapene triunguis, assembly GCF_002925995.2. Classification (NCBI taxonomy): domain Eukaryota; kingdom Metazoa; phylum Chordata; order Testudines; family Emydidae; genus Terrapene; species Terrapene triunguis. The sequence continues at coordinate 2,373,068 of NW_020664561.1, read as the reverse complement.
AAGGTATTTACCTTTGAAAGTGGTGGGAGTTAGGCACCTAAATACCTTTCATGATCTGAGCCTAAGTGACTTGTCCAGTGTCAGCCAGGAGGTTTTTGGTAAAGCAAGGACTTGAAGCTGGAGTGCTTGAGTCTTGGGCGAGGGCCTAACCACTGGACTGTTCCTCATCTCTGTAGTTAGCACTTGCACACACACAGCAGAAATACAAGCTTTGCTTTTGTGGGTTTGCAGTTCCCATTTATGCATTTAGTGCTTTGTCCTTTAATCACAATGTTGCTTCCACTCCTTCAGGTTCCTGTGATCTGTGTCTCCCTGCTGGAAATGAGGAAGAGCAGGAGCCAGTGCCTCTGACCAACAAATGCTCCATGGACCTCCTGCTGTCTATAGTTTGGGAACCTCCACTCTAGACCTGCACACTAACAGCTCCCCACGTTCTCTATAGACTTATGGGTATTACTTACTCTACTAGTGGCCTACCACTAACTTTGGGAGGAGATTTAGCAGCTGTCCTACCTGCCCTTTCATTGCAGTACATGGCTGCCTAAGGCAGCATGGTCTATCTGTTAGAGCTGGGGTGAATGGAAGCCAGGACTCCTGAGTTCTTTGCCCAGCAGTGTCACCTTGGGCAAGCCACTTCTCCTTTTGGAGCATATGGTATTTTCCAGAAAGCATGATACAACATTACAGATTCGACAATCAACACAGGAGATATTTTTGACACCTTGTGGGAATTTTATTCCCCACATCCTATCATTGGGGTTCAAATGGCCCTTCCAGCCCACCATGACTTGGGGTTCATGGTGGATAATCAGCTGAACATGAGCTCCCAGTTCAATGCTGTTGCCACAGGAATTAATGTGATCCTTGAATGTATAAACACGGGAATACCGAGCAGGAGTAGGGAAGTGATATTACCTCTGTACTTGGAACTGGTGCAATCGCTGCTGGAATCCTGTGTCAAGTTCTAGTGTCCACAATTCAAGAAGGATATTGAGAAATTGGAGAAGGTTCAGAGAAGAGCCACGAGAATGTTGAAAGGATTAGAAAACCTGCCTTGTAGTGACAGACTCAAAGAACTCAATCTATTTATCTTAACAAATATACACTGTGATCATGTTACCCCTTAACTGTCTAAATATCTACACGGGGAACAAATATTTAATAATGGGCTCTGCAGTCTAGCAGAGGAAGGTCTAACATGATCCAGTGGCTGGCAACTGAAGCTAGACAAATTTCAGACTAGAAATAATTACCTTACCTGTTTAAATTTTACTCCTTAACCATTGCAACAACTTACCAAGGGCTGTGGGGATTCTCAATCATTGGCAAGCTTAAAATCAATATTGATATTTTTCTAAAAGATAGGATCTAATTCAACCAGGAATCAATTCAGGAAAATCCAGTGGCCTGTGTCACAGGAGGTCCGGCCAGATGTTCACAATGGTCCTATCTGCCTTCAAATCTATAAAACCCCAACAGTGATGCTCAGGCACATAAGTGAAAGGAACCTCTTGGTCTCTGTCAAGTCTCCAGTCAGTGGAGGGCAGTCCTTCACTTAGGAAGGAAGAATCCCATGCACTGCTAAAGGCTGGGGACCGACTGGCTAAGCAGCAGTTCTGCAGAAAAGGACCTGGGGATTACAGTGGACAGGAAGCTGGATATGAGTCAGCAGTGTGCCCTCGTTGCCAAGAAGGCCAACGGCATATTGGGCTGTATTAGTAGGAGCATTGCCAGCAGATCAAAGGAAGTGATTATTCCCCTCTATTAGGCACTGGTGAGGCCACACCTGGAGTATTGAGTCCAGTTTTTGTCCCCCCACTACAGAAGGGATGTGGACCAATTGGAGAGAGTCCAGCGGAGGGCAACAAAAATGATCAGGGGGCTGGGGCACATGACTTACGAGGAGAGGATAAGGGAACTGGGATTATTTAGTCTGCAGAAGAGAAGAGTAAGGGGGGGATTTGATAGCAGCCTTCAACTACCTAAAGGAGGGTTCCAAAGTGGATGGAGCTCGGCTGTTCTCAGTGGTGGCAGGTGACAGAACAAGGAGTACTGGTCTCAAGTTGCAATGGGGGAGGTCTAGGTTGGATATTAGGAAAAAACTATTTCACTAGGAGAGTGGTGAAGCACTGTGTTACCTAGGGAGGTGGTGGAATCTCCATCCTTAGAGGTTTTTAAGGCCTGGCTTGACAAAGCCCTGGCTGAGATGATTTAGTTGGGGTTGGTCCTGCTTTGAGCAGGGCATTGGAGTAGATGACCTCCTGAGGTCTCTTCCAAACCTAATCTAATTGTATTTCCAGCTTATAAATGCTGAACAGCTGGAATGGTTCCTGCCAATCCGTGTTCCATTTGCACACACACCTGTGCCTGCAGCTGCAGCTGTGGTGATAACAAGCACAGACCTAAATCTCCTTCATTAATACTGACTGTGTGGCTGTGTGGTAGCTCTTGGCATCATGTATATTCATCCCATGCCATTTGCAGATTTACTGGGGCAGTCATTAGGCAACAGATTGGCAATACAATCTGTGGCTGAGCAATTCCACTGAAAATTTATTGCTAGCGTTTTTATCATGGAATGAAGTGCTTTGCATTCAATCACACAGGAAGGATGAGCGCTCACTCCTGCTCACTGCTTCTCTTTCATAGCACTGACATTGAGGCAGTAACTGGCAACGTGATGATCTCGTCTAGGTGCAACTCTCTTGGTCTATGGGTGTATAACACAGTAGATGCAGCTCAATGGACTATCCACAAAGACTTGTCTTAATCTCCAGGTTAATAAATACACTATCTCCCCAGAGTGATGTATTCAGAGCTGAGATGGGGGGTTATTTTCTGTCCTTAGACTCAGGGAGATGAGAGCCAGTTGGTAGCTCTGGAGATTCAGAATGGTGGAAGAACTGTGATTTGTTTCAGTCCGTCATATCTTCTGGCTCCAGTTGTAAGATTCCCACCACAAAACATGGAGACAGGCTTCATCTAGTTGTGAGACAGGCTAGAGGACGCACAGAGCCAAGCCATATGTTCTAATTAGAGCTGCTGAAATTTTTTGCACAAAACAATTTTTTCCTCAAAAATGGCTTCTTTGCAAAGTACAAAGATTTGTGAAAAATTGTTGACAATATCAAAATGTTTTCATTTTCACTAAATGTTCTGTCATATTTATTTATTGTAACCAGCATTTTTATGGAAAATGTTATGGAAATCATGCTTTGAGCCCTGAGAAATGGAAATAAGTTCAACATTTTTCACAAAACTGTTTTTCGACACATTCTTGTTTCTAACAAACCTTGCAGCTGTGGGGCAAAGTGGGAAGCAAGGGGGAGATAGGTCCTTGCTCTGGGACCAATTCCATCCAGGAAGGGGCAGCAGTGCAGAAACATGGAGCAGGATAGACTCAATCACAGCCTGCCCCCTGGGGACAGGAGGACAAAGTTCAGCAGCCTTCATGCTCAGAACAATAGCACTGACTCAAAATAACTTTCTTTCTCAGCTATTCTAATGTATCACACATGTAGGGCCTATATGCTGCCCAAAGGCCAGCTTGTGCTGGCAAGGAAAAGACTTACCCAATCCCACACAGGATCCTAGGGAGAGCAGGGACAGTGTGTCTGCTACACCACCGGAGCATGCTCCTGTCTCTGCAATGTTAGCTAATGCAGAAGGGGAAAAGGTCACGTCCCTTCCCCTCCCTGCTTCCATGGGAATGGTTTGAGGGCTGATGGGGGGCAGCTGTGCCTGTGTTCGGGGGCTTGCCCTGAGGATGGCTGTCCCCAGATTCCCCCTGACATGGTATGCTGCAACCCGGAAGGCAGGGGTGAGGGTATGGAAAAGGGCATGCAGTTTCAGGCTGTATGAATTCTTTTTGCAGCTTGTGTGTGGAACTTGCTGGGAGGTGCATGTCCCATTGATATCATCCTTGACCTTCCTGTCCTACAAAACAGGCCTGACTTATCTCAGCCACAGGTCTCTGGCCCCTTTGACTGGTGCTCTGGGTAGGAAGGGAGTAATGCTGCAGAGCTGTCACCCCCCTTTCCTCTCACCCAGATCAGGGCAGATCTGTGTATGGTGGATCCCCTACGCAAATGAGTCAGGGCGGCACAATCCATCCTGTTACCAGTAAGCTTGAGCCATGCAGGTCAGATATGGCAATGGAGCCAGATATGAATTTCCCCAAAGTTTAGGGGTGCTTGGAGCTGGGGTTTTGGCTTGGTCCTGCCTCGGGGCTGATTCTCCCCTCACATACACCAGCATGACTTCACTGACTCCCCATCCATATCACCTAGTGTGCCTGAAAGGCAGATTAAGGCCCTACTCTCAGTGCAGCTGTTGTGCTAATTGTGGTGCCTGTGTTCTGCTGATCTCCAACCAGCCACGTTTCAGCTAAATCTCTTTCCTATGTTGTCCTGATTATAGGTGTCCTGTTGGATAGAACGTGTTCTTGTTTCTCTGTGATGTAGGGCAGGGGTGGAAGAAAACGTTGCCTCCATGGAATTCACAGATTCCTCAGCAGCACCTCCTTCCCTCTTTGGAAAGCACAGCCAATAGGAATCTGCAGGAATTGGCTTCAGCTCCTTTTTCGTATTGCTCAAATTATTTAAATCTTGGGTCCTGAAACAAACACTGAGCTGCGGCAGAGGGCAACCATTCCAATTGCAGCCCCTTGGTTGGGTCGAAACTGGGGTAGAGTCTGACGTGTCCCGGGGAGCCCAGTGGTCTAGCTGAATGGTTTGACGTGGGGGTCGGAATTACAGTTGTAGATACAGGAATCTCCTCAGCCAACATTTTCTGAAGATTCGACATCTGCCATTTGGTACAATGCAAAAATGTGTGACTCTTCACAGGATCTTTTATGAGTCAGGGATATCTCCACCTCAAAGATGGCTTTACAGTCTCCCTAGGAGACAGGATGTATCCCCCTTGCCTCACCAATTCAAACTGTGTCCTGTGTGCCTCTGAGGGACAGCTGAGATCACCTGAGGCGCTTTGACTCATTGTCCCCAGACGTGCACTAGTGTGGAATGAAAGCATAGTGTTCTCAGGGGTGATTGCCGGCCTACAGAACTCCCTCCATCTGGTAGCTTGCTGGAGGTCATTTATTGATCTCCAGGGCATGCTGAAAAGCGTGTCGTTTTGGTAAGCACACGTTTGACTCAGGGACGATGATGGGTTACATATGCTGGTCGGTGGGCAGCATAGTAGGCTATACCCCTCCTGCACCATTTTGGGGAGAGGGTGGGTGCTGCTCCTGTCTCGGAGTCTGGAGCACAATGTGGGTCAGTTCTCTGTTCCCTTGTGGGGGGAGGAGGAAGTTAGAGTAATCCAGACAAAAAGTCAGTATGCTCCCACAGCCCACAACAAGCATTCCTAGGCCTTTGGGAAGCCAAAGCAAAGATAATAAAAGAGAAAAGTACTGGGCCTTCTCCTTTCTGAGGCGGTCTTGGCAGCCAAGGCTCTTCGCCAGTCAGCAATCCCTTCTACAGGGGCTGGGCGTGCTAGGTTGTAGTCGTGCTCTTTCAGAGCTACCCTGCACTGGGCAAGGATCCTGACTTTTAAGGACCCACCCACCCCCGGCCTTGGCAGACCTTACAGATGTGTCAGGTTGAGGCTGATTGTGCCCAGAGGTGCTTTTTAACCCCTTCCTTACTGGGGTGGGGAACTGCCCTACCACAGGGTGGTACAAAGAGTTGTCCTGTTCGTGCTGTCAGTTGTGGGCAGTTTAATTTGGTGCATGGCTGCATTTAATTTATGCATGTGTCCAAATGCCAGCGCACTGAAAATCGTTCAGCAAAACTAACAAGGAAGATGCTGGCCACTGAGTTTTCTTGCAAACACAATATCAGTGTTGCTCCTGGACTTGGTAACAGCATTGGAACAATAAGAGAAAAGCCCATTCTGTGGCTTGGTTATAGTCTCTAGGGAACAGAGGATTAGGTTGTCAATCTTAGCACTTGTAGAAATCCTCCAGGTATTTCACAAAAATAGAGGTATTTTGCGATCCACTTTTGTTTCTGGTTTGCTAACATTAAAAACATTCTTGTGCTAGTCTTACTAATCCGGAGGGCAGAGCATTGTCCAGATCTAGATAGTGTGGTTAGGATCTTATGGAGTGAGTAGAGTGGATTGGAATGATAAACTGGGAGGCTATCAGCAGAAACAGTATTGCTTTGTACTCTCCTATTTATTTATCACATCCAAAAAAACACCCCACATTAAAGGAACATTCAGCTGACAAAGTCAAGCACTCAAAAATTAGGAAATGCTGGAACTCAGGTTACCTGGGGAACCTTAATTTGGCCCCCATCTGCATATGCATTGTGATGATACAGTCTTTAATTACATGATCACATACTGTTTCGGTCATAGAATCATAGAATCATAGAATATCAGGGTTGGAAGGGACCTCAGGAGGTCATCTAGTCCAACCCCCTGCTCAAAGCAGGACCAATTCCCAACTAAATCATCCCAGCCAGGGCTTTGTCAAGCCGGGCCTTAAAAACCTCCAAAGAAGGAGACTCCACCACCTCCCTAGGTAACGCATTCCAGTGCTTCACCACCCTCCTAGTGAAAAAGTTTTTCCTAATATCCAACCTAGACCTCCCCCACTGCAACTTGAGACCATTGCTCCTTGTTCTGTCATCTGCCACCACTGAGAACAGCCGAGCTCCATCCTCTTTGGAACCCCCCCTCAGGTAGTTGAAAGCAGCTATCAAATCCCCCCTCATTCTTCTCTTCTGGAGACTAAACAATCCCAGTTCCCTCAGCCTCTCCTCATAAGTCATGTGCTCCAGACCCCTAATCATTTTTGTTGCCCTCCGCTGGACTCTTTCCAATTTTTCCACATCCTTCTTGTAGTGTGGGGCCCAAAACTGGACACAGTATTCCAGATGAGGCCTCACCAATGTCGAATAAAGGGGAATGATCACGTTCCTCGATCTGCTGGCAATGCCCCTACTTATACAGCCCAAAATGCCATTAGCCTTCTTGGCAACAAGAGCACACTGTTGACTCATATCCAGTTTCTCGTCCACTGTGACCCCTAGGTCCCATGATCCCTTCTTCATACTGTGCTCAGGATAGAGTTTTCACCAATGGGTGGCTATTGAATAATGTTTTTTATCCTCATCGCTCAGTGTGCAGCCTCAGGCCTTATTTACTAAACACCACTGATCTGGACAGGCGTGTGGTCTAGTGGTTACAGACTCCCCTGCTCCTGTTCTCCCAAGCCTAGCCCCTTGTGGTCCATTTCCTTCAACCTGTCCCTGTTCCAGTCCCCGCCTCTGCACCCAACCAGCCTGTCTCCTTACCCCAGTCTCCCCCACCAGCCCCAGCTTCTTGTCCCAGTCCCAGTCTCCTTGCCCCAGCCAGTCCTTGCCTCCCCATCTGGTATCCCTGTTGGAGTTCCAGTCTTCCCTTCTACCCTGGCTCCCAGTCCCAGATTCCCTGCCTGGGCTTATCATGCTAGTCTCTTCCCCAGGCTCCTTATCTAGCCAGCACCATCCTGGCTCCTTAGCCTGTCTCTGCCCCAGTCCTGTCTATTCCCCCACCTCCCAGCTCCTTCTCCTCAGCTCCCACTCCCCCCGGCTTCTCATCCCACTCCCAATATCCTTGCCTAGCCAGTCCTAGCCACCCACTTCAGGCTCCCTGTGAAAGTCCCAGTCTCTTCCCACCCTGCTTTCAGAGACAGGGCTTCCTCCCTGCTCAAGCACAGTACGGGGCTCAGCTCCACTCAAACAGCCACCTGCTGCAGTGAGGAGAAGCTGGGCCATTCCTGCCTGCTGTGGGGAGTGAGGGTCAGAGCCACGTGGCCAGCTTGGCTGCTTCTCTCCCTGCTACCCCAACACACAGTGATTGTGTCGGCTGCCTTCTGAGAGGCAACTCTTTTGGGGTCCTGTCCCTCCCTGTCCCTCTGTCCCTGGAGGGAGCTATTAGCTCATTCTTTGCTGAACAAGGGGGTTCTGCTGGTTCTTTCCTGAACAAGGGGGTTCTTGCCTGCTCACTATTAATGCACAGCTTTGGGGATGGGTTCCTCTTCCACCAGTTCCAAGGAGGCCCAGAGAGGCTCCCC
>NW_020664561.1:2352372-2361997 GCF_002925995.2 Terrapene triunguis | reverse complement strand
GGCAGCGTGGCTGAGGAGTTGTAAATCCAAGAGTTGGAGGCAGCAGGGTCCATGGGTGACTATGACCAACCTTTCTGCCTCTTTGTGGCTAAGGCACCCAGCTGTAACAATGGGCCCCAAACTGATCATCACTGGAATCTAGACCCTGTCTATGAGCCAAGCTTCCCTGCAGATATAATGCAACTGCCTCTATTCAGCTATGCCCATGAAATCTAGATACTGCCTCTGAACTGAGCTTCTGTGGATAAAGTGTTTTTAAAAAATTCAGCAGATTTGGAGCTTTTGGCACAAGCATCTTCCCCCAAAATCTTGTTTCTCTTCGAAGTAATACTAACTAGCTGCCAGGTTATTTGCTCTTATCATCCAGAGGCAGGGAAGCAGTAGCAGCTCCACTGGGCAGGGGGACTTGAAAGAGGCTCAGGCTGTCCTGCTAGAAGCAGGGCAGAGAATGGAAGTCCTGTCCTTGAACAGGGAAAGCTGGAGGGTTCCTGACTTTTCTGAATCTGCAACAGCTGCAAGAGATCGCTGTTGAACCCTGTAACAACACATGGCACTCTGGTAATGATGCATGCCATCCCGCTGAGCACTGTCCTCACACAGAAAGCTGATAGTGAAATGGTCTTTAATCCTCATCCAGGAGGCCATGCATTTTTCAGACAGCATCACCTCTGGGCTTTGAGGTTCTGCTGACAACTTCCTTCCTCTACAAAGTCTCTTGTGAACCCAGTTAAATCTTTGTGGGGAGGTCAATGGTGGAAGTGTCAATCAAAAGGACTTTTCAAAGCTGTAAAGTTCCCTAATTCACTCTTATCTCTCCAGTCTCTGAAGGACTTTTTGATGGCTTGTCACTCAAAACATGCATAGCTGGACACCAGAATAAACACCTAACTCAACTCAGGCAAATCTTAACCTTTGCGGTGAACCAGCTGAGTTGCTACAGGGGAGAGATATATTGCGTATGACGTGTTATTCAGACATCAGTGTTTGTGATGGGACATGGCACTACTTCTATCATCGCTGGCTGTCTCGTGAGAGGAGTAAATCATGAGTGAGTTATGCAGCCTGTCCCATCCTCTTCAGTGAGTGAAGCAGGGAGGATAATGTTGTATTACAATGTGACACTCTTCTAGGCAGAGTGATTCCAGTGATGGATTTAAGGATTTGACATGAGAGCTAGGAAATTGTCAGTCTCCTGCACTGCCTTCTAGTCTGCTCAGCTCGTGAAGACCTGTTCTTTCTACCCCAGCTGTTTTGCAGGAGAGGGAAAGACCAACCACTAACCTGACATATGAAAATTTCACCTAACACAAGGAGAAAGATTAATGGATAATCCATGGTGCAGATAAATCTCCATATTGCTCAACTGCTTCCGAGGCTCCTTGGTCTTTAAAGAGGCCCACCCTCAGGTCTCTGGTTCTGTTGAATGCTTGCACCACAGAGGAGAGAGTGTTTCTGGATTCAGTAATTACAAGCCCCTTAAATCCGTTGTCAGACCATCTAGCTGTGTGTTCCCCATCTGGCTTTGGTACTTATATGGCCCCTGTCACTGCAGCATTTGAGCATGTCCCAACCCCTCCCCGCCCCAGGTAGAAGGAAAGTAGGATTATTGCTGGTTTACAGATGGGGAGCTGAGGCAAAGAGATGCTAAATCACCCCCCTGCCAGGTTGCTTGGGAAATCTAGGGCAGTGCCTCCCACAGCCCAAGTGAATGCCCTAGCCACAGGACTGCCCTTCTAATCCCTTATGTAGTGATTCCCAAATTTTGGAAAGATGGGGTTAGCCTCCCCGCCCCCCCAGCCCACCACCATCAGAAAAATGAAACAAGTGGTGCTGCCTGCCCCAGGCCATGTGTTGTTAAAGTCCTATGACACACCTTAATTCATGCATCTTCCACACCCTACCAGCTACTCCTTTGCTTCCCTGCACTCCCCCAGATTTTGGTAAATGTTCTGGTAGATCTTCATAATTTCACCCTTCTTCAGCTTGCTGACATGCTTTGATGAGCATGTTGCAAGTTGAATTATTGGCACCGGAGTTAGCACCCATTGAAATAAATGCAGCAGTCTGCACATCAGAACTATTATTTCAGGCTCTCTGCAGACTCAGGCAGGCATCTCTGTATCGGTTACACTTGCTTCAGGATTTGAAAGTTTTCTTTGTAATCATACCAGTGAGAGGCTTACTTTTATTTAAAGTGACAGCCAAGACCTGGAGAAGAACTGAGAGATCTGTCAATACTTCGACCTCCCACACAGCAGATCGGGTAATTTATTTTAGGCCTATCTCTGAATGGGTAATGCACATAGAGAAGGCAGAACGAGTTTGTGAAGAAGCACCTATTAGCTCCTGTTTAATTAAAAGCTGAGATACCACAATAAAGAGTATCACGTATCTAGAGAGGTTAAAACAATGGGACACCATATGATGTACCCTTTGTGCCCAAAATCCAAAATACCATTCCAGAATCCCAGTTCTCAGGACCAAAGTACTTCATGCAGCAGTGAGAGCAGGGACATGTGGTGCTGGGTAGCAAAGGCATGTTATAGACCAACAGATGTCTACCCGCCATGTTCATTGGCAAAGACCCAACAGAAAAGTTTGCCATCCTCGCCACTTTCTCTTAGCCAAATGATTTCATCATATTGCGTTACGTTAAAGCATCTAAAGAATTCTTGTCTTTTCCTTTTATTTCCTTTTCAGTCTGATCAATGTGGGTCAAGCTCACTTCTTTTCTTCTTTCACAGAAAATGATTTGCCGCCAAAGGAGGTTTTAAAGTAGCTCTTTAACTCACAGGGGAAGTTTTCATAATGAATACTCACTTATTAGGAACAAGAGCACATTTACACACGACTTCTCCAAAGCATCAGTTCAGATTTCCAAGCAACAAGCAGAATGGTCAGGAAGCTCTCCCTCTAAGGAGCGGTAGCAGACCTGGCTACCCTATGACTTTTCTCCATAGGCTGTGGGTTTTCATTGCCTTCTTTGGATCTGCTAAATGCCCCAGCTTATGGGGAATCCTCCTCTGATTGGATGTCTTTTCCTATTGCTCCACCTCCTGAGGAAGAGCAACCAATCAGAACAGCTGGTTATATTGAGAGACAGGCTGTTTCCTCGGTGTATGGAGCAGTTAGTGCTCCCTCCCCTATTGTAGGGCTGGGAGCATATCTGTGTGCTGCAGCCAGTTGGGAAACTGGCAGTTTTTTCTTTGTGTCCGATTCAGTGTCATTCCCGCGGGGAGTCAACAGAAATAGGGCCAATTTTTTTAGTTCCCATCCTTAGATGGAGTGGATCAAAGGGGCAACATTTCTTGTCTCTTTCTCATTTAGTAGGAAGGGCCACTGCTTCATGAAGGACGATAAAAATAAGCAATAATGTGTGAAACTGGGCAAAAATGTTTCATGAATCGTTTGCACAATTTTGTTTCAAGCATTTTTGCACCTTTAACATATCACCAAAATCATAATTTTACCACAAATACATGCAAAATAAAGAACATGTCTATGTTTCTAAAGTGAAATAAATTTCACTGGTAGAGCATTGGGCTTTAGATTAAACTTTTCATAAAAATGGGATAAATTCATAGAATCATAGAAATGTTGGACTGGAAGGAACCTTGAAAAGTAATCTAATCCAGCCCCTCCACTGAGGCAGGACCAAGTAACCCTAAACCAGCCCTGATAGCTGTTTGTCTGATCTGTTTTTAAAAACCTCTAATGACAGGGATTCCACAACCTCCCTTGGAAGCCTATTCCAGAGTTTAACTACCCTTAATTCAGAATTTCCAATGAAATGCAAAAATGCTGAAATTCAGAGGCGTTTGAATTTCACTGTGAATGTTCCCTTACCGCCTCATCCATTAGAAATTAAAAATAGTGAACATTGGAATGAACTCAAAGGCCTCAGAATGATGCAGCAGCAAGAAAAATGGATATACCGTATATTAGTGTGATAGAAGACAATCAACAGCAATAGAAAAAATCTCTTAAAATACATATTGATTTTCTGTCCAGTAAAATATATCTCAGCCATTTCCCAGAGCCACATTGCCACAGGCGTCACTGGAATCACACTCATGGGGCCAAAATTCTGATCTAGTGTCAATTTGGGAGCCAGTGGTACTAGACTGAGACCTTCCATTCATCTCACACACGCTACACACAGCAATATATTTTGGTCACTACAGATCTGGGGAATCAGAATAGCTTTGGTGACCTGGTAGAGGAGTGAGGGATTCTTTATCTCCTTCCTCGCTGACATGGGGACAGATTGGAACCTTCCCTCCTGACCTCGGACTAGAGGTTAAAGGCACCATTCCCAGTTACTAGTTCTCTCAACTGTCCAGTTCCCCAAGCTTAATTTGCAGCGGGAGAAGTGAATTAGAAGTGGGACGCTATGTTTCATTCCTATTCCACTAGAGCCCAGTCAGTCTTCCCTGGTCTGGAATCATTGAAACCATTGATTGACAAGATCTTTACCCCATATTCCCATTCCTAATCCAAACCACCCAGTCCCTCTTGTGCAGGTTTTTTAATGGAAGGGGTTTGGAAATTCGGCCTTTCCTTACTGAGTTCTGACCAAACAGTAATGGAAAAGCACTCCGGTTTCTTCTGTAATGCTCTCTGTATAAATCACACTTTTCTAGAGCTCATTATCAAGTATATTAAGCAAATTAATTGTTATGTACAATTGCCCCTCTCTAATTTGTATAAATCTGTCCCTTGCCCGCCATTCTTGTATGAGGAATTATCTGCTCAGCCTATCGAAAGGAAATTTGCCACAGCTGTACATTTGCAAATCGACTGATTGGCAGTGATCCATTTGTTCAGCTAAAAAGAGGATTTGTCCAAAATAATACACTGGCACAATCAATAGCCACCCTGCACGCATTTATCTAACCTGCCTCCTGCCTAATGTGTAAAGTCGTGCTGTACAATTCACTTAGTGCACCCAGTAAATAACTTGCCACTAGCTGCTTTGCTGCTTTGGTATTAGCACAAGGGAGCCATTAGCTGCTTTGTAAAGCCAGGTGCCATTTACATCTGGTTTAAATATCTATTGTGATCAGAGTTAAAAGAAAAAAGAATAAAATCCTATAATGTGCATTATAAGTGAATATCAATGTATGGATGTACAATAGCTACTGCCCTGCCCCAGCTAAACCAAATATCCCAACACAGCCCAGCTTTGTCTCTGGCAGTCATTAAAGTGAATAATGTTTGTGTGTTCATACGTGTATGTGTAATTATCACTGGTGCTGCATGAGTCCAAATGACACCTGCTTGTACTGGCCCTTAGCACCCCCAAGGCTGCTGGGAGGGAAAGATGGTGGCAGTGGGATGCATTTTTATACAAGTCCCAGGCAATAAGTAGGAAGGAAGGAAGCAAACATGAGCCTAGAACAAGGGCAAAGCTCCAGGAAAAGTGGAGAATGCTGGAAGGATGAGACTGGCAGTGCCACGCAGCAACAGCAGAGTGACAGTATCCCCGCCCCGGCCAATCCTCACCCTTAAACTACAGGGTAGAAATGGCACAGTGAGACAGACATTTGCTGGCTTTTCCCTTTGTTTTCATCCAAGGGCCTGGTTTTTAATGGCTCAGCCCCTTGGGCCATCATTTGCACCAGTGCGAGGTGGGGGTAAAAGGCTACTGTTCTCAGCTGGAAGGTTTTTTTTACAACTACTGTGCACTGGTGTAAACGACTAAACGGGGAGTTCGAGATCTGCGGCCACTTTCAAATAGCAACTGTCAGCAGGGTGAAAGCCAGACAGTGGCTGGGAGGTCACCTGGCTGGAATGGTCTGATCTGGTGGTTTAGACACTCTTTGACCACTGCTTATTATATGTATCCTTACGGTCTCACTGTCACCTTGTCTTGCCACCGTCTGCTTATGGGGCCCACCTGCTGTCTGTTGTCTTAGATTGTAAGCTCTTTAGAGTAGGGAATATCTGCTTGCTAAATATGTACAGCACCTGTTACAATGGGGCCTGACCCTTGATTGGGGCTTCTCGCCCTTACAATAATAGTAATTGTAAATTATGATGCCTGGAAGCATCGTTCATCGCACACACCATAACGGCCTTTTCAAGCTGGGAGTTAACATTAGTCCCTGAATAAGTATTAGAGAGCCAATTATTTCCAAAAACGAGTACAAATCTTTCTGGAAGTTTATGCATTTCAACCACTATGAACCTCACTGCTTTGGTCAGCGTTGTGCTGGCCAGTGTACTATCAAGCGGGCCGGCTCCACGTTCAAGCACTACACAGCAGTTTAAAAAAGAAAGCTGTTTTGAAGTGGGGGGAAAGCAGGAGAGGGGCAAAGACTCAGGGTTTGAGAATTTCATGCTCCAATTTAAAGAAGGACAGATGGATTTTTTTCCTTACTATTAAAAAAAAGAAGAAATTTATGAGTAAAATTAATGAAAGTGAAGGAACAATAGAGCTGGCTCTGTGCAGACAATGTGCGCTGAGGCCCTCAGGGGCTGCATAAGCTTTTCTCAAAGAGCTGGGTTAATGCATGTTAATACGGAGAACACCTTGCCACAGCATCTTTTGCTATTCTAGGCAGAGACCTATCCAGAACAATGGCAAACCCCTCATTGACTTAATTGGTGCAAGTTTGTAACCTGGAGTGCTGGGAAATAAAACTTGGCTTGAATTTGAATTATGTCCATGGACCAGCAGTGATTCCTCACAACATATTTTTAAAATGTTAGGCTTTTTAAAAATAGTTACATCCATGTGTAATTGTCCATATCTGGCACCTTCAGCACTGAATGCTGGACCCTCTACCTAAGTCTTGCGAGACTTTGAAAAATCTACCCCTAAGTCCTTCTAAATCTTTTATGTGAATCAACCTCTAGAGGGAGATAAAAAGACTCTGTCTCCTAATTGAGCTTACACGTGTCATTAGGTACAAAATTGTGTTAATATAATTCAATACTCTGATGGGACAGGTCTAAACATAGAGTACAATACAAATGATCACAGATCCTTAAAATACCTCCCACAGCTTTGGTGCTTTGGCCTGGGTAAATTTGTGGTTATCCTTCCATGCAACACTATTAACACTTCTGTTGGATAAAAGATGATGTGGTTATACTATTGGAGATCCTGTGAAGCATGAGATATTTGGAAACATATGCAAGCTGTAAAGTCATTTACCTTTTTGTACTTTTCTTGTTTCTTTATGAAAGTCAATAAAGTATTAATTACAAAAAAGATGATCTGGTTAAATAGCTACTTATTGAAAAGAGTGATACATAACTAGTGAGTGATACACAATTAATGTCACTAAAATAAAGCTACCATTTTTTGGTCAGCCACTCAGTAAAACAAAACATAGGAAATGATCTGTGGATTTCCAATGTGCTGAAAACATGAATAAAGGATTAGTACTTTCAAGAGATCCTTCAATACTTTCTGCTCTTTAGAATCTTTCCAATGTTACACCTAATTTCACAAAAGATGACTGAGGAAAATGGGCACAAAGAGGATTAAAGTGTATAAGAAATATATTTGACAAAATGAGCTGAAATCTTTTAAAATCTTTCACAGTCTCCTGGAAGAGCAGTAGAAGTTGGAAAGACAAAATTTTGTTCTTTCTTACAGTTATTAAAAATGTGAGGACAGTTTACATTAGATAGATCCCCCACAGAAAACTATGAAAGGAAATTACAGGATAATCAAATTCCTGGTTAAAAAAAAATCAGATATGTACATTGAATGCATGCTTTTCTACACAGCTTCAGGGTGATATTGACAATGCAAAGTTAGGCTGTGAAAATGTAATGAACCAGCAAATCTCTCCCAAGCACTGGAAGGATATAGTGCTGGCAAATGCAAACCATTCGAGTTCCTCTTCACGGAGAGAAAATAGACACAGCAAAATGCTGGCAAGGATGCCCAGGTATACAGAGAATCATCATCACAGCCTCAGGGAGTGTCTCAGAACTAAAGGCTGATAGGAAATGGATGCAGGGATACTGCTCCCATTACTGTAGCATCAGCAAGATGGCCTGGTTTGACCTGACCAGAATTATTGTGATCGAAGCCACTAACTGTGCTTCATCACTACATGCCTGATTCTGTGACCTTAATGCATGAATTGTGCCACACTTGGTGAGTAGTCCTATTGGGCTAGATTGTGATGGGGTTTGCATGGCCAGAGAGTAAGGAAGCTCTCCCACACTGTGTGTCCAGACAGAAATGCTGCTTTGGATTTACGGGAGCCCAGGGGTGCTGCCAGAGTTCCCTCCCACCCCAGGAGCTACTCACTTGAAAGAGGATGGAGAGGGAAGGGGAAGAAGGGGCAGGGAACTGGGCTGAATTGCACTGGCAGGAGCATGGTGCACACTGCAAAGGGGTGCTACAGATGAGTTTCCTCACCCAATACCTGTCTCTCTGGGGCTGGGGGTAGAATGCCAACTGATGCCACCCTAGTGGCAGGTGCAGAGCTAAATGCCTCTGTCTAGCCTATTGGTATCAGTGTGGCTCCTGGCACAACAAGGAATTATTCAGTGCCAGTTAGGGTGGCAGACTTAGCATCAGTGGTTGCAAAAACAAATACCAAGACCAGAAATGTGGGTGACCAGAGCAAAGGACTCAAGGGAAAAAGAAAGATGTCCCTGCCTGTGTTAGATTAACCCCTGAGCTGTCAGAGGAACGATGGGCCCGCTGGGGTGAACTGAGTACAAAATATCATTGACATAACTTTTATATTTACAATGGGTCAGATGGGGGAAGAGGAGGGGATGTGGCCAGAGCATTCTGTGCTCAAGTGATCCACAGCCAACGTACTGGCCCATAGGGTGTCATTACCAGCTGGCCTAATGCAGAGCAGCCCCGATCCGTCATTCCCTAAATGGGCTGCTCTAATTTACAGCGGAGGCTGAAATGCATGCGGCTGCTCTAGGGAACAGGGGAGCACAGGGATAGCTAAAAGCCACCTTGGTCCCTCTTCCTCATCTACACCAAGCAGAGCTCAGACATAGCTATGGATCTGGGCCATAATGGATAGTTCCTGGCCCTCCAACCTGTCCTGCTTCAACTCCATGGCTTTCCCTTATGTTTAATACCGGTCATCATCTCTTTTAATGCACAGGTATGAAAAAAGGTGGACTGTCAGCAAATTTGATTATCATTAATCTAAAGATCAGAGCATTAGTGCACAAATTCAAGATCCCTTCCTTACACTTATTCTTGTTGTTCCCCTTATTTGCTGAGCATTTAGAAAATATTTTCAGAGGAGAAGCAACTCCCATGG
Source organism: Terrapene triunguis (assembly GCF_002925995.2). Taxonomy (NCBI): domain Eukaryota; kingdom Metazoa; phylum Chordata; order Testudines; family Emydidae; genus Terrapene; species Terrapene triunguis. The sequence goes on along the minus strand of NW_020664561.1, from coordinate 2,352,734 downwards.
TCAGCTTTCAAGATTCCCTTTTAGTGGTCTGAGCAGCCCCAAGGGGGTGCACATAACCTATGTTCTGCACCCCGGAGAAGTGTTGTGCAGAACCATTCAGTTCTGTTGATGCCCTTGCTGAGACAGTGATGACTAGTGGTTAAGCACTGGTGGTGCCTCAGGAGACCTGGGTTCTGTTCTTACCTCTGCTGGTAGCCCTGGGCAATTAGCTTTCCCATCTGTAAAATGAGGCTAATGATGCCTCCTTAGTAAGGTGCTTTGAGATCTCCTTAGGAAAAGTGCAATAGTTATTATTAATCTATTAAGAGAAAGTATACTGCTCTACAGCCAAAATGCTTCTGAAATAAATGTAGTCAAACTTT
>NW_020664561.1:2328016-2349372 GCF_002925995.2 Terrapene triunguis | reverse complement strand
TTTATCTCTGAAGCAGACGACTTCTCAAAAATTGTAGACCAGTGTTACCAGTTGATATAGAAATCAACTATCCCTCAGTTTGTATGGGATGAGGCAGTACTACAGACTGACACAGATAACACTACTGGGCAATACAAGATGGACACAGTGTGGGCATATTTTAGCAATGTCTAAAGCCCTAATGGGTCTTCTCAGGTTCCCATTACTGGCCAGGGATGCCAGGCTTGCCTAAGGCCTGGTCTACACTACGGGATTAATTCGGATTTAGCAGCGTTAATCCGAATTAACCCTTCACCCGTCCACACTACAGAGCCAGTTAATTCGAATTAAAGGGCCCTTTAAATCGATTTCTGTACTCCACCTCGACAAACGGAGTAGAGCCTAAATCGATTTTGTTAATTCGAATTAGGGTTAGTGTGGACGCACACCACCGAATTACTGTGTTTAAGTTAATGGGGTAGTGTGGCCGCACACCACCGAATTAATGTGGTTAAAAACCGAATTAAGGTGCTTAGTGTGGCCGCGCACAATCGAATTTATACAACCTGTTTCCCAAATTCGAATTATCTAAATTCGGATTAATCCTGTAGTGTAGACATACCCTTAGTTTTACCCCACTCACGTGTAGGAGAAGAGAGAGTGTTCGGTCTTATTCGAAAGAATAAGATACCATTCACACCAGGACACTGTCCTCTATTATCCAGTGAAGCTGTCAAATCCTGAGCCAGGTTTCAAGTTTGAACCACCAAAAGAAGTGATAAAAACAGCAAAGGGGGCCACAAGGCAATATAACAAAGCACATGAATAACATGTGAAACCAAATTAGATATTAAAAGAAATGTGAAATCTCAATCCTTTATCTATGGTTTGTTAGCTTCAAATTAATTCAATTCAATTTATTTACCGGTACTTTATTTATTTTTACATTCATTTAATGTATTGTTTGGTTGTGTTTTATTTTAATGATTGAATTTTAATTTATTTTGCATTTAGTTTTTTTGGAATCTGATTATTTTGGTTTGCTGTAAATGTAATATGAGCAATGATATACAAACCAAATATTTGTACTGTAAAGTGTTTTTCAAATGAATGATCACTATGACAAGGTGATATGCAAAATAAACTTATTGTATTGATAAAACACTTTTCTTTTTTGGTTAGGTTTATATAAAAAACGTTTAATTTTGAATATTTCTCTAGTTCTGTCCACTGACTGTGTATCTAAACCAGGGATTATTAACTCTAGTACTCAGGGATCTCCAAGCATCCACATTCTTGTTCCAACCAGCAAACCATTGTTTTTAGTAAAATCCACTGGTTTACATTGCATATAGATTTCTCATGTACCCTAGACCAGTGGCTCTCAACCTTTCCAGATTACTGTACCCCTTTCAGGAGTCTGATTTGTCTTGCGTACCCCCAAGTTACATCTTACTTAAAAACTACTTGCTTACAAAATCAGACATAAAAATACAAAAGTGTCACAGCACACTGTTACTGAACAATTGATTACTTTCTCATTTTTACCATATAATTATAAAATACATTGATTGGAATATAAATATTGTACTTACATTTCAGTGTATAGTATATAGAGCAGTAGAAACACGTCATTGTCTGTATGAAATTTTAGTTTGTACTGACTTCACTAGGGCTTTTTATGTAGCCGTTTGTAAAACTAGACAAATATCTAGATGAGTTGATATGTCCCCTGGTAGACCACTGTGTACACCCAGGAGTACACATACCACTGGGTAAGAACCACTACCCTGGACTTTAGTATGAAATAGGACAGTTAAGTGTTTCATATGCAATATTAAGCAGCGTACATTTTAAAACAAACTGTTAAGTGCTGGTTGGATTAAAAACTTGGACTATTGGATGTCACTAAGGCTACGTCCTCACTACGGGGGGGTGTCGATTTGAGATACGCAAATTCAGCTACGCGAATAGCGTAGCTGAATTCAACGTATCGGAGCCGACTTACCCCGCTGTGAGGACGGCGGCAAATCGACCTCTGCGGCTCCCCCGTCGACGGAGCTTACTCCTACCTCCGCTGGTGGAGTAGAAGCGTCGATTCGGGGATTGATTGTCGCGTCCCGACGAGACGCGATAATTCGATCCCCGAGAGATTGATTTCTACCCGCCGATTCAGGCGGGTAGTGTAGACCTGCCCTAAGGCCCAAAGAGGAGAGTCCCTGTCTAAAGCAACGAAAAAGTCTCATTCTTTGGCCTTGAATCTCACCCTATGGGGCTGTGACTCTCACTCTTAAGGACAGCCAACTGTGGGCATCTCTGCGGACAGATGCTTTTGGCTGGCAGACTAGTCACAACAGCTGTTGTTCTGGACCCCATCTCACTTCCCCAGTCAGGGACATCTGGTTGGCCTGGTCAGGTCTCTTTCCTCCACTGGTCCTTCTCAGGCTGGGCAGATCTGGGTGGGCCAACACATCTCATCATGCTGGTGCCGTCCAGTGCAGTTGATTTCAGGATCAGGTGAAAAGCGGCGAGCGAGAGAGAAAAGACAGTAGGAAGATGGGGTTGGGGGAAGAGAAAGGAGCACACAAGGAGAAAACAGAGCAGGCTCTCTCTCACTTGTATCTGGTTTGGGTCTTGCTGGTGCAGTTATGATGGATCAAGTGTTCTCCCTGGAGTTCTAAGATTTGGAGTCATAGAAACAATCCTTCCACTGCAGTTGTGGTGATGGTACAAGAAAGGTTCTTGTTTTGGTCTTTCCCAAAGTCTCTTTTTCAGGGCCCCAAACAGGCAATGGGTGGAATAATCCATCCTTTCATTATTTCATCCACCAATTAGGTCTAATTTCCAACACACAAATTTTGGTTTACCAGTTATTATCTTAATACAGTCCTTGAGTAACAGCAGACGCTTTCTGTTTACATTAATTAAAAGTCTCTGTCATAGGTGGTGTGTGACTCTTTCATTTGGGGAGGTTTACTTGAGTGCTGGAAACTCTCTAGAAGTGTGGGGGGGCACCACTGCCTGGACCATGGCCCAGCCCTGAGGCCCCGCCCCTTCCCCCAAGGCCTCACCCCCACTCAATCTCTTCCCATCCCCGTTCCTTCTCTTCTCCCAAGGCCACTCCAGTCTGCTACTCCCTCCTCTCTCACCCTTAAGGCAGGAAAAGAGTTGGACGGCATAGCCCCCCCACTTTAAAAAGGGGGGGGGCTATGTTCCAGACCCCCATTTACCTGAGTTACTCTGGCATCAGCACGCACAGCCTTTCATTGGTCGGCCTGGCTGTGGGATTCCTCCTCCTAATGTGTGTGCTGATGCCGAAGCAACTCAGCTAAGGGGCGGCAGACCTGGGGGGCCAAGGGGCCATGGCCCCATCACTTTTAAATGTGGGAGGACTATGCCCCTCCCTCCACTTTTTTCCTGCCTTATGGATGAGCAATGGGTGAAGGGAGGGGGTGGAGAGGAGTGAGCGGTGGGCGGGGGGGGGGGGTGGGGGGGAAAATGGAGGGGGGGGGGAGCCTCAGTGGAAGAGGCGAAGTGGGGGTGGGTTCTTGGGGTGGTGCACGGTAGGGCCACAGTCCATGCCCTGGTGGCCCTCCCCCACTTTTAGAGAGCTTCTGGCAGCGGTGCAACAAAGGCAGTGGGCAGGCAAGGCTCCAAAGGGAGATGACTTGCGCTGCATCCGGCATTTCTTGCCCCCTGCATGACCTCCCCAAGCCTCTTATACGTGCTGCCCATAGTCTCTGTCTCCTTCTCACACCATTTCTTATACAACTTTATATAACAAATCATTATGACAGTTCAAGACCCTTTATCCACTTTTCACCATTTAGGCTAACAATCCAAGTAGGCCTGCTAGGTCCCAGTTATTACAATACTACTTTTCTATTGGATGTTGGTGAATCATCATTAACACTCTCTCTGTAGCTGTTGAGAATTTATGTGCAGCTTTCAAAGCCTCAAAATTCAGCAAAAACTTGATCAGTTTTTAGTGGGACAGTCCAAGGCATCGTACCTCCCCCTGAGCAACATCTCTGCCAAATTTTAGCCTTTTCCCTCCACTCTCCTCAGACTCAAAAACAGCTGGACTGGTTTGGCTCAACAACTTATATTATTATTTTAAAAACATTGTTTTCTGGAAAAGCCCTGGGGGAAAATCTGGCCCAATTGAACTCACCAGCAAAACCCCTATTTACTTCGGTGGAGCTGGGATTCCATCCCATGCTTGGAAAATTCCATTCTGAAAGGTGCAACCAAGGGCTGCTTACACATGACTAAAAACTGGGTTTATAATCCTTAGCTCTCGCTGAATGGACAGCACATCACTGTGTAATGCATGGGTGGATGCACTGTGGGAGGCTATTCCCAGCGTGCCCAGGGCAGCAACGCCCCCTCCAGTAAGCACTAGCTAGGACAACACACTCATTCCAGAGGAAAGCAGTGAACATGGTTGCATGTATTTCTCTGAGGTCTTGACCAATTCACTTCAATCCCCCTGAGGGAATTCACCAAGAGCTTTCACAGAAAAAGAGGAAAATTGGGAATTGGTCTGTGTGAGACTCTCTCATTCTAGAGGGAAACAAACTCTAGTTTTATGGCCTGTGTCAACCACTGTAATCACCAAATAAAGGTCACTGCCATGGAGAGGAAGTTGGAGCAGCATGGTGTCAACTGGGAGCTGCAGGTCTCCAGCCGGACTCTACCCTGGTAAGCTAATGCCCTTGAGCACCTGTTCCTTGGCTGTCCTGATGACACGTGAGTTGTGCCAGCCATTTCTCATTAAACACTCCCTGTGACATGTAGCAGAACCAGCTCTGCTCCTGGCAATATTGTGCCAGTCAAGTTCAAAACACATGCCATGATCATCCTCCAAATGCACCTTGAAGGATGTGCTGAGCAACCCGCCTACCACATTGTCCTGAAATGCTGCCAAAATTCCCCTTTTCCTAATTTAATTTCGTTGCTGCATTCGCCATTCTTCTGCGGTGCTCACTATGGCATTCACACAGTCAGTACCTACCAGCTCTTCCCACCCAGCCGAATTGGAGAGGCTGCAGGTATTTCAATCCCTAGGCACAGGGAAATGCTGTGCTCTCTCAGATCCAGCAGTGTGGTGGCTGCTGCTGAATGCACTGCCAGAAATACTTTATGGCACAGGCTGCACAACATCCTCTGCATAACCTACAGGAATAGGAGGGGGAGGGGAAATAACCCCCTATGGACTTCAAATATTAAAATCCTGTGATTGTTATCTTCTTGGTATACAGGCAGGGAAGTTAGTTAAAAAACATGAAATACTTATGCTGGAATGTTGCAATGTACCTGTACTTTATTTCTTAGAATTCAGAATGATAACACACAAGAACCCCAAACTAGAAACAGACAGACCGAGCTCCTCCCACAGACAGAGAGTCCCAATTCACCCCACCTAGCTCTAGGCTGGCTCTTTACAGACATCTGCTGAAGACCCAGTTCACACACTTCCCTACAGATCGCCCTAGGCTGCAAGCAGGGCCAGGAACCCCCTGAAATGATAGGCAATAGCTTTCAATTGTCACACAGGTTTCTATTCAGGACACCTAGACACTATAGGAATAGCTGCCCTGTAAAGATACAGTCACTCTGGCCTTTTAACAGTGACTACTGCAATAGCAATGGTCTCCAATGCGATCCCAAAGGGTTGAAGGAACCATAGGTCTCCAGCTGTGATGGAAAAGTGTCCTGCCCCAATCTGTCAGAACCCTGCCCCGTGGCTTCCCCCTTCAGTGGGTGTCTGGGCCCTCCCCTCTGAGATCTTCTGGCTGCTTGGATCTCACACTCTGTTGTGATGAGGAAACCCTTCCTGTGGCTGCATTTACCTGGCTGGTGCAGGCAAGGCTAATAATAGAATCATAGAATATTAGGGTTGGAAGGGACCTCAGGATGTCATCTAGACCAATCCCCTGCTCAAAGCAGGACCAACACCAACTAAATCATCCCAGCCAAGGCATCTTGTTGCACAGGCCAGGCTCGCTGCACCTGGGGGCTGGATTCTTCCATGGGGGAAGGCAGGCTCAGTTCCACTCCCACCTTCTCTCAAGGGTTATGCTGGGGTGGGCAGCTTTATCCTACAGTCAAAGCTCATGGCCAGTATAAACCAGGGCCTAATGAGTCCCAGAACTCTACATGGGAAACGTGTTCAGGAGACCACGGATGGGTGTCCCTCTGCAGTGCAGGGTGAAGATTTATCCCCAGGTCCCACTGGGCAGCATCATTCAGCCAGCGATTCTGTTGCTGAGCTGACACGTCCACATGGAGAGCATGAGCTACTGTGTGTGACACCAGGGAGGGGACGCCATGTGTAGGGTCTCATTGAGATCACAAGAGAGGCTGACTCTATGCACAGCTGATGCTGGCATGCTACAAGCCCCTGGCAATGCAGGGATCCCTGTTGTGAGTGCAGAGAACAAGCCATTGAGAGGAGAGTCAGGCTGGGGCAGCAGGGGCCCTGCTCACTGTGCAAGGTCAGGTGTTGCCTTGTGTAGATCAGTGGATATGGAGAGAGTGACAATGGAGTGCTCCGAGAGCCCAGTCACACTCACAATGGGCCAGCAGCTGTCAGCCAGAATCAAAGTGGGGCACAGAGATGAAGACAGGGACTTGATATTCCATTGCCCATTGACGGACTGGGTGGCCCTGCCCTGACAGAGGTCTGGATTGTGAGCTCTTCACCTATCAGTGAAGTGCAGGTTGCCTCCTGAGCTGAGCCAGAGACAGCCATTCTGCATCAGCCATACCCCCAGATGGCTAACACCCACACCCCCACAGGGCTTCTGGATCTGCCGGTGTGCCACTTCTGTCAGCTCTGTGCAGCAGAAAGGACCCTTACGCCAACATCACCTGTGTATTTATAAGAGGCAGACACTGTAGAGTGTATGGCTGGAGAAGAATATTAGGATTTGGTCGGGCAATAAACCCTAGGAACAGATTGACTAAGTGTCACTTTAAGACAATCCTGTTCAGTAAAACCCCAGATGTTACCAGCTAGTCAATTATTTCCACTCTCAGGCAGCTCTGTGGCAATCGGCAGCCTGCCATTAACTCTTACGTGCTTTTGATGTGAAGGTTAATTAATAATTACTGTCAGGCATGGATTTGATGCCTGCCAATCAAAATCCAGCTCTCTCAGGCACAGCTTTAATTGCACTCTCTGGCTGCTGTAGTAGATTCTTGTAATCACCATGCAGGGAGTAGGAGAAGGGGCAGGGGACAGAATTTAGGAAGAGCCACACTTAATAATTGCTCAAATGCCATTCCATAAATCTGCTGCTGGCTCATTTGCTCACACAGGGAAAAAGTTGAACAAATGAAGTTTCTTCAGTAACCCAGAGGCTTTTCTTCTTCTTTTCAGCTGAATTGTTTACAATCATCCCTCTTCCACTGTTCTACTTTTTCAATCTTGCTTGGCCACATTTGAATGGGATGAGCTAGACATACCAGGATTCTAATCAGAGTGTATTGGGAAGGCACTGGCAATGCACAGATAGACCTGGTAAGAGTAAAAGAGCAGCTGCAGAGGTGATCCAACCAGCTGTAACACGGACCTTCTCCGGGTGATTGAGGAACAGCATTGATCGTCTTTGAAACTAACTGTGTCCAGCTCACCCACTCATAATAAAGGGGGAGAGTCCTTGAGACAACACCAGCCTCTTCCAGAGGTGGCACCAAGCACCCAGATCAAGGTATCTTGGCTACAACACACAGACTGTAGGTATTTAGCAGAATGCCCACAGTGGGAGCTCTACCTGTGGCATTTCCTAGCCTCCGGGAACAAATACTTATGCATGTTGCCTCAAAGTTTCAGGATGATGTCCCACACATGCAAGTTGCCTTCCTCTATGGCTGAAATCCTTCCGTGTGCTGACTTTCAGACATGCCCGTGTGAAAAGTGAATTGTGCTGACTGAAAATAAGGCATGTCAGCTTCATTTCCAATTTTTCATTTCCAGTGAACTGAACTGCAGTAGGGATTTCCCCCAAACAACTAAATCAAAACCAGTGTTCCCTGCGTCCAAGAGAGTGGCAACAGATGTAAGGCCTATGGCCAGTAGCCTGCAATGCTGGGGAAAAGCCTAAAAATGATTTACGCCAAGTCCTACTGGGACAAGCCAAGTGCTGCTGAGACCTCATTTGAGTTTGGTTTTGAGGACTGGCTCCTCTTCATAAGTGTTGTATTGCTCAAGGTTCCCTTGTCTTTGAGCTACAATTCTTTGAGATGGAAGAGCTACTGGAAAGCTCTAAGAGGACAGCTGTGATTGGCTGAGTAGACTTCCATGGACAGAGACGTATCAAAAGGGGGCAGGGTAAAGGTTGTCTTCCTTGAGCATTTGTTTGTGTCAGTCCTTTCCTTTTCTCCGAGTCATGGGTATTGGGGCCTAGAGAACCTTAGGCCATAGTGCTTCTTGGATTTTACCAACATAGCCTTGGTTTTGCCTGCTCATCTCCTGCCACTGAAGGAGAAGAAGAAATGTCCAGCAGTGGGAATGGCTCTGCTCTAGCCTTCCCTAGACAGGAAGAAGGGTTCAGAGCACTAGCTGGGACTCAGAAGATTGAGCTTCAATACCCTGCCCTCTCACAGATTTCCGATGTGACCCTGGGCCAATCACTTAGCCAGACCTCTCTGTAGCTCAGTCGCTGTCTGTACAATGAGGATAGTAGCATTGCTTTACCTCACAGGTGTGCTTTGAAGATTGTGACGTGCTTAGATACCTTGATAATGGGTTCCTTTGCTAGGAAGACCAGAACCTCTGCTGCTCAAGTAAGGAGCCTGTTCTTGTTTTATTTTCCCTTCTCCTGGCTTTCCCTTTTGTCTTTGGTTGTCTGTCTGGGATTGATTGGGGAAAATGACCTGACAAGATTGGCAACTTTGTAAATAGCTGTGAATGTTTTGTCTATAACAGTGGTTCTCAATCTTTCCAGACTACTGTACCCCTTTCAGGAGTCTAATTTGTCTTGCATACCCCAAGTTTCCCCTCACTTAAAAACGACTTGCTTACAAAATCAGACATAAAAATACAAAAGTGTCACAGCACATTATTACTGAAAACTTGCTTACTTTCTGTTTTTGTCTGTATTAAATTTTAGTTTGTACTGACTTTGCTAGTGCTTTTTATGTAGCCTGTTGTAAAACTAGGCAAATATCTAGATGAGTTGATGTGCCCCCTGGAACACCTCTATACCCCCGGGTGTACGTGTACCCATGTTGAGAATCACTGGTCTATAACACAATATTAATAAAATAAAATACAATAATCACACCGCCTAGCTGTTATGTAGCACTTTTATTCAGTAGATCTCAAAGCACTTTACAAAGCAGGTCAGTATCATCATCCCCATTTTACAGATGGGGAAACTGAGGTACAGAGCAGGGAAGTGACCTGCCCAAGGTCACCCAGCAGGGCAGTGGCTGAGCTGGGAAAAAAACCCTGCATCTTCTGAGTCCTGGGCCAGCTGTTCCAGACACTAGGCCATACTGCCTCCTATCACATCAGTAACATCTCATCGCTAAGACACAATGAAGTACATGTAGTTGACATTTGCAATATCAATCAATAACAATACATATTTGAATAGTGCAGATACATGAGGAGGGAGGTTGGGGTATAGCACGGACCTCAATTGTCATTTCACACAGTGACCACTCTTTTAAATGTAAAAATTATTCAAGGCATTATACATATATATATATATTGAACCAAATTATAATTATGTTTTTAGCCAAACACTTCATTTTGGAGTAGTTATAAATAATTACTAGCGTTTTCTCTCATTCAAACTGTTTAGTATCCAGAGAGGAGTAATGCAGGCCACTGCTTGTCATCGCTGTTTTCAACTGCAGATGCTGCAGCTTGTCAGGTTATTGCAACACTCCACCTCTCCTTGGCATGTACAGAATATGTTACATGGCAGTTTGGCACGGTTACATTTCACACATTTACAAGGTGCATCACTCTCCCAGGAGCACTTGATAAACTTCTAAATATCTGGAGGAGCAAGTGTGACATTGGCTGGTACAGTTTTTGGAAGCAGAGACTTAGAACTGTAAACACATATCCATCCGACTGCAGTGGATCAACTGATTGTGCATCTGAAGCCAAAGCACTTTTCCACACACATGCCTATAAATGAACGCTTCAGTCGTTGGTAGTAAGGAGCTGAGCTGGTCCAATATTCCAGGGATGTTTTGCAGTCGGACAGATGTCTTTTACAGCTTGTGCTAGGAGTTGCATAATCACTAAAGATGTTAGGCCCTATTCAATGTAATGGTGCAAGAGTAAGACAAATATATCAGTGCCATCTTATAATAGGTATTCCCACCAGTGTCTCTTGTACAACCACCACCACTTGTTGTACAAGGATGTTGTCAGCTTCCTCATGCAAGGTAGCCATAGCTTCTCCATTGATCACCACACCTCCCTGGTTTATTTCAATTGGGCCATTGTCTCTGCCTGTAGTGACTAGCTTGTGCTTCAAAGTGTGTTGCTGGAGAAAGTTCTTGTCTTGAATGAGGTCTATACAAATAATCTCAATCAACTGTTTCTTATTTTCAGTTACGGTCAAGACTACTTTCTGCAGAGATAGTGCTATACTCATACTCAGCTGATGCACTCTGCTAGCTTCTGTAGGTATGCTAGATCTTGTGACACTCTTTGTGCTGAAGTCTTTGTACCTGTCAAAGACAAGATATACATCACCTTCTGCTAGCTTGTGTTCAGTGTAGACTCTGAAATTGGTCACAAAGTTCTTGATGACACCACTTGCTGGCCAGTGTACTGTCCAAAGAACTGCAGAACTGTCAATGACTGTGCAGGTGACTTCTTGTGAAATATACCTAGTTGACATCTCTGTCTGCAGCTGCTTCTTTAGGCTAGATTTAGCCTTGGAAATACTCATGTCACCATAGTCAATGAACATTGACATTGGTACAGGATCCCGCTCACATGACAAAATATTCTTGATATCAACCGCTTGTGAACTTGCTTGTAGATCAAACAGTTTTGAATAGATAAGGTTAGTGTCAAATACCTTTGCTGGGCCAACCTGTACATGCTTTTTTGTCACTGCCAGTGTCTCTGTTATCCTTAGTATTGTGTCATAGAACCCCATGGGCCAGCTATGTTGAAATTCTTACATTTGGCAAATTCCAGTTGTAAGTGTGTCATTTACATTGATTTCTGGTGCTGCCACTCTACCACTAACAATATTTACTATTGCCTCTGGATGCTCAGCGGTGTTTAAGGGTTTGAGGTACAGCTTTGGCTTCTTACTAATGGCTTCTTTGTCCATTACATCTGCAGCAATCCTTAACTCCATTTCTTCTTTGTGGATCGCCTGTATTGTCTCGGGTGTGGTGTGTGCTTGGTTTTTAAGCTGGTAACATCTACAATTGTCCACTATTTGAAAAATCATTCTCATGAGTGAATATGTAAGAGGTGGTTAGGTGACCGTGCACTGAGTACAAGAAGAATAGGCCTTGTGTCTTTGTTTGGGGAAGAGGAGTGGCAAATTAGCAAGGTATCCTGCTATTACAGACTCAAATACAGGCATCACGTATGTCCCGCCTGGCTAATTATGTTCCATAACAAATATTAAGTGTGATGTTTTCATAAAAAATAATTGAAATTCAATGAAAGTGGTTTCACCATCGCCTGGCTTGTGAATCAGGAGGGAGTGATAATAAGTGCTCAGATTTCAAAATGCTCAATAGTTAAAAGGTGTCAGCAGGCAGTTTTTGAAGTTAGGGCCTTGAAATTCAGAATCCACAAAACCACATTGGCTGGACACTAAAACAAGGTATTGCCAAAAACTTGCATTTGGCTACCGGACTACTACAGGTCTGCCGTGCTTTTAACGGAGGTTCGGCTCCACCTGGAGCTCATCATAAAACAGCCCTTAGTTTTGTGGATTCACCTTACATTAAACCCCTCCTTTATAATGATTTATTTGTATCATAGCAGCTTCTGAAGGCCTCAGCTGGGATCAGGCCCTGTTGTGCTAGGTGTTGTATGTACCCATTGAAAGAGACAGTCCCTGCCCCAACCAGTTTGCAGCCTAGACAGACCAGACAAAAAGGAAGGATTGTGAGCCCCATTTTACAGACTAAGGGCTTGTTTACACAGCGAGTTACTGCATGGCAAGCCAGGGTGTGAATCTATAGTACACCAACCTGCCATGCAGTAACGCTTCAGGACTTTCACTGCTACAGTGCAGTGGAAGTCCTGAAGTGCTTTTTAAAATGTGCTCACATTCTCTCTCTCTCTCTCTTTTCTGGCACACAAGTAACTCAAACACAATGCAACATTAACATTTCACCCTTGGTACGTGACTAGATTTCCATGAGGAATAATCATTTTAATCAGCTTTTTAACACTTAGAAATAAGAGTCCACAAAAGCTTCCCTTCTCTGTGCTCTCAGTCAGACTCCTGCCCTCCAATAATCTCATCTTTTTCTTAGGGAAGATCTTGTTATTGCTTGGGGGCCAGAACTGGTTGGCATGGGGACAGATTTTCTGATCTGTCAAGACTGCTCTGGTGACAGAAAACATGCTTAAAAGACATCTTCACTGGACAGGGGAGGGTTTCTTTTGTGTGGGGTTCTCCTGCAGTGGTATAGGGTCAATGTAGTGACTTTTCAGTCCTCCAGTATCCAGGGCATGGCTGGGGTGTCTCTACAGGGTTCAAAAAAGAACTAGATAAGTTCATGGAGGATAGGTCCATTAATGGCTATTAAGGATGGGCAGGGATGGTGTCCCTAGCATCTGTTTTCCATAAGCTGGGAATGGGTGATAGGGGATGGATCATTTGATGATTATCTGTTCTGTTCATTTCCTCTGAAGCACCTGGCATTGGCCACTGTCGGAAGATGGATACTGGGCTAGATGACCTTGGGTCTGACCCAGTATGGCCATTCTTATGTTCTATTCCCAGCTGCCAGGACAACCATGGCCAGCTGGATATAAAGTAGAACAGCCCTGAAGCTGCTCTTGACAGTTTGATTGCCCCAGGATAAGGGGCCACAAAAGTGGCTAACAGGGTCCTCTGTCCCATCTCTGATCCTGCACTGAGTGCAGCTTGATGAGCCCGGAGAATCCAGCCCAGGGCGATCATATGGAATTATTTAGTCTGCAGAAGAGAAGAATGAGGGGGGATTTGATAGCTGCTTTCAGCTACCTGAAAGGGGGTTCCAAAGAGGATGGATCTAGACTGTTCTCAGTGGTAGCAGATGACAGAACAAGGAGTAATGGTCTCAAGTTGCAGACCATATTAGGAAAAACTTTTTCACTAGGAGGGTGGTGAAGCACTGGAATGGGTTACCTAGGGAGGTGGAGGAACCTCCTTCCTTAGAGGTTTTTAAGGTCAGGCTTGACAAAGCCCTGGCTGGGATGATTTAGTTGGGGATTGGTCCTGCTTTGAGCAGGGGGTTGGACTAGATGACCTCCTGAGGTCCCTTCCAACCCTGATATTCTATGATATTATGATTCTACTCTACAATGGGAGCTTCAGACCTGGGCTAGGTGACTCAGTGGGACCGGCAGTCCCCCAGACCAAGGGAGTCTAACAAAAAGGTTTCCGTAGGACTTCTTTTATGTTTCTTTTTTAAAAATAACTCTAGAATATGAAAGTGCTGCGGTTGGTGTCCCTGGTGGTCTCCAGCCCTCTTCAGAGACTACACTCATCGCAGCACATGAACAACGGGGACACAAGCTTCTTAGCCAAGATTTTGTCAACATGCTAAAGAGAAATAGGAAGCAAAAGGCAGAGTAACTGACACTGTAACCCACAGGGAGCAGGGGAAATGAATAAGTGATGCTATGAACCATTAACCTCTCTTATTCATCTCATAAGTAGGTGGCAATGCAAAGTTGTCCTGTCAATGTAGGCTGCCTTAAGAGGCCCCTTGGAGTTTGGAGAAGATGGTAGGGGGTGTGCTGGGGGTTACAGTAAAGAACAGGGCCCTGCTGGGTGCTGGGGGCTAGAGAGGCACAATCCGATATTGCTGGCAGTTGCACAGAGGGATGAAGGGGTGGGTGGGAGTTAAGGAGGAGAAAGGGAGGTGGGGAGCAAGCTGGGGTACAGTGAGGAATCAGGATTCTTTGGAGTTAATGGGGCAGGCAGGGATGGTGTCAGTGGTGAACTGTTAAAGAATCCTGAAAGGTCAGGAATTCCCAGGGTGCACTGTTGCATCAGCACATGACATCATAGTACCAAACTGTCCTGATGCAACAGCGAGGGTTGCAATGGCTAGATCCTTATTGTAGGGGCCTCATGTATTATAGGTGTGAATCCTCCTCTGGGCAGATCTCAGCATTCAGACTTGGAAATTGTTCCCTGCTCAAGGGAACTAAATACTGAGATCAAGATCCACCCTGCAGAACTGAGAGGATTTTGCCCCATGAGGAGAGATTTTCTTTTGAGTTGGGTATTCCAGAAGGTTTTCCCAAGTAGAATAAGGATTTCAACATCTAGCGCCATACTACAGTGCAATGCTCTGTGCAGGGAAAGATATGGAAGAGTGTGGGAGAGGGGCTGGAGCCTGCAGACATTTACTCCAAGGAATGATGATTGGACAGTGATTGCAATGGAATAAAACAAACATGTTGCTAGGAGACACAAACCTTGGAATCAATAATTCATGAGATTTCCACAATGAAACAAATAATTTGAGGGGGGGGGGGTGAACGTGAGAGCCTTAAATCAGCCTGCATCTTTGTGCCCTCGTCCAAATCTCTTACCCTGCAGTTCCCCAGCTGTGCTGAGAGTGCTGAGATGCATGATGCTGGGTACCTGATGATGAGCTGAGAGAGATGCATGACAGTAACCAGAGTTGCTTCCTGTCAAAAGACAAGAGACTTTCGCTGGGGCAATGCTGCAGCTGGGTGCTTGCAGTGTTAGGCCCGCAATAGAGGTCTCCCTACGGGATGGGGAGCAGGCGGATACCAGACACAGTGTTGGTATATAATACTCTAAATGCTCTTTATTGATTACAAAACAAACCTTACTCACTCCACATTCACTCCCCAAACGTACTATACCAGAGTCCAAAGCTCAGAATGGTCCCAATGGCCAGTCGAGATTCCTTCCGAACATAAGATCATAAGATGTGGGGAGCTGGCAAAAATCACATCTATATCCACATGGGACTCTGGATCAATAAACGACTCCAATTTGCAGAAATCATAGGAAACCATTTATAGTCTATTCCATTGCATAATTGGTTCTTTGCCTTTGTTTACTAGGCCTTCTACCCACACAATTCCAAAGAGACAATCCTGGGCAGGCCGCCATGATCCATGGCATACCATTTCCTCCAATTCCTATACAATTGTTTGTTTCCTTTTCTTCTGATTCTCCGTATTTTTCCAGAACATAACAAGATTGTTTTTGCACAGATAGGTCTAATAGTTCTTGACCTTAAGTTCTTGCTTTGGTTGCCAACTTGCAGTGCATGTATTCATGTCAAGCACGCGTCATTCATACCAGGCCTCAGTGACCTGTAACATATTACATGGATATATGAATCACAATGTACATTGATATAGATATAGATATATATCCCAATTGCAGCATATCACTATCATTCAGCAGGCTCAGGTAGAAACACTGTTCTCTCACCTAGTGAGGAGGGCTTTAAACTAGATTTGCTAGGGGACGGTGACCTAAGCCCTGAGTTAAGTGCAGAAGTGGGATACCGGGAGGAAACACAAGGAGGAGGGTGCAACGGGCGGGGGTGTGTGTGTCCTGATTCATACTGAGAAAATAGGGCAATCGGCTAGTTATCTTAGGTGCATGTACACAAACGCAAGAAGCCTGGAAAACAAGCAGGAATAATTGGAAGTACTGGCACAGTCAAAGAACTATGTTGTGATTGGAATAACAGAGACTTGGTGGGGTAGCTCACATGACTGGAGCACTGTCATGGATGAGAATAAACTGTTCAGGAAGGACAGGCAGGGGAGGAAAAGTGGAGGAGTTGCACTGTATGTAAGACAGCAGTATGATTGGTCAGAGCTCCAGCATGAAACTGGAGAAAAGCCTGTTGAGACTCTTTGGGTTAAATTTAGAAGCGAGGTCAACAAGGGTGATGTTGTGGTGGGCGTGTGCTATAGACCACCGAACCAGGAGGACCAAGAGGATGAAGTAGATGAGGCTTTCTTTGGACAATTAACTGAAGTTTCCAGATCACAAGTATGGATTGGATGAATAGATTATAAGGTGGATAGAAAGCTGGCTAGATTGCTGGGCTCAATGGGTAGTGATCAATGGCTTGATGTCTAGTTGGCAGCTGGTATCAAGCGGAGTGCCCCAGGGGTTGGGCCCTGGACCAATTTTGTTCAACATTTTTATTAATGATCTGGATGATGGGATGGATTTTACCCTCAGCAAGTTCATGGATGACATTAAGCTGTGGGGAGAGGTAGATATGCTGGAGGGTAGGGATAGGGTCCAGAGTGACCTAGACAAATTGGAGGATTGGGCCAAAAGAAATCTGATGAGGTTCAACAAGGACAAGTGCAGAGTCCTGCACTTAGGGGGAAGAATCCTATGCACTGCTACAGGCTGGGGACCGACTGGCTAAGCAGCAGTTCTGCAGAAAAGGACCTGGGGATTACAATGGATGAGAAGCTGGATATGAGTCAGCAGTGTGCCCTTGTTGCCAAGAAGGCTAACAGCATATTGGGCTGCATTAGTAGGAGCATTGGCAGCAAATCAAGGGAAGTGATTATTCCCCTCTATTCGGCACTGGTGAGGCCACATCTGGAGTATTGCGTCCAGTTTTGGGCCCCTCACTACAGAAGGGATGTGGACAAATTGGAGAGAGTCCAGTGGAGGGCAACGAAAATGATCATGGGGCTGCGGCACCTGACTTACAAGGAGAGGCTGAGGAAACTGGGCTTGTTTAGTCTGCAGAAGAGAAGAGTGAGGGGGGATTTGATAGCAGCCTTCAACTGCCTGAAGGGGGGTTTCAAAGAGGACTAAGTCCGGCTGTTCTCAGTGGTGGCAGATGACAGAACAAGGAGCAATGGTCTCAAGTTGCAGTGGGGGAGGTCTAGGTTGGATATTAGGAAACACTATTTCACTAGGAGGGTGGTAAAACACTGGAATCGGTTACCTCGGTAGATGGTGGAATCTCCATCCTTAGAGGTTTTTAAGGCCCGGCTTGACAAAGCCCTGTCTGGGATGATTTAGTTGGTGTTGGTCCTGCTTTGAGCAGGGAGTTGGACTAGATTTCCTCCTGAGGTCTCTTCCAATCCTAATCTATGATTCTATGACCCCCCAGACTTGAATGATAATATTCCTAAGTAGGTGTAAAATGGGGGCAGCTGACACTGCATGGATGAAGGGAAGGGAAGGAACAGCAGGGATCAGGGCCACCCAGAGGATCCAGGGGGCCTGGGGCAAAGCAATTTTGGAGGTCCCTTCCATTAAAAAAAGTTGGAATATTATATTCTCATGGGGGCTCCTGCAGGGCCTGGGGCCTGGGGCAAATTGCCCCACTTGCCCCCCCCCCCCCATCTGGGCGGCCCTGGTTGGGATTGTTGGATGTGTAACAGACTGATTCACTTTATCTGGAATGCTGCTAGCGAAGGAGATAAAGGGCTGCACACATGGGTCTGCAAATTATTTAGGCAGATACATCAGCTGATATGCAGTATGCATCTCATAGCATTTCTGATATGATGAATGTTTGGATGCATCTTTGGACATGGACAAAGCTGTGTCCAGTGTGGTGCCTACAGCTCCAAGAAAATCACAATCCCCCAGCCACTGTAGCAAGTAATACTCACAACCTGGCAAGCCTACCAATCCCCGCCACTTACTGCCCTTTGCACTCCCCTCTCACCTTGTCATTTCCTGTACAGTTTGCAAGCCATATAGGCTGGGGCAGCCATTTTCCCTGGCCACAGGTTAGCTTCAAGTCCCACTGGGAACAAGGAGAGACAGAGCCATCTTTAGCAGAGGCAGGCTCACTGCCATGTGCAACGGCTGTAGGGAAATGGTAGCCTTCTTCACTATGGGCAGTCATTTTGAAAGTACTGAAACCGTGAGTAATCGTCAAAGTTTACAAGAAAGCTGCAAGAGTTCATGAGACACCTTATTAAAAGCCCTAATAGAATCAGACTTTCAGTAAAATCCCAAGAACTGGTAACTCTGCAAACCTGTTATTCATTTTTTTCACAAACATTCAGAGAAAGGTAATTTTGAGTGCTCACAAGCAAAAAACAATATGAACAACCCCAAAAATCTGTTTCATGACTCCATGAAATGGGTTTTGGAATGGGAGAAGAAATACAATCTGTCACCAACCTGCACTATGGTAGCTAAAAATAAAATAAAAAAATAAAAGATTATTCTGAAATTTTATGGAAAATGAAAAGGTTTGCAACTATCAAAGATTGAGAACAGAAAAATCCAAATGTAATTTAAAAGAAATCCTATCTGTCACAAATAATTCATCCAGATCTAGGAATTACATTAGCAGGAGCTCACACACTGATGTCAATGCAGATTTGCATATTTTGGTGCTCCAGGACCAAACACTGAAAAAGGGTGGAGCACTCCATCAGAATGAAGACATTTTCCCAGGCACCATGGAAAATGTGTTTGAATGCATGCTGGAACTCACCCAGGAGCTTGGCAAGCACACAGATAACAGGTTGGTGACCAAAGGGGTCTCCTATTCCTCAGTGTGACTTTACTCTGTATGCAACAGTATATTTACTTGCTGTGGACTCCTTGAAATACAGGGACACAGGGTATACATCAGGGTTGCGTTCTTGACAAGGGCGAAGGTGTAAAGGTCCGGTGCGGGGGTCGTGCCCTCTTAGGGGCCGTCGGGAGCCCGGCCGCCTCACTACACGGCGGCCCAAATCAGTCCTCGGGTTTTGAGGGTCTCGGGTTTCCGCCCCTCAGGCAGGAGCTAAACAAAAGGCACCCTGCCTCTGCAAGGAGCTCCAGCCCTTAGTCAGGGCTGGACAGCAAATCAGACCTAAGCTCCAGTTCCTGCAGCCGGAGCTGGGCAGTTACGGAGTCAAATAAGCCCAAACGCTAGCTCAGGGCGGGGCAACCCACAAGGGTCAAGGGGCTCAGGTCCTTGCAGCAGGGGCTGAGCACTGAGCAAAGTCAGGAAGCCCAGGCCCTCAGTCAGGGCGGGGCAACAAACAATAGTTCCAGCGGGCTCAGGTCCTTACAGCAGGAGCTGAGCACTTAACAAAGTCAGGGAGCCCAGGCCCTTAGTCAGGGCGGGGCAACAAACAATAGTTCCAAGGGAGGCTCAGGTCCTTGCAGCAGGAGCTGAGCACAAGCAAAGTTAGGACGCCCAAGCCCTTAGTCAGGGCGGGGCAGCAAACAATAGTTCCAGCAGGCTCAGGTCCTTGCAGCAGGAGCTGAGCAATACCAAAGTCAGGTAGCCCAGGCCCTTAGGCAGGGCGGGGCAACAATCAATAGTCCCAGGGGCTCAGGTCCTGGTGGCAGGAGCTGAGCAATAACAAAGTCAGGAAGCCCAGGCCCTTAGGCAGGGCGGGGCAACAATCAATAGTCCCAGGGGCTCAGGTCCTTGTAGCAGGAGCTGAGCACAAACAAAGTCAGGTAGCCCAGGCCCTTAGTCAGGGCGGGGCAGCAAACAATAGTTCCAGGGGAGCGGTCCCCTTTGGGGCAGTTCTGGCCCTTGGGCAGGGAGGAGGAGAGACTGCCACCCGGCGTGGGGGTGGCAGGGGGAACACAGGCCCACCCACTCCACTGTGTTCCAGCCCGGGGCCCTATCCGCAGCAGTCCGTCTGCCACGGGGTCAGTGGGGATCCTGACCGCAACACACTGACATAGGCTCGGGGTCCGCTATCCCCGGGCCACTTCCCATCTCCTCCTCCTCCATCGGTACCTGCTCCTCGCTGGGCTCGGCAGCGGGGTCCCACCCCATGGGCTCCTCGGCTTGTTGAGGGCTGTCTAGGTCGGGCCGCTCCTCCGGTCTCGGGTCAGGGGGACGCTCGGGCCCCTCCTCGGGGTACCGCGCTCGGGGCAGGCTCGGCCAGTCCGCCTCGGGGTACCGCGCTCGGGGCAGGCTCTGCCAGTCTACCTCGGGGTACCTGGCTCTGGGGAGGCTCGGGCCGTCCAGGTCCGGATACCTGGCTCTGGGGAGGCTCGGGCCGTCCACGTCAGGATACCTGGCTCTGGGGAGGCTCGGTCCGTCCACGTCAGGATACCTGACTCGGGGCAGGCGCGGTCTAGCAGGAGCCCAAGCAGGAGCGTCTGGCCTCTCCGGCCGCTGGGCTCCAACTGAGTGCTGGGGCCTGGCTTTTATACTTCCTGTCCCGCCCCTTGACTTCCGGGGGGCGGGAACAGGTGGCGGTGGCTCCGCCCACTTGGGTGGCTGTTCTGGTTCCTCTCTCTCTGGCGCCGTTGGGAGCCAGGCCGCCTCACTACAGATGGATACCGAAATGATGGATACCAGGGAATTTTTCCACATAAGAAATAATGGAATAAGAAGGGGTGGGTTGCGTTCACAATGTCGCCACACTCACCTATGGCAATGCTCTTTTCACCTAACCAGTGTACCTTTTTACAATGACAGGTTATACAGCACACATTTTCCACATAAAACATTGAATAAAATAATGTAGAACCCTACTAACACCTTTCAAACACATAGAACATTTTAATATAGTAAATACAGTAATATAAAACAGTGTCAATTATGTTTAACTTAGGTAGGGATGGCGGCTGGGTTTTCTTGGGCTGGGTTTTTGGTTGCAGAAGTCGTAAAAAAGGATTTTTATCAACATCTGCTCTCCTGCATGAATATTTGAATGATAGATCTCCCTGTAGCAAGCCACTGCATCATTGAGATCCCTGGAGACTTTGGCAGACTGTTCACTATTGGCAGACCATTCATGATTTCCATCATCTCATCCAGCAATCCAAAGAAACGGGAGAGATTCCTTGTCATCAGACTCCTGGCTTCCTGCCCTACATTGTCGTTGTCATCATCATCTTTGCTTTCTTCTGATATCCGTTGTTGGTCCAGCTCAATCAGTTCCTCATTTGTCAGTTGCTCAGAGTGAGACTCCAACACCTCCTCTACATCCTCCTTCTCCACCTCCTTGAAGCCAACATCCTTCTCCAAATTGACGATTTTTTGCTGGAGACCAGGAACGGCATCAAATCCCATGGACAGCATCTGGCCATGCACAGCGCCAAACACCATTCATACATTGTGAAGCGTCAATGCTGTTCAAGATGTTGTAGGACTCCCAAAAATCCTTTACATTGGGTTTTCCTTCACCTGCCATCTCCTTCGTAGGTGTCATAACTATAAAGGGAAGGGTAACAGCTCTCCTGTGTACAGTA
>NW_020664561.1:2258192-2298016 GCF_002925995.2 Terrapene triunguis | reverse complement strand
AGAAGCGAGTGGCCATAGCCCTCTGGAAGCTTGCAACGCCGGACAGCTACCGGTCAGTCGCGAACCACTTTGGCGTGGGCAAATCTACCGTGGGGGTTGTTGTGATGCAAGTAGCCAACGCAATCGTTAAGGTACTGCTCTCAAAGGTAGTGACCCTGGGAAACGCGCAGGTCATCATAGATGGCTTTGCCGCGATGGGATTCCCAAACTGCGGTGGGGCTATCGATGGGACTCACATCCCTATCCTGGGACCGGACCACCAGGCCAGCCAGTACATCAATAGAAAGGGCTACTTTTCAATGGTGCTGCAAGCACTGGTGGACCATCGGGGACGGTTTACAAACATCTACGTCGGATGGCCGGGCAAGGTTCATGACGCTCGCGTGTTCAGGAACTCTGGTCTGTTTAGACGGCTGCAGGAAGGGATTTACTTCCCGGACCACAAGATAACTGTTGGGGATGTGGAGATGCCTATAGTCATCCTCGGGGACCCAGCCTACCCGCTAATGCCCTGGCTCATGAAGCCCTATACTGGCGCCCTGGACACAGAAAAAGAACTGTTCAACTACCGTCTGAGCAAGTGCAGAATGGCAGTGGAGTGTGCTTTTGGCCGTCTCAAAGGGAGATGGAGAAGCTTACTGACTCGCTGTGATCTCAGCGAAACCAATATCCCCATTGTTATAGCAGCTTGCTGTGTGCTCCACAATCTCTGTGAGAGCAAGGGGGAGACCTTTATGGCGGGGTGGGAGGTTGAGGCAAATAGCCTGGCTGCTGATTACGCCCAGCCAGACAGCCGGGCGATTAGAAGATCCCAGCGGGACGCCCTGTGCATCCGGGAGGCTTTGAAAGCAAGATTCCAGACTGAGCAGGCTAACCGGTGACTGTTAAGTTTGTGGACACAGATGCTGAACCTGCCCCCGTTTCTTTACCCAGTTCATTTTGACTATCCTCTCCAGTTACATACCCCCTTCACCCCCTTCCCCTTCCCAAAAAATAAAATCAGTTCTATTTAGTTAATGAACACCGTTGTCTGTATTGCTGTTTTCGCGGGAATGTTTTAAACCAGGGACGCAGACTGTGGCGGGGGGCGGGTTTAGTGTTCTGATGCAAATGATGCTTCTAAACTCCCGGAATGACAGGCTCCGCACTGGTGCACTGGTTATTTCAATGGAGCCTGCCAGCACTCCTGGGGGGGACTGCGTGTATGTGTCGGCTATGTGACTTTCTGGCAGGGGGGGGTAGGGTTACAGATCCCCTGCTGCGTGGATCTGTGAGCCAGGATAAGGACCGCTGCATAAGATCTGTAACTGCCCTCCCCCGCCACAAAGTCACAGAGCAACCCCCCCAGCCCAGAACATGAAAACCACCTCCAAGACTGACCAGGGTAACCAGTGACTGCACTGTGTATGTGTCCTGATGCTGGACCTGACCCCGCCTCTGTACCCTGCTAAAGGTGACTGTCCTGTCCAATTACCAAGCCCCTTCCCCCGCTTCAGACAGACTCTCTTCCAAAAGAACATGATGGAAACAGTAATGAACAGAAACAAATATTTTATTGTGAACCACACATGAAACGTGGGGGGTGAAACTTGGACGGGGGCTTGTGTGAGGTGGGTAGGAAAGGACTTATCAAATTTTGGGGAATGAGAGCCTTCTAGTGCTAGAGCAGTCTGCAGGGGTTGACTGAAAGTTTTAACGGCCCTTGCCGCCCCTCCTTCTTTGGACTTTGGGTGAGGGTGGTGTGGGACTTGGTGGCGGGGGAGGGCGGTTAGAGATAGACTGCAGCGGGGCTCTGTCCTCCTGCCTCCGGTCTTGCAGAACATCCACAAGGCGCCGGAGCGTGTCCGTTTGCTCCCTCATTAGTCCAAGCAGCTTTTCAGTAGCCTGTTGGTCCTCCTGACGCCACCTCTCCTCCCGTTCCATGACTGCTCGGTGCATTTGTGACAAGTTCTCCCTCCACTGTGTCTGCTGGGCTGCCTGGGCTCGGGAGCAGCCCATTAGTTCTGAGAACATGTCTTCACGCGTCTTCTTCTTCCTCCACCTAATCTGCGCTAGCCTCTGGGAGTGTGCTGACAGGCTGGGTTGGGAGACAGTCGCAGATGTGTCTGTGTGAATTGTAAAAAGGGAGTGAATTCCTGAGACAGATAAATGAAATTGTACACAAAGAACCTAGTCTTTCTCTGTGAACAAGACCATGCACTGCACCTCTCACATGCGCACTCAGGACAAGGTCGAATTTTCGGCCCTCGCCTTCAGTGCCTGTGGACTTGCGGTGGTCTTGGAGTGATCTGAGAAGCGTGGCTGGAGACCTGAACTTCTGTAGCGGGCAATCATGGTAAGCCGTAGACTTGTGGCTGCTTAAAACTCTATTAGTAGCACTGGCCTCCTTTCACATTGAAAGCAATGCCAGTCTCTGCTGCCAGCAATCAGGACAGCATCAACTCTGCCCCTGTCCCACCCCCTCGCGGCTGTCCCAGGGAAAGATCCCTGTATGCTGCCCCTCTCCCTCCACCGCGTGGCTGTAAAGCAGTCCCAATACTAACATTCCGCTCCCTAATTCAAAGCAGGGCGTCATGAGCGACATCACCCTCCTGAGGATCTCGGACACCCAGAAGGAACGCATGCTTAGGGAAAGCATGCAGAAACCTGGGCCGTATGCTGCCATGCTCTGCCGTGCGATGATCCCGGAGTACTTGATTGTGGCGTGGCGGGGACACGTGTGCTACCACGGAGGGCCCAGTAAGATCGCCCTACCCAGGAACCTGATAAACAGGCTGGAAATCTACCTCCATGAGACCTACGAGGAGTTCTCCTATGAGGATTTCTCATCAATCCCCGGCCATATTGACCGGATTTTCGCCTAGGTGCACTGGGACTATAGAGTGGAGCGTCTTGGGCCGCAGAATCATGAAGTACCGGACATTGTAAAATTTTTTTAAAATACTTGGGACTAAATTGTGAAGAGCCTAAGGCAGAGAAATCATGAGAAACCCTTTGTTAGCATTGTAAATATTCCAGTTTTGTAGCAGATAATTTTTTACTTGTTTAAAGCACTTTGGTAAAAAGACATTGTTAATATTATGAATATTCCCGTTCTGTTAAAAATAAATGTTTACATGTTTACAGCACTTACTGCTTGATCCTTCCCCTGATTCTGTGTCCGGGGTAAGGGATGGGGACGGTTGGTACGGGATCTCGGTAAGGGTGATGAAGAGCTCCTGGCTGTCGGGGAAATCAGCGGTGCCAGCGCTGTCGACTGCCTCGTCCTCCTCATCTCCTTCTTCATCTTCCCTGTCCGCTAACATGTCCGACGAGGAACCGGCCGCGGACAATATCCCATCCTCAGAGTCCACGGTCACGGGTGGGGTAGTGGTGGCGGCCGCACCCAGGATGGAATGCAGTGCCTGGTAGAAACGGGATGTGTGGGGCTGGGATCCGGAGCGTCCGTTTGCCTCTTTGGTTTTTTGGTAGCCTTGTCTCAGCTCCTTGATTTTCACGCGGAACTGCGTTGCATCCCGGCTGTAGCCTCTCTCTGCCATGGCTTTAGAGATCTTCTCGTAGATCTTAGCATTCCTTCTTTTGGAGCGCAGCTCTGAAAGCACGGACTCATCGCCCCACACAGCGATGAGATCCAAGACTTCCCGATCAGTCCATGCTGGGGCCCTCTTTCTATTCTGGGATTGCACGGTCACCTCTGCTGGAAAGCTCTGCATCGTTGCCACTGCTGCTGAGCTCACCACGATGTCCAAACAGGAACTGAGATTCAAACTGCCCAGACAGGAAAAGGAATTCAAATTTTCACGGGGTGTGGCTGGTCAGAGCATCCGAGCTCGGACTGCTGTCCAGAGCGTCAACAGAGTGTTGCACTGTGGGATAGCTCCCGGAGCTATTAGCGTCGATTTCCATCCACACCTAGCCTAATTCGATATGGCCATTTCGAATTTAGCGCTACTCCTCTCATTGGGGAGGATTACAGAAATCGATTTAAAGAGAGCTCTATGTCGATCTAAATAGCTTCGTGGTGTGGACGGGTGCAGGGTTAATTCGATGTAACGGCGCTAAATTCGACATAAAAGCCTAGTGTAGACCAGGCCTATGAGTCTATACATAGAGGGTATGTCATGTGGGGAATTCGTGTTATTATACCTAATAAACTGTGCACAAGAGTCTTAGAAGAGCTCCATGTATGTCACCGAGGGGAAATAAAAATGAAGGCACTTGCCAGGAGTTTTATATGGTGGCTAGTCATTAACCATCAAATAGAGCAGCTTGCTATGGAATGTTCGGAATGTCAACAGTGTCATTTCACCCCTGGGAATGGCCATCGGCTCCCTGGCAATGTCTGTATATTGGTTTTGCAGGACCATTTTTGGAATGATGTATCTAAGAGTGGTGGATATCCATTCCAAACGGGCAGAAGGTTTTTGCAAGAAAACCACCACAGCTGCACAGACAATAGAAAAACTATGAATTTTTTTTTGCAAGAACTGGACTGCCAGAGCAAGTTGTGAGTGGCAATGGCCCTCAGTTTAGTTCAGAAGAGTTTCAGTGGTTCATGAAGGAAAATGATATTAGATATATTACCTTGGCACTATATCACCCAGCCACAAATGGCTAGGCTGAAAGGTTTGTACAAACTTTCAAGTGATGCATGACAGATGAGATGGGGTCATTACGGCAGAAGCTATCACTCTCCTTACTAGCATATCAAAATGCAGCACATGCCACAATGAACCTGTCAGGAAGGAGTTAAAATTCAGCCAGCAAAAAAGACAGAAACTGCTGAGAAGCAAGGACATAGTTTCTGTCAATACATGATAACTTAGTTCAGCTTATCGGTAAGAAGGAACAAAGCTTGTGCCCATGGAAAGGGACAGTTCAGCGAGGAAAGCAGGATTGGGCCCAGACAAGCAAGCAGGAATATTTCAGTAGCACAAACGGCACTGACAATTGTAAACAATTGATAAGCTTATATGGTCAATGCCCGCCCAGTAACTTAGTTCGTAGAACAAAATAAACCCTCCCTTCACAGCTCACCGAATATCTGTAAGCATTCATCCCTGCCCCTCTCCCCCCCGCCTCCTTCCCCCGCAAGGTAGTCATAGCTGTTTGTTGCAATTAGGATGACGTCTATATTAACAGTACTGTTCTTATTTTTATCTTTGTTCAGTGTTCTCTCTTGACTTGTAACAATGTCTGTCTCTGTATGTACAAATAAATGCAAATGAATTAATAAGAGAATGTATATAACTGGCCACGGTGGCACCATATTTTTGAAGCTGTTTGTCAGTCTTCCCGGTAATGTGAATAAACCCCCTTCAGTATTGTCTATGCTTGCCTAATTGTTGGGAAAAAGAAACTTTTTGCCTAACAAACCAAACACTTGCAGGGCTGCTTATGGGCAGAAATCTCAGGTCATGCTTGAATTTATTAAAGCCAATCTATATCTACAAGTCAGAAATCATCAAATAAGTCAAATTATGGCAAGAGAGAACAGTCACCTCATCAGCTGCAAGTGTGTCAAACAGTGCTGGCGTGTGATTATCAGGGACCCAGGACATGGCTTCTGGCAATTGTTAGTACACAAACAGGTCCTTTGTGCTATACAGTACTAGTGGCACCCAATATGTTTTTGGGCCTCCACATTGATCAATTGTGAGATTTGGGAGTGACCGTCGCTGATAAAAGAGGCAAAAATCGGGGGAGCCATCAATTGTTCCAACATTGGTTCCCCCACTTGATGCAACAGCCAGTAACATTGTTTCGGAAAGCGGCAGTGCTGAACAGCCAGAATCATCCAAGGGAGCATCTGATTCAGACATTGCTGCAGACACACCCCTTCCTCAAGGAGTGTTCAAAATGTTGGCAGATGCTATCCAGAAAGAAAATGCAGCCACCTGAAAGACTTGACGTGTAACTGGACCTTGTGTTGTTCCCCCACAAGTGCTTCTGAGGATGTGCCCATTTCATTTCGGGGGGACGATAGATGTGATGTATGTGAATGTATTGAATAGGGTGTTGAATCTGTTTATGTGAATTTCTTAAGCAGTTGCTTATGTTGATTCTGCTTTTATATAGTGGTTACTATGTTTTCTTCTCTCTCTTGGCAATACGGAGTCAGTCAGCCATCATGGCTCCAACGGTGTGCACGTGTCTGTATTTCTAATCAGGGATTTGTGCTATGTCCACAAAAGACCCCAGCCTTGCTCATCTTTTACATCCTCACTGAGTCCCGCTGCCCCGGGACTGGTATAGCTGTGCTGCCTCATTCCAGTCAACATCAGCTGCATGCTGTCAGAAGTGGGCGGCGTAGGCCTCTGACGAAACTTTCGGAGGGCAGCCTCTGCTGAGCGGACGCAATGTGGGTCATCAAAGATGGTTGCGATGGCTTGCAGGAAGGTGTCCCAATTGGAAAGCACTGGGTTGCTCTGGTCCGACAGTGGGGAGGCCCAGTCAAGCGCTTTGCTAGTAACAAGGCTAGCTACTAGCTCCACCTTTGTCTGTTGCATACATTTGGATGTGGAGCAGGAAGAGCAGCCTGCATTGGTTCTGGAACCCTGGAATTTCCAACAGCCCCTGTCAAACCATTCAGGCAGTGACACCGTGGGCGCCGGTTCTGCACTTGGAACTGATGAAAGACTTTTTGTTTTGGGTCTTACTGGGACTTTTGAGTTCAGTTTTGGACAAACTTTGTTGCCAGCCTGCTGAAAGTGAATTAAAGGACTTTGGGCTAAGCAGGTGACTGGAAGTGAGTTAGTTTTTTAGAGGGCCCTTGGCAAAGGGGAAATAGAGGCAGTGGTGGCCATAGCAATACATCATCCATTTGCAGTAGCCTGTAGAGAGGACACCTGATATACTGTCTGGTTACCCTGCTTTCACTCAGCCTGCAGCACTCCCCACAGCCTGTGCTTCAGCCAGGTGGAAAGGTGTGGAGGTTGTAGAAAGAGAAGGCAGCCCCCTCATGTTATAGTGAGCTGAGCTTTCAGGAACATGTGGATATTTTAACACCACTTGCTTCTACCCAGGCATTGATACTGTGGTGGTGCAGCTTCCAGACTCTTCTGAAAGAGCCAGAATGAAATAATAGTTCAACGCAGCAAAGAGCATGGGACCTGGAAGGTGGCAAAATAAGAGCAAGAATGTTTCACAAGTGAACTCTTCATCTAGTTATTGTCTCCCAGGCCATCTCTTCAGGAAACATTGGGCCTGTTCCACCATTTCATCATTCAAGGTTTACACCTGAGTAACTCCACTAAAGTCATGTAATGTTTCATTGTAAAAACATAACTGGAGGGCAAGGAACATTGCAGATAGAAACATATGACAATTCCACAAGGACATGTGTCAGGGTGGGTTCAGAGGTGAAGAGATTCAGGCACTAATTTTCATGTGTGCACATTTGGGTTCAAATCTGATTTTGATCACAAAAATGCCTTAGATCTCCCCCAGGCCCCACTTGACATTAGTCCACATGAACAAAAAGAAGTTACTGGTATAATACAGTATTTGCCAGTCTCTGTGTAACACTCAGCTGCTCCGGGTTTGAATGGAAGATGGGAGTGTGGATTAGGATGGAGGTGCATTGACGGAACAGGGTGCAGCACTGGAGTGGCAGAGCGTGCTGCATGGGGGTGGGCAGAGCTGGGTGTGAAGCCAAAGCACTGGAGTAGCAGACTTCCAAAGCCAAACATGCTGCACAGTGTACTGTGAGGGCTCTGGTTTGTGGATGAGCTTCTATAACACTCCTGTGGCACACAACATGAGAGAGGCCAGAGAGAACTGCTCCAACCTAAGGGCCCTTTCCATTGTATTCCAGAAAACACAGGTTCATTTTCAGAGCACTGGGACAGTTGTGTTCCCTTGCTCCCTCCTCCCCCGCCCAACAAAGTGACATGAATCCTGCAGCACAGCCTAGCCCTCATTGGGCTCTAAGCCATCCCCACTTGCCAGAGGCAGGTGCTCTGAACTTGTGTTTCCCTTGAGCTCATTCTTGCAGTTTCAGCTAGGCATCACTTTCCTTAATTAACAAACTCCTAAGAGGCTCAGTCTTGCTCACAGGAGATGCCAATCTTTGTTAACGGGGGTATTGACTGAATAGCTGATAAGCCAGCATCCTATGGCTGCAATGTAGAGCAGAGGGAGAGTGAGCCTCAACCTGCTGTAGAAAGTGCACAGGCAGCTGGCAACAGCTATGAGAGAGTCGTACGCAGTCTTGCCTCCTTTCCGTTCCTGCACTCAACTCTCATGCTGGATTGAAGTCATTCCCATTGGGCCCATGCCCAGCAGCCCAACTTCCTGCCCTTGGAGAAAAGGAGCGCTTGCTATCTTTCCTTGTTAGCTATCGACAGATTACGAATGTGGCTGCAGCCAAGAAACAGCATAGATAGAAAGTCACTGGCTTGGGCCTAGGCCCAGAGCCCTACTATTTCAGCTAAAGTAGACTCTCCATTAACTCCTAGAAGTACAAGGCATATGATACATTGAGCTGTTCTGCTTCTATCCAGTAGTGGCCAGTGGTTCACATGCCAATTCATTACAATGTATGGATAATGTGTACACATTGAAATTCTGTCACAGGTGTCTCTCTAGAAATGAGGTATCCCTAACTTTGCTGGTGCCTGTAGAATGTTTGACTGGAGACAGGATAAAGGGAGAAAAGGTTGGGAAACTTCTTCAAATTACAAATATTTCTTTTTGAGATGAGCAAATAATTTGCAACAAATAATGTATCAAATTAATTAAGGGTTTTTTTTAGCAGATCATAAGTACATTAGATTTATTAGTTATTTGAAATGTATTTGACAAAGTTTTGACATTTTTTTTGTTTTAACGATTACCATAACTCCATGTGTTGACTGCAAACAGTTCTCTATTTCTACATGCTATTTGAGGTTTGCTATGTGATGTTATTGGTTAGTTGTCATTGGTCAGTAGGTCATAGATTCTTAGATTCCAAAGCCAGAAGGAACCATTGGAGTCATGTAGTCTGACCTCCTGTATAACACAAGCCAAGAACTTCCCCGCAATAATTGCTTTTTGAACTAGAATATATCTTTTAAAAAACCCAATCTTGATTTTAAAATTGCCAGTGATAGAGAATCCACCACAATCTTTGGTAAATTATTCCAGTGGTTAATTCTCCTCGTTGTTAAAAATGGATGCCTTCTTTTGAGTCTGAATTTCTCCAGCTTCAACTTCCAGCTATTTAACCTTGTTATACCTTTGTTTGCTAGCTCGAAGAGACCATCATCAAATATTTCTATCCCAAGCAGGCACTTAGAACTGTGATAAGTGTATGAACAATAAAGTTATGTGCAGCAAAACTCTTAAACACATGCTTAACTTTAAGCACATGAGCAGTTTTATTGACTCCAGTGATGTTTTGCTGGGTTGGGGCTTATGTGTGCATGTATAATAGGGTGCATAAACCTCATCTTCTATGTGGTGGGAGAGAGTTAAATTCTTCCTTTCCAGAGGAAATACAGCCAGCTACCCTTAGAGCAGTGATTGCCCAGGATCTCACCTATGATTAGCTGAAGACATTTTAAGGTATAGAGGCCTAAATGAGGAGTGTGCTTTGAGGACTCTGGCAGACTGTACCAGCAACCTAGCCAGGCCCAGATTTGCCAGCTCTATGGACTTTGATCATAGTTCACAAAATTTTTGGCCCTGCCTATGGGGAAAATCCAGTAAGGATTGACAACAGTACTGACAGGTCATGACCTGCATCTCCCAGCCACAGGGCTGTAGGCCAAACACTGGCAGCCATAGTTGAGGCAGGACAGTTTGGGTATTCTTGAATAACTTCACAGCTTCTTATGGGGGAAGGCCAAGTGCGAGCAGTCAGCCCTGACTGGGGGCAACTTTCCTGGGCGTCATAAAATTATAATGATTAGAGATGGGGGGGAGTCTATTAGGTCTCATCTAGTCCGTCTCCCAGAAACCACTGCTCCTTCTAGGGCAAATTCTCCAGTCTAGTGTTAAGATTACAAAACAATAGAGTTGCAGCCAGGTCTCTTGGGAAGTGACTGCACATCCCAAAACACCTTACTGTCAGGAGATTATCCATGGTATTCATGCTGCATTTTCCTTCTCTTAAGTTTCCTTCCTGGCTTCCTCACAGTTCTGTAATTATGCCACAGGTCAGGGTCAGGCAGCCATTCCCTGTCCAGGTGGGCTAAGTATTCCTGGGTAACTCACAGCGTGTTCTTAGGCCGCAGACTGAGATCAGGCAGCCATTCCTTACTGGGGTGGGCTGGTTATTCTTGATACCTCCCAGTATGTCACTGATTTGCAGGCCGATTGCTGGCAGCAATAGGCAGGGCGTGCTGGAATTAGATGGACCAATACATTATTAATTTACAGTTTAAAAATATAAATACACAGATTATGTAAAAAGAAATAAAAAATAAAATGTATTTTAAATCAAGAAGAGGCATAATCTGACCCTGAGGGTCAAACAAGCTATTGTTGGATTCTCTTGATGACAGTCCTATGGGTAAATCCATGCCAAATAGGAAAGTGGTGACCCCCACATTACCCACACAAAAGCTTCACTTCAAAATTAAACGTGTTTGGTGTGCAGAAGCCCACATTAATCAGCAGCAGATCTGATGTGATGCCAGCAGAGAGACGCTGAGTTCAGCAGGAAATATCTCTGCCACTGTATCTAATGGATAATACTGCAGTTGTCTGGCTACAGGTGCCTGAATTTAATTAGGTATTTCTGCATGATGATAATTTTAATTAAGTGCAGCCAGTTGCCTTTGCTGGATGCGTGAGTCCCTGCATATCTGAAATTTCCAGGCAAGCTTTTATTTCAGCCCCACCGCTCATTTATTTCCCAACTCCTCAGTTAATTTCCTCTTCTTTGTAAACAGTTAATTTAAATTAAAAGTGATTTTCTCCAGGTACGTCACAAAGAATTCTCTTCCTAAAGCACATGCCAGGCCTTCTGAGATAGGAATTAGGGTAAGAAATAACACAGGTCCAGGACTGGGTTTATCTTTGTGTGCATGCAGTGCCCAGCACTATGGGACACTGACCCCTTGAAGACTCCTCTATGCTACCATTATATTATAATATTAACAAGGGAGGCTCAGAAAATGACTTTCCATGTAAGATAACATACCTCAATGAGACCGCTAGAATTCTAATACTGGCTGTATTTTTACAGGACATTAAGAAGTGGCAGACTGCCTGCACCCACTCAATCCAGATTGAGGGTAGCAGATTATGAGCCAGTTTAAAGGGAAATCGTTAATTATATAAGTGTTGGGGCATTAAGGATCCACAGTGATGAGTGTGTAAGATTTTTGAGAGTCATTAGATAGAACTGTTGGTATTCCTAGCTTTGCTTATTGTAACATATAGGAATTATTAGAACTTGAAGCAATTCCGGTGGTCAGATGTGATACATTTATTTTAGTTGCTGAACTTGTTTCTTGCCTAAATATCTTTGTTCAAGAATCTTTCAGCCCACAGGTTAAACCCACACATGCTTCAAAGTGTTTTAAGTGTGGACACAGCCTAAGGATGGCATTGGCTAGCATTCTGGAGTTTGCTGGAGTACAGCTCACAAAAACAAATTTGTAAAGTATGAATCTTCCCAAGGAACAGGAGAAATTGAAGCAACCTTAAGGCTCCTTTTCAGGAGTCTCCTGACATTCAAAGATGAGGCAAAAAAATTGCCCTTACACTTTAAACACAATCTGAGAGAAAAGTAGAGGTTTTTATAGCCCTTGGAGATGGAGAGGTTAGCTGAAGCAGAGCAAAAAGCTGAGGGCACTATAGAGGCACTGGTTCTAGCTCAGTGTTTATGAGTTAAGTTTTGCCCTGAAAGCATGGAGTCAAGCTTTCTATTTTGATGAAAAATAAGATGTGTCCTCCTCAGACTTACAGCACTTAGTCTTTCCGTACAGAATGAATTTCTAGAGACTTTACAAGTAAATCTGTTAATTAGTTTAGGGCTTAAAATTAGTTGTAAAGTGGAACTTTTAAGAGATTTAGCACCCAATGTCAGAACATTCTTTGTCCTGAATGTCCTCAGTGACAGAATGACATAGGCTCTCTGAACTTTCCCTGTAGTTAAACCCATTGAACTCATTGAACCCATTAAACTTGTGCATAAACTCCATTTGAATAAATTACGTTGCAATTAAGCTAAATTATTAACAGTTGTTGAACCTAATTTATTATTCTAGACTAAGAGAGAGAGCCAGGTCAATTGCTCAGGTCACTCTTAAGTGACACAGTAGCAGGGACCTACCTGATCTGGCTTTGGGCCCATCTGCTGCCTCAGTCTCCCTCTCTCAGATGAGGAGCTACTGGCTTCCAGCACTTCTTAACTCACTGAGTTGACTTAGCCCTCCATTTAAGTCATGAAACTCCACCCCCTCCAGAGTTATCGAAGTCCTAGGAAAGATCAAAAATCAATATTTCACCCGACTCTGGCTGGGCACTGCCCTTCCTTCAAGGGTCTCTCCTGTTCGCCAGCAATCCTTACTTCCAGCCCTTCTGGGTCCCAGTCACACCCCTCCTCCCCACTCCTTATTGGTAGGGGGTGGGGGGGTGCTGCACGCCTCACAGGGTGACACCATAGGGGGAATCCACACCCACTTGCCACAATGTGTTCCAGCAATGGGGCCCTTAACAAGTGGGCTGTCTGTCCCCATAATCTATCCAGTCTTTGTCTCTCACCTTCCTAGAGCCTCCTCACTTGTCCTTCCTTGGCTAGTTCCCCACTCTTTTCTGGAGCACTGCGCCCCACATCTGCTCTCCCTGGAGTCTCTCCCCTACATGACCACAGCCAGGCCTGATTTACAATCACATTCTCCCCATCACATGACCCCTGTACATGTACTCATTCCTACCACCTGGGGAAATGGGCTAAGCGTGGCACAGGTGCAGCTGAGCTCAACCCTCATTAAAGGAGCCATCTTGTCACAGGACCCATTGTGATATCAGAGGTAACTCAGCCAATCATCACCCTTCCTTGACAGCCACTTTGCATGCCGCAGTTCTGTTGGCTGACGCGAGTCAGTGGGGCAAGGGGGACTGTACCCAGTGTCGAGTTCTCCTGTGGAGGGGACATAGCTCTGCAGTGGTCATGGGAAAGGTGCCAATTGACAGAGCTGTTAAAAGTCCCATGGCTGCATCCTAGCAATCAAAGGCCAGATTCAGCACTATGACTTGACTGCTTTGCACTGCTCCAGGCAGCGCAATTGTCAGTTTGGCCTCACTGAGTGGGCTGCTCTGGCCTCTTTGTGCTTGCTCCAGAGTTCTGCAAAGCAGCACACACTGGTGAACTGGGGGTGATGGATTGGGAGATGTCCTGTGATGACGTATGACAACTGGCCTGGTTACTGGGGTTTTTCTGTATGAATATAGTGATTTAATTCAACAGGAACCTGACTGGAAAAACAGGCAGGAGGCACAAGAATGGTTCAAGATAAGCCAGCCCTGAGCAAACCCTTGAGAGTTGTTAAGGGCAACAGCAGAGCCATTGGCTCCAAGGACCCTCCCTCAATATCCTGCTGAGCCCACAGTACTGGTTTTGACCAGAAGGGTCAAAGGATGGGAACAAAGAAGAACAGAAGAACTAGAGCAGGGTTTATAAGTGACTCTTCCTCCAGAGAGGAGCAGCTGTTGTCCAGCTGAACCAGACTGAGCCACAGGACCCCACTGGGGGTGCCTGAAGAAGTTAGACCTGCATGGGTTACATCAAAGAATAGTAAGACTTCAGGTAAGATAGATGTGTGTAGACTGCTTGTTGCATTATAATCCTTTCTCTCTTATGCTTTGTTGCTAGGGCAGAGTAAACAGTAAACTTTGGTTTAAGAAGGCTGATTGGTCACTATATACCCCACCAGTCATATATTCCTGAAGGGAAAAACCACAGGTGCCTGGGCTTGGTAGGATCTGCTTGGTAAGCATGGTTGATCCACACCCTATGGTACCCCTGGGCCCTGCCTAAGAGAGTGGGAGAACTGCAAACTTCCACCCCTGGATCAGAGGCAGATTTACAATAAAACACAGGGTGCCCTGGCATGGAGCCCCCCAACGACAGGAGGGCCCAGGGCCAGGCAGCTGCGGGGGCAGAAGCTTCGTCCTGCCAGCTCCTGAGGCTCCTGCTGCAGGCTCCGCACCCACCGGCCGCCAAGCTCTCCCCTCCCGCACCTCCTCCCCTGAGCGTGACACGTTCCTGCCCCCAGTGCTTCCCCCACCGCCAAACAGCTGTTTGACGGGGCTCAGGTCGCTCCGGGAGGGAGGGGGAGGAGCAGGGCACAGCACACTCAGGGGAGGAGGCGGAGAAGAGGCGGGGGCAGGGCCTTGGGGAAGAGGATGAAATTGGGCCAGGGCAGAGCAAAGGCGGGGCCCCCGCACTCACCTTACACATACCACCCCCCAGCCCACTGCTGTGAGCTGCTCAGGGCAGGGGGCTGGGAGCACCCCCATGACCCCAGCCCACACCCTCAGCCCCCTGCCCTGACTCCTGCACCCCCTCACACACCCCCAGCCCCTGCCCTCCCTGACTTCTGCACCCCCCACACATACCCAGCCCCCCCATGCCCTGACTCCTGCACCCCCCATCCCAACCCTGAGCACCAAATGGGAGCTCCTGCACCCCCCCCCCACATCCCCACCCCCACCCTTTGCACCAAATGGGAGATGCCCCAGGTAAGCGCTCCACACCCCAACCTCCTGCCCCAACCCTGAGCCCCCTCCTGCATCCTAACTCCTGGCCAAACCCTGCACCCCAACCCCCAGCCTGCTCCTGCACCCTAACTCCCTCCCAGATCCAGCCCTGACTCCTGCACTCCCTCACACACCCCCAGCCCCCGGCCCTCCCTGACTCCTGCACCCCCCTCACACACCCTGAGCCCTGATTCCTGCATCCCCCTCACACACTCCCAGCTGCCTGCCCTTCCTGACTCCTGCAACTCCTGCAACCCCCCACACCCTCTGCCCCCCCAACCCCCAGACCCCTGCCCTCCCTGACTCCTGCACACACCCCCACATCCCCACCTGCACCCCTTGCACCAAACGGGAGCTGCCTCAGGTAAGCGCTCCACACCCCAACCCCAACCCCCTGCCCCAGCCCTGAGCCCTCTCCTTCACCCTAACTCCTGGCCAGAATCTGCACCCCATCCCCCAGCCTGCTCCTTCACCGTAACTTCCTCCCAGACCATGCACCCCCAGCCCTGAGCCCCCTCCCACACCCTAAGTTCTGGCCAGACCCCACACCCCAATTTTTTTTACTTTTTTTTAATAAAGCACTCTGATCCAAAGCGCTTTACAATAGTTAGCTAACGGTACAAACAATATTTGGAAAGATCATTAAGTGGTCCGCCGAGACCCTCAGCAATTTTCAAGTGGAAAAATAAGTTAGACTTGTGGGGGTGCGCTCACAGACCAGCAAAGGAAGAGAGGGGCAGCCAGCCCTGCACCTGTGATATGGGGTCTTAAAGTTAAAATCTAAACAAGATTTAAGGGTGATACTTTCTATCTTCAAATCATTAGCGTATCACACCGTGGCATTCTCTCAGGGTTTCTTGTTTGGTGTTGATGTATGACATTTTAAATAATACAACCCCCAGAAATTTCCAGGCAGCGTGAAACTGGACTTAAGGCTAGGGATACATATCAGTAATTTAAGGGTAGGAAACATTACAAGAATGCCACAATTATCCTCAAAGTGAGCCTTACCACCCAAGACATTCACAGCTCAAGTTATGTGTAAAAGAAATCCAAACATGGTGAGGTATAGGAATGCACAGTTATGGCACCCAAGGAAGCTTAACTCTGCCCGGCAGTGATGCCATGAGGGGAAAAACCTGAAAAAGTGGTCTCTCTTTAAACATCAGTTGAATCTATTCTGGGATCACAAACACTAGAAAGCTTTCAGTATAATCCTATGGTGACTGCGTGGTGTCACTACGGGGCAGAATAAAGGCTGTTTGGATGCCTTCCTTATGCATTTCCATGATTTACTTTGCCAGGTGTATACCATATCTTGCTGAAGTTTTGGCAGGACTGAGTGCTTCTAGAGGAAAACATAGGGCCAGGCACTTAGCTGCCCTAAGAAGGTAACAGGGCTGTTAAGATGATGTAGCTCATTCTACAGCTGGGCATAGCGGGAGACTGGGGTTGTGCTGGAGTGGGACAGGGCCATGCCACTGGGCCAAAGTGTGGGACACATTTTGTGAAGACTCAGACTGCGGGACACACACAAATCATTCATGGAGGGAAATGTCAGTGTTGTAGGATTCCTTCCTTTGGTGTAAATACCTCTTGCTACAGAATCAGCTGCATGGGTCTGCATTTCTGATGGAAATAACGTTCAAACACAAAACATGTGTGGAATGTGGGGAGCACTGGGACTAAAATGAGCCAGGTTCCTCAAAATGAGGGCTATTGGAGAGGTCTGGGGGAGGGGAAGGGCTGGGCTCACTGTGCTCCAGCGATCCCCATTGATGTAACAATCCCCTGAGGGCCATTTCAAGCTGACACAAGCTATGAGGCAGTGCCTGGCAGCCTGAAGGTCAGGGGGACACAAAGATTGCCTTGAATTGACCAGATGGTCTGGAGAACCTAGCCCTTGAGATCTCCTGATGAAAAGTGCTGGTGACTGAGCTCTCGGTAGGGTATAGTGGTGGTGATGATGTATTGTAATGCATTTGCACAAGCAGCCAAAGCTAAGTGTTCAGCCTAGACTCTGTCACTTCCCTGATTTGTAAGGGTTTAACAGTGCAGCATGAATGTTCTGTTGGGGTGGTTTGAAATAAGTAGGTAATTTGGGTCACCCTGAACCAATTGGCCCTTGGACTGTCCGGATCCTGCTTTTTTCCTCAATTTTGCATGTGATTTCAAATTACGGCACATAATCTCCCCTTCTAAAGGGTTGTCTCATCACTACAGACTTTTCCTGCAAAGATCTGTGCCTGTAGTCTTCTGTGTGTGAGACGCAGTAACTCCAGGAATACAAATCCATTGGCTTCTCGAGGAATAAATAAACAGGCCCTTGCTGAGGGCGTTTCTCCAAGAAATCAAATAAACCAACAATATAGGGAGATACTACATGCTTAAAAGGAAATCTTTGGAGCTGGTTAATTTGTGAATCCAGCCCTACTTAACTTTCTTTAATTACTCACATAAAGCCAGCGGTTTCAAACAAATGCACAATATTGTGAACAGATTCCAATCTAATTAGGCTGTGTTCACATTAATTAGATTCATTGTGTATTTGATGCTCAACTCTTCCTTCAAGGTTCATCTCAGAGTATGTGCTCACAGTTAACCCAAATTTAGTGAGCAGTTAAAGAGACTATCCGAGAAGCTCCTGTCTTCTTATGCCTGTGAAGGAAAATCAATCTGATCTGACAATCTGGGGCCAATCAGAGAAATGGGAGAAGGGTCTCAGAACCCTGAAAATATTGTAACTTTCATGGTGGTGATATTTTGGCTCTCCCAGAGAAGCCTGAAATGGCAGATAAAAAATGTCAGGCAAAATTAGAAAAGCCTGTGTGGCCCAGTGGAAATAACAAGTCTGCAAGGAGGGAAGGAAATGCTTCTGTGAATCACATTACTGAAAGAGACAGGGAGTTGATAGTGGCTAGCAAATTAGACGCGAGGTTTTCAGTATGATACCACAGCAAAAAAGGCCAGTGAGCTTTGGGCAACATGCACAGAGAGATCTCATCCCACAGCAGGGAGGTAACAGTCCCTGTATGGATCTGGTGAAGCTAACTAGGATATCCCAATTCTGTTCAGTCTGGGGCAGTTAATTGCCAGAAAGGTCTTGACAAATTAATCAGCAATCCCCAGTGACAAATTGCCTAGCCATTTACAACAGGTGATTTCACATCATCACTATGGTAGAAGTGAGTCGGCAGTAGGGATTTGAAGGAGGACAAGGTAGTGGCTTTATGGCTGAGTGCTGGGAGGAAAGCATAAAAATGCCAGGGACAGAACTGGACAAGCATGTGGAGGAAGCTCACATTGCTGGTGGAGGGTGATGATTCAAGAAGAGCAGATAAGCAGAGAGGGGCAGAGTTCAAACGACCTGAAAGGTGAGGGGAACATGATGCAATGGAGGAGGGGGAGTCAATTGCGGGATTCAAAGAGGTGTGAGGTGGGTGAAATGACGAAAGCAATGCCCAAGTTAGTGTGTCTTGGATGAACTGGAGAGTGTTGATGCAGATTCAGGGTGGCCAGAGGGAAGGAGGTTTTCAACTTGATGCTAGTTACACTACTGTGCTACTCACAGCCATTTACCCCTGGTGTGCGAGGGAATCACCACTGAATTTGGGCAGAACCTTTCATGGGTGGGGCACCCACTCATTCCAGGCTAAAATTGACTCTGTGTGTGTGTGCGTGATTGTGATTGACTACGGTCCAGAAAACCAGAGGCTGCTTCATACACCTTCAGCTCCATCCTGTTGACAGCATTATAGCCACAAGAGAAAGGGCTCTGTGTTCTGCTGGTTCAGATGTCTCAATTAATTTGACAGCAGAAAAATGGTTCACAAACTGAATGTTGCTCCTGTGGTGCGCTTGCTTCCCCTCGGTGCGAAAGGAAAGCCTGCTGCACAGCTTCGAGACAGCAACACAGATACAAGCAGGCAGATTCAGCCTGTAGTATTGAAACTGGGACACTAGGGAGAGAGTGATCCAATTAATTATATACCAGGCTAAGAGTCCTTCAAGAGACTCTAATAGTAGGGCTATCTGGGGAAGTTGAGACGTGCTCAATGTTCCTACCCAAAGCTTATTTAGAATGAAATAAATGGGAAGCCAAATATCATTGTGTTTGGGCCGGGTTCTGTGATGCGGATGTATCTGCCACTTTGCTGGTAGGTTCCTGAGTATGCTCTTGATCAGCTTTGACTGGCTCCCACTGACACTGCAATGCTTTTCTTGTTGGGGAATTTGGTATGGGTGAAAGCTGTACGGGTGCAGGTACTCAAAAGTCCTGGAGACCAAAGACCTCTCTCCCAAGAGAAGATGAAGCCTGGTCAGCAACAGCGCAAGCATCTCTCAAAGCACCCCAAATGGACCTGTCAGTGTGAGAGCTATTTATGGTGCATTGAGAACCAATGGCTGCCTTTCACATCTTCTGCCAGGGAGTCAAAATAGCTGAACTTCCCTCTGGAACAAATGTGCTGAAGCTTGTGGTGTGAAAGGCGCGTATTCTCATCCAGCTCCCTGGGTGAGTGACTTGCCCCTGGATTGGGGAGAATTAGTCCTGTGATGGGAGGTGGCAACAATGGATTTTCCTCCTGGAAAAGCAGGTGATATCTGGGTCCTGCGCACTCAGTAGCCTTGACCAGAGTTGTGGGTCATTTTGGCAACACTCCAGCTTGGGGGCACGGTCAATGACCAAGCCCTGCAGTGGCATGGCGTGAGGGGACAACATTGATTCTTTGGAGGAAAGTCATTTGTTTGAAGCTATTGCTGAAAAAGCAGCCTGTGGGCTCCAGGGACCTTGTTAGGGATCTTTGGAAAAAGCTGAGGTTGGCTGCACTGAAAAGCCCCAGAGGCTGCTTTGCAGCACTTCTGTGAGAAAGACAATAGGCTGGACAATCCCTTTCTGGGCTAGCAGAGTTCAGTCACAAGGAGAGGAGCGTGTTACAGTTGTGACTGACACTCCCACAGCTCAGGTGAGCAGCCTGTGAAAATGTCCCCTCTCCTGAGAGCAGGGAGCAAACAAGCAACAGGGAAAATAAATGCAAACAAATCTCTCTCCAGGAGCTCTGTTCTGCCTTTTGGCACCTTGGCATGCTCACACACACGAGTTTCGCCACTGGAGCACGCCATGCTTTAAAGCAGAGAAGATTTACACATTGGCAATGTCTCTGTCTCTGCTCCCCAGCTTATTGTTACCACACAATACTCTGCAAAGGCATCTCCTGCTCTCCCAATTCCAGATTGCTCCCAGGCCTGGGATCCTTCCCCTCCACTCCTTCAGCTTTTGCTCCACTTCCTAGTGATTGGTGGCCTGCTCAGCCTGAGGTGGATCTGCCCCCTGAAGCCTGGGTCTGCTGCTCCTGATGTTTCTTATTGTCCGTGCATGGGATGGGTGTGTGGACTTCTCTCAGCACATGAGAGACCACTGAGAAGTATGTAATACTAGCCATAGCTCCAGCCCTAACCCTAACATGAATCCTAAACCTAAGACTAGCACAAACCCTCATCCTAACTGTAAACTTAATCCTAATTTTAAACCAAACCCTAGCCCTTATGCTAAACCCAACACTAAAACTGTTGCTAAATCTAACCTGAACCCTAATGGGAACGCTAATTCTGACGTTAGTCGTAGGTCTAACCCTAAACCGAATAAATTAAAAGTGATTTGGCTGGAGGACACTTGTACAGGTGACCCTTGAAGCTCTCTTCACCACTCTCCCTCCCATGGAATCTCTGGAATCTCCATCGGTTGGACACAACAAAGAATGCAGTTATGAGACCCCAGGATGGGGTAGTGGACCTGGTCTCCAGGTTGAGAGATTTCCAATGAGCTGTATCCCCTTAGGCACCTGGACCAGGGTTTAAAAAGCCAAGTGCTCACATGCTCCCTCCTTTCACCACCTGTCTCTGGACCGCAAGCAACAGCCTGAAGAGCATTCCTGCCACCCCATTTCCCTCAGGAAGCTGGAAAAGAAAGTGAGAGGACCTTGGTAACCCAGAAATCCCAAAGTCACCAAAACGAGAATAAGTGAATGGTATCATCCAGTCAGTCTGCCCCAGAAAGCCGGACACAGGGAAAGGATAAGGTGAAGGTTCATGCTTGAAAGTTGCCATTTTATTTGGTTTTATTGAGATATGCCTCCAAGTTATTTCACAGACTCTCGGAATTCTTAAAGCCGTATGTTTGGGGGTCTACCAGAGACATAGTCAGATACTGACCCATCTCTTTCACAAGCCAGATAAACCCCAATGCA
This sequence comes from Terrapene triunguis, assembly GCF_002925995.2. Taxonomy (NCBI): domain Eukaryota; kingdom Metazoa; phylum Chordata; order Testudines; family Emydidae; genus Terrapene; species Terrapene triunguis. The sequence continues at coordinate 2,277,074 of NW_020664561.1, read as the reverse complement.
CCTGCAGCACAGAAGCATTCCATGTCATCGTCTGTCGTCACTCATTTTCATTACTCCCTCCATTTCTCTCATCTCCATGCCCATCTGGTACCTTTTAGTTTTAGTACCTTTTAGTACCTTTTAGTTTGCACCAGCAGGGTCTACATGAGGCAGAGAGAGCACAACCCATTAGCATGCTCTACAATTTACACCATTGTAGTCCACACTGCACTGCCGTACAGACAAGCATTAAGCCTCTGTGATGGTTTGGTGTGCTGGGTAGCTGTGGCAACATACCAGAGCTCCATGTACCCTGCTTGGCTCTCGTACTGGGCTCTTGCTATCTGCATGTCACTGACCGGCCACCACAGACAAACTCTGTGCCCATGGCTGGTTGCCATCCTAGGCTATGCTCACTATTGGCACAGATCTCTTGCCTTCTAGCATATCCCTGGCAATAGTATTTCAGGTTTTGCACTAGTTGGGTGAAATGGAGGCATGAGGCTTTTCTCCAGCTCAAAGGAATTTCCACTTTAATGGAGAGATCACTTAGGTCTGGTCTACACTACAGCCCTGTATCAATATAACTAGGTCACTCAAGGGTGCTTCATCCCCCTGAATGATGTAGTTATACTGACTTGACACACACACACACCCCTGTAGACAGCACTATGTCGGCGGGAGAGCTTCTCCCATCAACCTGACTACCACCTCTTGGGAAGATGGATGAACTACACCGACAGGACAGCTCTCCCCTGTGGGCTTAGAGCATCTTCATTAAAGTGCTACAGTGGCACAGCTGTGCAGATGCAGCATTTACAGTGTAGACCTGCCCTTCATCTGTACATGTCTCTGTATCTGCTCTCCACATTGTCCTATTCTGCTTCCTGCTCTTCCATTTTTTCCTCACTTGTTCTCTTGGAAGTCCCTGTCCCTGTACTCTTGATATTTATTTCCTCTCTTTTTCATTCTTGTTGCTTTATGTTCCTGCACACCCACCCACACATGCACACACCCACTCCCCCCGCCCCGCCCCACAGTCTCTCAACACTCAATTCCAATAATTTAATCGGCATGCCAAGGTATACCTGTGACGGATTCGGTCACAGAGAGCCCCTTGGGACTGTCACCTGATGTGCTGAAACTACCTCTGAGCCCGTTTTCCCTGTCAGCTTGGGACTCCAGAACCCTGCCTTGTTGAGCCAGACATGCTAGCCTGCTGCAACACAGACCCAGGGTCTGAACCACATCCCCAAAGCTGCGGATTTAACTGAAAACAGCTTAGCAGGTCACCTCTCTCCAGCACCCAGACACCTAGCTCCCAATGGGATCCAAACCCCAAATAAATCCATTTTACTCTATGTAAAGCTTATACAGGGTGAACTCATGAATTGTCCACCCTCTAATACACTAATAGAGAGATATGCAATGCTGTTTGCTCCCCCAGATATTAATCACTTACCCTGGGTTAATTAATAAACAAAAGTGATTTTATTAAGTATAAAAAGTAGGATTTAAGTGGTTTCAAGTAATAACAGACAGAACCAGTGGTGAGCTGGAGCCGGTTCGCACCGGTTCGCAGGAACTGGTTGTTAAATTTAGAAGCCCTTTTAGAACCGGTTGTCCCGCGTGGGACAACTGGTTCTAAAAGGGCTTTTAAATTTAACAACTGGTAAAGCTCTAGCTCCCAGCCCCCGGCCCCGGCCACAGCTCACCTCTGCTTCCTCGGCTCCTCCGCTGAACACTCTGCCCCCCTTCTCCTCCCCCTTCCCTGCTTCCCGCGAATCAGATGTTCGTGCAGGAAGCCTGGGAGGGTTCAGAAACAAGCGGCGTCTTCGCAAGTTAAGCTGGGGTGGGGGGGCGCAAAGAGGGCTCCAGGGAGGCGCAGCACGGCCCAGCCCAGTCCTGCTCCAGCCAAGCGGCTCCGGCCCAGCGCCCCGGCCCCGGCGGAGAGATTTCGGCCCGGCCTGGCTCCGGCCGAGCGGCTCTGGCCTGGGCCCAGCCGAGCACCCCGGCTCCGGCCAAGCGACTTCAGCCCCGGCCCCGGCTCCGGCTGAGCGGCTCCGGCCCGGGCTCCGGCCGAGCACCCCGGCTGTGGCTCCAGCCCCAGCCTGGGCCTGGCCGAGTGCCCCAGCTCCGGCTGAGAGACTTCGGCCTGGGCCCGGCCGACCGCCCAGGCTCCGGCCCGGGCCCGGCCGAGTGACTTCGGCCCAGCCCTGGGCCCGGCCAAGCGGCTTCAGCCCAGGCCTGGCCAGCCCAACACCCTCGGCCCGGCCTCCAGAGCGGTAAGGGGGCAGGGAGCAGGGAGGAGGTGTTGGAAGAGGGCAGGGGAGTTCGGAGGGGGGGTGGATAGGGGTCGGGGCGGTCAGAGGGCAGGGAACAGGGGGATTGAATGGGGGCAAGGGTCCCGGGGGGCAGTCAGGAAGGAGCAGGGGTTGGATGGGGCGGTGGGGAGCAGTCAGGGGCAGGGGTTCCGGGTGTGGTCAGGGGACAGGGAGAAGGGGTGTTGGATGGGGCAGGGGTCCCGGGGGGCCATCAGGAATGAGAGGAGGGGTTGGATGGGGCGGCAGGGGGCAGTCAGGGGCAGGGGTTCTGGGGGTAGTCAGGGGACAGGGAAGGGAGGTGGATGTGGCAGGGGTCCCGGGGGGGCGTCAAGGAACGTGGGGGGTTGAATGGGGCAGGAGTCCTGGGGGGTGGGTGGGGGCACGACCCCCTCCTGGGGTGAGGAGGAGGGAACTGGTTGTTAATTTTTTGGCAGCTCATCACTGGACAGAACAAAGTAAGTTACCAAGCAAAATAAAACAAAACATGCAAGTCTAAGCCTAATACATTTAAGAAACTGAATACAGGTAAATCTCACCCTCAGAGATGTTCCAATAAGCTTCTTTCACAGACTAGATTCCTTCTTAGTCTGGGCCCAATCCTTTCCCCTGGTATCATTCTTGTTAGCTCCAGCTCAGGCAGTAACTAGGGCATTTCTCATGACTGCAGCCCCCTTTGTTCTGTTTATAGCTTTGGCTAAAGGTGGGAATACTTTGTCTCTCTCTGGGTTCCCACCCTTCCTTCTAGATGGAAAAGCACCAAGTTTAAGATGGATTCCAGTACCAGGTGACATGATCACATGTCATTGTAAAACCTCATTCTCCATTCTTTCAGGGTTGGCCTGCATGTACCCAGCAAGGTTTGCAAGTAAACAGAACCATTTACAACCAATTGTCCTGGTTAATGGGAGCCATCAAGATTCCAAGCCATTATTAATGGCCCATACATTGCATAGTTACAACAGGATTTTAGAGTAATACTTCATATTTCTAGCTTTAGATACAAGAATGATACATACATACAAATAGGATGAACACACTCTGTAGATTATAAGCTTTGTAATGATACCTTACAAGAGACCTTTTGCATGAAGCACATTCTAATTACATTATATTCACACTCATAAGCATATTTCCATAAACATATGGAGTGCAACATCACAATACCAATGTTCCTAAAGTTCATATATCCAATAGCTGTGTCCCAGAAAGGGTTTCACAGTGGCAATGAGGGCCAATGGGTTTTATACATTCTGCGTTACTGGCCTTTTCTGAGCTGGTGGCAGGCTGTCACTTATTGCCAAGCCGTTTTGGCTCTCTCCCTTTTTCTCTCCTCTGTTTTTACTTTAACCTTTATTTCCAGCCTCCCAGCTCTCTGTGCCAAGCAGGACCCATGCACCATCGCTGGACAGGCAGGCTATTGATCCTGATCTCAGCAGGAGGTGGGGACAGAAATCTCAAGCTACCAGGCAGCTCATAATTTCCCCCAACCTTTGTTTCTGCACCTCCAAGTAATACCCCATAAAGCATCAGTTGTCTGAATTCTCATAATTCATGCGGTTCCATCCAGGAATTCTGGTCATTACAGTGAGGTCTGAGCAAAATGGTTCATTGCTGGGAGACATGGAGAAGTGTGAGTGGGCATTGGGAAGGCAGGCAGCATGGGCCCATGCTCAGAAGTACACATGGGAGCAGCCACATGCCCTGGGAGCAGTGAGCAGAAGCAGAGCACTAGGAATGGGAGAGGAGATGCCTGCCAGTGGGAAAAGCCATTGCTGGGCTCTGACGCTCTACAGTGCAGCGCAGGGAATTCCTTTGGAGAGCGAGGATCATTGGAAGCTAATAATAGGCAGGCAGACAAGACTCCCCACATGTAGAAACCCTGAACAGGGTTTGAAATGCAACTGGAAAGGCCTCTGGGGGCTAGACACATTCCATAGCACAGCACAGGCTCCCAGAAAGCTGCTTGGATGACGGAAGAGAGAAATGCATACAGCTTGCTCCCCCGCGGTCCCGCTTCCCTGGCTGGAGTGCGGCAAGCCCCGCGGCCCCACCACCCCGGCCAGAGCACTGGCCGGAGCGCGGCAAGTCCGCGGCCCCGCACGTCTGGCCAGAGCTCAGTAAGCCCCGCGGCCCCACTCCCCTGGCCGGAGCGCCGGCCGGAGCACGGCAAGCCCCGTGGCCCCGCTTCCTGGGCCGGAGCGTGGCAAGCCCCCATAGTACAGCACAGGCTCCCAGAAAGCTGCTTGGATGACTGAAGAGAGAAATGCATACAGATGTCTCTGAACTGAAACCAGGGCCGGTGCAAGGATGTTTCGCGCCCTAGGCGAAACTTCCACCTTGCGCCCTCCCCCCTCTCCGAGCCCTGCAGCAGCTCCCCACGCCCCCTCTGCCCTGAGGCGCACCCCCACGGCAGCTCCCCATCCTCCCCGGCCCGGAGAGCCATGCGGCAGCTCCCCACCCCAGCTCACCTCTGCTCCGCCCCCTCCCCGAGCCCTGCGGTAGCTCCCCATCCCCCCGCCCTGAGGCACCTCCCCCGTGGCAGCTCCCCCCCCGCCCGGGGAGCCGTGTGGCAGCTCCCCACCCCAGCTCACCTCTGCTCTGCCTCCTCCCCGAGCACGCCGTCGCTGCTCCACTTCTCCTGCCTCCCACGCTTGCGGCCCCAATCAGCTGTTTGGCGCCTCAAGCCTGGGAGGGAGAGAAGCAGAGCGGGGCGGCGTGCTCAGGGGAGGAGGCAGAGCAGAGGTGAGCTGGGCCGGGGAGTTTCCCTGCGTGCCGCCCCCCCTTACTTGCTGCAGGCGGCTCTCCCCGTGCCCACCTGCCCCAGCTCCCTCCACCTAAATGCCGACGCCGACCGGGGCGGCCGAAGATCTGGCCGCCGCAGTCGCCGCCGAAGAAAATGCCGCCCCCCAAATGCTAACGTCCTAGGCGACCACCTAGGTCGCCTAATAGGTTGCACCGGCCCTGACTGAAATCCTGGAGCCAATCCCCACCTTTCCCACTCTCCACCCTAGCACAGGGGAAGTCAGCTCCAGGTTCAGATCCAGGGCCCCCAACTGGCCCTTTTCTCTATAAAAGCCCAGAGGGAATCTCCCCAGATACATGTCCCCATAAACACCGATATTGGGCCCTTGTCTTCAGGCAGAGCTTTGCAGAGGAAGGGGAATCTAGTGGTTAGGAAACTAACGGGGGTTCTGTGAGACCCCGGTGCAATTTCAGCTCTCACACTGACTCTCTGTGCCTCAGTTCCCCACCTGTACAATGGGGATAGCAGCACTGCCCTGCCTCCGGGGGTGGGGGTGTTGTGAGACTAGATATAGTAAAGATTGTGTACCTTCCCATAGCACCTTCCCATAGCACATCATCTCGTGGTCAAACCATTGAACTGTACTATGCCGTTGACCGCCCTGGGCAGATGGGGAAGTGTTTGGCACTGTTCCAGCCCAGAGACAACTCCTCACCTTGCTATTTCAGTAAAACTCCAGTCAAATCAGTGAAGCTCAGCTGCAGGGCACTGGTGCATACACGGAGCCTTGCTCATAGGAAGTTAATCCTCCTCCCAGCCAGGCACTGCAAAGAACCTCCAATCAGGATGACCTAGGGGACTTGTCCTGTTGGTTTATAGCCCTTGGTGAAGGCATCTCAGCATATCAAAGATGGCCAGTGATTATTACCATGGCCATTATTAAAATCCAGGTGGCTGCTCTTACTGTACAGTGATTTATTTCTTATTGCAGGTGAAGCGGTCACTGACGAAGCCTTTGGGAAGAGAGCACTTTGTTTTTTCTAACCCTTCTGAATTATGTGTGCCTGGTGTGAGGAGTGTCATTAACTCTAGCAGCAGAAGTGAATATTCTGCCAGTGTGTGTGCCCGGAAAGGGTGTGAGCTATCCACCCACTTGTACAATAAAACTTCATCGTGGACAGTGCGTTCATACACACAGCATCTGTCTAGGGGTTTTCACTAGCACCGTCACTGAAGTAACTCTTATCCCAAACCGCTTTGCAGAGTTAAATAATGAGAACCGTAGGTAGTATATGGAGTAATTACAGAGAAGAGTGGGATGGAGATGGTGTATAAATTAAAGGATTCAATTAGATGGCCAGTGAATAAGGGAAAGAGAAATTCAGAGGCAAAGGCACTGGGTGAATGTTTGCAGATGAGATTAGGAAAGAAATGGGAAGTGGACATGTTGGAGATCTGCATGAAGGCTGTTCCTGATGGCAGAAACTGTGAAGGAGACTGTCACACTCATTGCACTGTTGGTGGTTGAGGTCTTCAATGCCTCCCCAAGGGAGGGCTGTGTGCCAGCATCCCTCAAAGGATCAGCCATTAGGTTTTTGCTTTGGAAATTGTCTCTGGTCTCATCAACCTGCCCCTAAGCACACAAGGGGCGGGGGGGGGGGGGGGGGAGGCAAGAGGAAGCATATTGTTGGGCACATCTGCTGCAAAGGTGGCAGTGGGATAACTTTGCTAGTCTGGGACCTGCAACTTTCTGTAATCTTGGTACACTCACACCTAGAATATTCAGTGCAGTTCTGGCCACCCCATCTCAAAAAAGATATATTAGAATTGGAAAAGAGAAGGGCAACAAAAATGCTTAGGGATATAGAACCACTTCCATATGAGGAGCAATTAAAAAGACTGGGACTGTTAAACTTGGAGAAGAGATCACTAAGGGGGGATATGACAAAGGTCTATGGAATCGTGACTGGTGTGGAGAAAGTGAATAGGGAAGTGTTATTTACTCCTTCTCATAGCACAAGAACTAGGGGTCATCAAATGAAATTAATAGGCAGCAGGTTTAACTCAAACAAAAGGAAGTAATTTTCACATAACACACAGTCAACTTGTGGAACTCATTGCCGGAGGATATTGTGAAGCCCAAAAGTATAATGGGGTTCAAAAAAGGACTAGATAATTTCCTGGAGGATCGGTCCATCAATGGCTATTACCAAAGATGATCAGGGATGCAACCCCATGCTCTGGGTGTCCCTAAACCTCTGACTTGCAGAAGCTGGGGCAGGACGACAGGGGATGGATCACTCAATGATTGTCCTGTTCTGTTCAGTCCCTGTGGAGCACCTGGCATTGTCCACTGTCAGAAGACAGGATACTGGGCTAGATGGACCATTGGTCTCACCCAGTATGGCTGTTCTTATGTTCTTTGTGCTTCCAGATTGGAGACTCTTAGGCTAGGTCTACACTACAGCGGACTTCCGACCTAAGATACGCAACTTCAGCTACGTGAATACCGTAGCTGAAGTTGCGTATTTTAGGTCGGCTTACCTGGCGGTGAAGACGCGGGAAAGTCGACCGCTGCCGCGCTGCCGCCGACTCCGCTACCGCCTCTTGTCGAGGTGGAGTTCCGGAGTCGACGGTAGAGCCATCAGGGATCGATTTTACCGCGTCCTCACGAGACGCGGTAAGTCGATCCCCGATAAACCGATTGCTACCCGCCGGATCGGCGGGTAGTGAAGACGTAGCCTTAATGACACTCCTGCTTAAAGGAAAACCTGTTTGGGATGGGCTACAGTGAGATTTAGTCCACAGAGGGCCAGGAGGTGATACAGACCAATAGCTAGCCAGCAGGGCAGTTAAGAAGACTTGCCTGAGTCCTCTGAGGTAGTGTTGGGTAAGACTGGGGCAGAGGAGAAGATCTCAGTGCTAGCTTAGAACTCCAGGGCCTCGTCAGGTCAAGTCTTTGGCTTAAAGTGATGTGACCAAGCACCTGTCTTTTATGTTTGCTTGTTTGCTCCAAGGCGGGCACAGCCAGATTCTGCACTGGTTATTATTTAACTGTTTAAAGACTGTATGCCGGTCAAGCTGATGTTACGGCATGGGTTGCCTTGCTCCAAACCAACTGCCATACCTTGTAAATGGAGACTGGAAATGCCTGCAACACCACACCCTGACACAAGGGGATGCAACAGTGCTGAGTGGAACTGCTTATAGTAGGGTGTGAAGATGGGATTGGTCATGTTAACTAATGACCTACTCCAAGTGGTGGATGAAGGTTAGTGCCTGTGATGCTGTAGCTCATGAGGTTGGCTGAGTTGACTGTGCATCATAGTAGGGGTGGATGAGCTCACACTTGTGTGTTTCCATTCTCTCTCTCGGATTGCAGAGTTTGCCCGTCCATCCCAGGGGATCTCATGGGGCATGGAGCAGGGATCTCTTCTCCCATGCCTCCTGTTCCAGTCTCTGATCTCCTCCCACAGTGGGGAGATAATGAGGCAGGTTGGGCTGTGGATGCAGATGATCGACATGAGCCTGCCCACAGCAGTGTAAAAGGGCTGTAGCAGAAGAGATAATCTTTTTTTCTTATCAAATACAATGACCTGACTATTTCATCACAGAGCCACGGAACTCTAACCCATTTTAAAATTAGGGTTTTTTTGGCTAATATGATTTCAGTATCTAAATATTTTCTTGTAAGGGACACTGCTAAGTGGGAAATATCAGTTGATATACTTATGAATTGACACAATGGGGGTTTTTTTTTGTTCAAGTACTTCGAATTCCTATTTTACAGTTAGAACAATGTCAGACATAGTTTAATAGAATAAATAAGATGTATAACAAATGTATATACATATATGAACTTATATTTGAAGCTGCACGATGCATATCACTAATGCATGCCTCTATCAGCTCAATGTTTCTTTTTCAGAAGAGTTTTGACTTGAGTTTATATTTTGAGATGACTGATGGGAGAAGAGCATTTATTTTGGGTCCGAGTTAAAACTGTTGTGTAGCAACACTTTGCATTTCTTTGCGAGAAGCTGGGAATGGGTGATGGGATAGGTCACTCAATGATTACCTGCTCTGTTCATTCTCTCTGGGACACCTGGCATTGGCCACTGTTGGAAGACAGGAGACTGGGCTAGATGGACCTTTGGTCTGACCCAGTATGGCTGGTCTTATGTTCTTATGTAACTGACATGAATGTTTATCATGAGAGCAGAGTAAGATTTATGATCCTCAGCCTTTTGCAAAGATGTGTCAACAAATCTATCCCTGCTTTAGCTGCGCTGTCCCAGTCACTCTCAGTCATCATGAAATCCAGCTTGCAGTAGGTTGAGTTAAATATTAAGAGGGCTCTAAAGGCTGTGTGTATTAGTGAGAAAGAGACACAGCACATGCTTACATCGGACACAGCTCATTCCAGCAGGCAGCGTCAAGCATTGCCTCCCTGGAATAGTGTCCTAAAATGTCCTGCTCTTCTCCTGCCAGAAGTAAAGCTCGATTTGCCCTTCCTGTGAAAATTTTCAGCATGCTGTTCAATATTCTTGTCCCGAATAGGAACAGAAAGTTGAAATCTCAAAAACTTTCATGAATAATAAGTCCCTTCCTGCCCACCCCCCAAAAAACCTATTCAGGTCAATAAAATGTTTTGTTTTAATTTTGGCCACTTTTTGTTCAACTATAATTTTTTTACCCTAATTAGCTTAAATTTCTAAATGAAAGGTCATTCCAAACTGAAAAACTGGATATTTTTTAATTTAGACCATTTTGAAACTTTTTTCCAACACGTTTGTCAAACGGAGCAATGTATTTAAACCAGCCCTTTCCCACGAAAAGTTACAGTTATGACGAATTGGCATATTTTGACCCAAAAAAACAAATTGTGTTGAACCAGTTCTACTTACAAGCCATGCGGTGTGTGTAGTGCACAGGGGTGTGTGAAATGGACGTATGATTTGTATGTCTTTCAGGCTTCATCCTTTGCAAATCTTCGGTTTCACGGTGCTGACACTTGCTAATCAGGGACCATGGCATGCTAGACTCTGGAACCCCCGTTAGTTTCCTAACCACTAGATTCCTCTTCCTCTGCAAAGCTCTGCCTGAAGACAAGAGCCCAGCTTTTCCCGCTGCCAGTGTATATGTGCCAAGCTGGCTGTGCCACTCCTCGGAGCAGAGCCATGCCCCCACCCCCCATAGCTGGTCTCGAAGTCCAGTGCTTTGTGAACTGTCTCCTTGCAGCTTTCTCGACTAAATAAATAGTATTCGCCTTTAAAGAGACAATCGTTGATGCTAGTTTGTCCAATTAGGCCTGTCAAGAGATCCTTGTTCTGCCATCCTGGCTCTAATTTTACACCTAGATATTTTATTGAATTAGTGTTTTCCTTTTAATGCTGAATTATTGCTCGTAGTTATTACAGCCTGGGTTTTCCCCAGGGAGTCTTTGATCCAAAGACCCTCCCTAGTGAGCCAGTTTTTCAAAACATCAGCATGGAATAAAGATGATTCTTGTGTGGCTGGTTTGTGCACATGGCTCAGAACCATGTGCTGGGGGTAATGTGGAGCCAATCCACTCCAGGAGGAGGTCTGGGAGAGAAGATCCCCCAGGAGGGGCCCTTTCTCTTTGCACTCATGAGGTTGGTGGCACACTCTGCACTCTCCATTAGGATGGGGTAAGCTGCTCTCCAGCCCTGCTCCAGGGGCTGGTGTGTGTGTGGCATAGCCCCTCCCACCCTTCTCTGCTCCTTTCCATTGGGGTTTCACAATGCCTGCAAGCTGAGTCTGCTCAGTCCTTGCTCCCTCCCAATGGAAGCAAATCCCAATGGAAAGGAGCAGGGAAGGGGAGCGGGGCCACGGGGCTGGCAGCTCTCCGGCCGGGGGAGTGGGGCCCCGGGGCTGCCGCGCTCCAGCCGGAGCTCCAGCCGGGAGAGCGGGCCCGCGGATTTGCCGCGCTCCGGTCAGCGCTCCGGCCGGGGTCGCGGAGCCGCGGGGCTTGCCGTGCTCCGGCCGGGGAAGCGGGGCCGCGGGGCTTGTAGATCTCCGGCCGGGAGAGCGGGGCCGCGGGGCTGCCGCGCTCCGGTCGGAGAGCTGCAAGCCCCGCGGCCCCGGTCCCCGGGCCTGAGCCCCGGCCGGAGCGCGGCAGCCCCGCGGCCCCGCTACCCCGGCTGGAGCGCGGCAGCCCCGCGGCCCCGCTACCCCGGCTGAAGCGCAGCAGCCGCGCGGCCCCGTTTCCCCGGCTGGAGCGGCTGCCAGAGCGCGGCAAGACCCGCGACCCGCTTCCCTCTGCTGCATTGTGGCATTGGGTTCATCTCTGGCCAGCCAGGTGCAGTCACACAGTGCTCCCCAGGAGGCAGATTCATATAAGTTCCCTGTGGTACCCAATCCACTACCTAGTGTTGAAAGTCCTTCCACTTCTAACGGGGTAATGCCATTAGAAACAAATGCAAATAGCCAGCCTTCCTGTATGACCAGGAGCTAGTGGGATTCCATTACTGGCCTATGAGCTATGCAACAATTCTTGGTGGTCACTACATGGGATGTTACTGGTGTCACCCAGAAAGTCTGTCTTCCTGTCCCTTTCGGATTCTGTGCCGAGGGAGCATCTGATTAAGTCATTTGCTTCCTGCTTCTCTCATTCCTTTAAAGAGATTTTATTTCCTATTAAGCAGTGACAAGTCAGACCTTAAGTATCAGAGGGGTAGCCGTGTTAGTCTGGATCTGTAAAATGCAACAGAGGGTCCTGTGGCACCTTTAAGACTAACAGATGTATTGGAGCATAAGCTTTCGTGGGTGAATGCCCACTTCGTCGGATGCATGTCAGACCTTGAGCTCCTGTTTTCCCCTTGATAGGAACTGTGAAATACACGGCAGCCTGGACACCACCTCTCAGTGTTGGGCTGTTGTCTGTCATTCAGCAATAGTTCAGCTGTGTTCCAGTGTGAATTAATCAGTGGAAAGAAAGGATACAAATGTAAGGACTGGAGGATGCCTTTAAGACAAGGCCCTACGTAGAAAGGAGAGAGGAGGAGGGACTGCACAGCAGCAGCACCTAGAGCAAAAATGGCTGAGGCCAACGAAATTTCTCCTGGGACTTCTGCAGAGCCCGATGCTGTGGGGGAGCTCTTGAAATGGGTGGAACATGTGTGCCCCTCTGCAGCTGGCCGGCAATGCTGGCTGGTGCGGAGGGCAATGGGGAATGCTACTGGCAGTGCTGTAGCATTGTCTGTCTTCCTGTCCCATTCGGATTCTGTGCCGAGGGAGCATCTGATTAAGTCATTTGCTTCCTGCTTCTCTCATTCCTTTAAAGAGGTTTTATTTCCTGTTGAGCTGTGACAAGTCAGACCTTGAGCTCCTGTTTTCCCCGTGATAGGAACTGTGAAATACATGGCAGCATGGATACCGCCTGTCACGGAGTCCCCCGGCGATGCTCTGGAAGTGCTCCCCACAAAGCCAGTCAAGACTTTGGGGAGCCTCCTCTCCCTTGGAGCAGACTGTCTTCAGGGCAAGAAGCTCACGCAGCTTCACCTTCATGGGTCTAGCCTTGGAGCATTCAACATATGCCCCTCCATGCGCTTCCCACAGCGAGTCCACCCAGGCGGGGTCCTGGGGAAGCCAGAGGTCTTGCACGCACCCCCACTTCGCAGTCAGAGGTGACTCTTAGTTAGCCAGTAAAACAGAGGTTTATTAGATGACAGGAACATGGTCTAAAACAGAGCTTGTAGGTACAAGGAACAGGATTCCTCAGCCGGGTCCATTCTGGGGCCCAGCGAGCCAAACAACTACGTCTGCCCTCACTTCCATTCCCCAGCCAGCTCCAAACTGAAACCCCCTCCAGCTCCTCCTTTCTTGCCTTTGTCTCTTTCCCGGGCCAGGAGGTCATCTGATCTCTTTGTTCACCTTTAGCTATTCCCTTGCAGGGGGGAAGGGCCCCAGCCATTTGTTGCCAGGATATAGAGAGCCGGCCATTTATGCACACTGGAAACTTAAGAAATGCATAGGGGAAACTGAGGCATACACACAGTATTCAGAGGAAACATTAAGAACAGTCCCACTTCGTCACATCTCTCCCCCCTTCGAGACTGAACTGAGCGAGGTCACTTTAGCCGGTGACCTGGGGAAGTTCAAACCCACCAATGTTCCCATGGATGCCCCATCATCCCTCCCATTCCTTGGTGGGAGTTACAACAGGCCCTTCCAGTTTCACACCCTCCCATGGATCTGTTGTGCTTGATGGTGCTTGCAGGCTGCATGTGGGAAGGTTTATGCGGCCCGTACCCTTTTGCCACCCCAATACCCCTAGGGTTTAAACTGAGATTGGGTCTTTTCCCAGCGCTCCAGTTTGGAGGGCTACAATTCGGGCTCTCTTGGTTAAGAGCCTCCATCTTGACCTTGGCCACCCTCTGAACAGGTGTCTCTGTCCCCAGCAGCTCGGCATCAGCCCCTTGCATTTGACACTGCCACGTTGGAGGAGGGTGGTCAGTATACACAGTAAAGCGCTGCCCAAATAGATACAGCTGCAGCTTTCTAAGGACCTACACCATGGCCAGGCATTTCTTCTCTGAGGCCGCATAGTTCTGCTCCCGGGGCAGCAGTTTCTTGCTCAGATACCCGATGGGGTGTATCCCCCCCTCAGCATCGGCTTGCATCCCCAGCCACACATATTATTTCTTTAGTCGAGAAAGTGGCAGGAAACAGTGCACGAAGCACTGGACTTCCAGACCAGCTATGGGGGGTGGGGGCAGGGCTCTGCTCTGAGGACTGGCACAGCCAGCTTGGCACATACACACTGGCAGCGGGAAAGGCTTCCTCTATGTGGCTGGGGATGCTTTGCGCCTGGAAGTTAGACCGTACAGCCCGTCTGCAACTCCTCTCAGCTGGGAGGGGGTGGGAGGGGCTGGGAGCTGAGATCTTGCTCTTCCTACATGGAGAATGGAGGACGCAGCCAAAGCAGGATCTGCCATGGGGGTCTGACAGTGGCATTTTCCCTAAAGGCGCATCCACAGTTTTGAAGGGGAGGTGGACAGGACTGTGTGGAATGTTCACCAGCATTGTTTCAATGTCATATGGGATCCAAATGCAACTGGACCTGGCTGGTAGGCAAGGAGAGAGCACACTCCTATCCACCCTTTGTTGGGAGCACAGGCACTTCCTTACCACAGCACTGCCAGTAGCATTCCCCATTGCCCTCCGCACCAGCCGTTGTAAGGTGCACAGCTTATACAAAGCACTGGTACAGCTGCGCCGCTGTTGAGCGGTACATGAAGACAAGCCCTAGAGAACACCACATTCATGAATGCACCTTAGGAAGTCCACCAGTGAGAGAGCCCCATCTGAGAACCTCTGAGTCTCTGCAGCTTACACTTTACGAGATGCACAGTTAGGCCCAGATCCTCAAGAGTATGTAAGGAGAATCTGGGCCTTGAGCCCTGAGCCTGCAAAGGCGGGAGCACATGTTTAACATTGTGCATGTGAGTAATCCCATGGAACTCAATGGGACTAATCATGTGTTACTAGCATGTGTGAATGGCTGCAGGACCTTCATGAGGCAAGAGCTTCTGAGCAACAGAGAGCAGGGACCTAGAATGGAAATTGGGTGCAGCTTTAAATAACAAGGTAGCTGCCACACCTGCTGTTATGAACATTGTACAACAGCTCCTGTGACATGACACCCTTGGATTGATGGGAATTAAATGGGGACCTTCACATTCTCACATACAGCTACACCAGGGACACTGAGTGCAAGGTAGCACCTGCTTCTCATGTTCTCAGTCATTGCCAGAAGAGCGGGGCAACATTTTTCAGATCAACAATTTTAATCACCAAAAAATGCTGTTTCAACCAAAACTATTTGTGAATTCTGGCTGAATTTGGTGAATGGTTTACGCCAAAAAAAAAACAAGTTAGAATTTTTTTGGAAAAAGTTTAGATGTTTTGTTCTGACGTTTTCAAACCGAAATGTTTCGAGTTTTCATTTTGAAACTTTTTGTTTAGAAATTTAGCTAGAACTATTTAAAAACAACCCCAAATCCAACCAGAATGAAAAAGAGGGGAAACGCCTGACAACAAAACCAAAAAATTGAAAAAACTGACTTGACGTGATTTTCTGGGTTTGGCCACTGAACTTGACACATTGTGACTAATTAGCCCTGTTGACTTCAATGAGACTACACACAGTGCACAAAATTAGCATGTGCATAAGTCTTGTGAAGCTTTTGTGATTACCAAATTGAGACTGCAGTGTGCTATCAGAGGTGGTGTGTCTAGTGGTTAGAGCAGAAGAGTAGGTGCCTTCCTTTTTATTTCCAGCTCTGTCCTTGACTCATCACATGGCCTTCAGCAAAGCAGGATGGTTGGGCTGTACACCCATTTTGCGTAGGAGTAAAGCACAGCACAAAAGTGAAGAATCAGGCCCCTGGACTCAACCATTTCACTCTCCCTACTGGTGCCCAACTCCCCCAGGCCTGCAGATACCAGCACGACACTCTGCAAGGTAAATGTTGCCTTTGAATGATGTCTGCTTTAATTGTATAGGCTGGCTTGATATTCCTGGCCTCTGGTCACACAAACCTCATCAGCTGTCATCCTTTACACTAAGGTTGCATCACGCATCTTGTCTACACTACGGGATTAATCCGAATTTAGATAATTTGAATTTGGGAAACAGGTTGTATAAATTCGATTGTGCGCGGCCACACTAAGCACATTAATTCGGTTTTTAACCACATTAATTCGGTGGTGTGCGGCCACACTACCCCATTAATTTTAACCACATTAATTCGGTGGTGGCGGCCACACTAACCCTAATTCGAATTAACAAAATCGATTTTGGCGCTACTCTGCTCGTCGCGGTGGAGTACAGAAATCGATTTAAAGCGCCCTTTAATTCGAACTAAATGGCTCTGTTGTGTGGACGGGTGAAGGGTTAATTCGAATTAACGCTGCTAAATCCGAATTAATCCCGTAGTGTAGACCAGGCCCTAGTCAGGATAGAAAACCCACTAGACTGACCTGTGGTTGCCAAAAGCCACTGGCAACCTAAATTGGCCAGATAATGACAAGTATACTTCAATATATAGAGAGAGCACACTGGCCACTTTCATACATGCTCCAGGTACATAATGCACAGTGCAATGAGGTGCACTTCAAACCTGCGGCATAGGTAGCACTGTTGGTCCCCTGAGGGTACCCAGTAAACTGGCTAATACTGTAGTTTGCATCACATAGCTGGGTTGCTGGAGCTGCCTAGATGAATCACTCTCATGACAAATAAACTCTCTTGGGCCAAGTGGCAGCAATACAGCAACATCAGAGCCTCAACATCTTTGATTTCAATGGGAGTTAGATGTCTGAATACCTTTGATGAGCTGGACCTGGATGCCTTATCTCAGGCCAGGAGGCCAGCTAATAAATGCTGCATCCTGACATTGCAAAGGACTTCTTCCTTCAAGTCCTACATTTCAGAGACTCCCTATGTTTAGTTTTGTTTAGGGAAGAAAGCTGTCATGTCCTGAACAGCAAGCCCCAGCTCAGGGAAACCTATAAGATTTTATACCATATAAATCGAGTCAATAGAAATAGGACATGTAGGGTTTGGTTTGTCTTGTTTTTTTTTAATACCCCAGTCCAAATTCCAAAGACTGGGAATTTCTGATTGGCACTGAGCACGCCTGTGCATGTGCATGACAATAACTCTGAGACAGAGGAGAATTTTTATAGCAAGATTTTTTTTGTCAGAGAACAACATTGTAAAGACTACACCCGAGAAAGCTACTTGGCTGCGCACCAGCAGCAGCAGGATCACAGATTGCTGGTGGTTCCCCCCTTCCCTCCTCAGACAGCAGGATCTGGGTGGTAGGTGGGATGGCAGGATTTTGGGTTAGGAGGTTGGAGGGGAAGTAAAATGCAGGAAAGATGGAGCCAGAAACCAGAGACAGACAGATCTTGGGTGACAGAGCCACCAGCAGCATGATTTCCAACTCTCCAGAGAGAGGATGTGGTGGGTTGGAGGGCTGCTGGTCTTCCTCTCCGGACAGCGGGATCCACCCTTCCATGCACTCCTTCACCTAGGGCTGGATTGTGCAGAGGCGGGGCCTCTCTCCAGACAGTGCACACCAGAGCTGGTTGACTTTGAGTGTAGTATTCAGAACGAGACACGGGGACAGTACAGAGAGGTACCATGGACAAACTAATGGAGTAAACTTAAACGTTAAGTGACAAGTTTTGTAACATGTACAATCATATTATAAATACTACCAGCTGGAATGCAGATCCGCAAGGCACACCTCCTGTGTAAGAGGGATACGCCCCGAGATAAGAATTGCTTCGGAGCAGGAGGGCACGTGTGTCTCCTTTTCATATTTTATTGCTTTGTCTTTAGACAATACATTTGGCTGAATGTGGTTATTTGATCTCTTGAACATTTCTAAGAACAAACCCAAGCGGCTGCAACTTTTAATCAATGTGTGATTCTTCCCCATGTCCTGGTGGGCTGGGTTGTGAAGAGGGTAGTGCGTTGCCCTGCCATGAAGGAAAGCCCTACCACAGGGACAGCTGGGGATGAGCTGTCACGAGCCTGAGCTCCTGGCTCTGATAAGGGTGCTGAGATGCAGGCGCAACTAGGTGACAGTAGGAATGAGTGGGTGGTATATACTCCTCTGCACTTGCCCCCTCCCCCATACTTCCCAAAGCCTCCACTCCTGTTCAGCAGCTGTTACCCAATCAGCTCCCTGCAGAGGCAGGCCTGGCAGTGGAGAGTAGCCCTTGGAGAAGATGTGTCTCCAGTCTCACCACAGGAAGAACCTCCACTGCTGTAGCCTCCAATGACTCTATCAAAGAGCCTGATCCAAAGCCCAGTGAAGTCAATGGGAGTCTCATATTGCCCCCATCACCATGGTAACTGAGCACTTCCTCTTCCACCCATCTACAAAAAGCCCCATGACTCGGGCCTCCAGTGGCACTGCAGCAATGACAGAGCTATTGGCTTTGATATACAGGGGGGTGTCTCTACAGAAATGTCCTTGTACAGTGCCAGGGGTTCTGGTGGGTCATGACTGAAACAGCTCCGTGGAAATCTGAGTTCAAACATAAATTGCTAATGAGGAAATTAATGGAGAAGTGATTTGTTATATAAATAGGGAATAAGCATTTCTGGCATCAAAAATTCTCTGCTCCAATGACGCACTGAGATGTGCACTGCAGTGTTACTGG
This sequence comes from Terrapene triunguis, assembly GCF_002925995.2. NCBI lineage: Eukaryota > Metazoa > Chordata > Testudines > Emydidae > Terrapene > Terrapene triunguis. Next base: position 2,258,822 of record NW_020664561.1, on the reverse strand, counting down.
GGATGTCCTTGTCCCAGATACGCCAAACACAATCACCTCACTCGAGGCAAAACATATCCTGGCGGCTCTGAGAGTCACTTCATTTTGATCTTTCCTAGCCATGGAAACCCATCTGGGGAACTGCACTTCAGCTGTCAAGCAAGGAGGACTCATTTCCTACAGACATACATCCACACTCTGCAAATATTATAAGCTGTTTGTAAATAAAGCAGCTGTGCAAGATTTATGACCCATTTCAAAGCTTTGCAAAAGCTGGGGGTTTGTTTAAGTTAAAAAATTAGTTGTCTTGAATGCCACTAAGGGGTTTGCTGCCATCTGACTGGCTTTTTTCACTATCCACTAATATCAAAGCCCATTCAGTTCTTGCTGGAACCAGTTGACAAGTTAATAACAAGGGGTAAAATTTTCAAACGCTCCTAGGTCCTGTTTTCAAAAGTGACTTAGGCATTTAAAAGCCTGCATTCCATTGAAAGTCAGTGGGATTTAGGCTCAGAAGCACTTAGCGCATGTCTGAAATTTCAGAGGGGTAGCCGTGTTAGTCTGTATCAGCAAAAACAACATTTATTTCAACCTCCCTGGCCATACAATAGCAGATGTAAAGGTAGCCATCTTACAGCAAAAAAACTTCAG
>NW_020664561.1:2237054-2253192 GCF_002925995.2 Terrapene triunguis | reverse complement strand
ATCATTAAAGGCTGTATTTCCTAATATTTTATAGCTTAGATTATTGATGAGAGCAACCTTAACTAATGTCAAACCAAGCTTTTTGTTTGTGAATTTCCTTCATTTTTAATATAAAAAAATCTTTTATATGTGTGCTGTTTAAATAATAAAGCATGTACACATTTGTTGTCTTCAGAGTATATTTGATTGCCATTGATATATTTGTGACGCTCCTTATTTCACTACTTGGTGCTATAGAATCATAGAAATGTAGGGCTGGAAGGGATCGTGAGAGGTCATCTAGTCCAGTGGTTCTCAATCAGGGGTACATGTACCCCTGGGGGTACGCAGAGGTCTTCCAGGGGATACATCAACTCATCTAGATATTTGCCTTGTTTTACAACCGTCTACACAAAAAGCACTAGCAAAATCAGTACAAACTAAAATTTCATATAGTCAATGACGTGTTTATACTGCTCTATGTACTATACACTGAAATGTAAGTACAATATTTATATTCAAATTGATTTATTTTATAATTTTATGATAAAAATGAGGCAGTAAAGTAATTTTTCAGTAATAGTGTGCTGTGACACTTTTGTATTTTTATTAGGGCTGTCGATTAATCGCAGTTACCTCATGCGATTAACTAAAAAAAATTAACTGCAATTAAAAAAATTAATCACGATTAATCGCACTGTGAAACCAATACCAATTGAAATTTATTAAATATTTTTGGATGTTTTTCTTCATTTTCAAATATATTGCGTTCTATTACAACACAGAATCCAAATTGTACAGTGCTCACTTTATATTATTTTTTATTACAAATATTTGCACTGTAAAAATGATAAACAAAAGAAACAGTATTTTTCAATTCACTTCATACAAGTATTGTAGTGCAATCTCTATCATGAAAGTGTAACTTACAAATGTAGATTTTTTTTTGTTACATAACTGCACTCAAAAACAAAACAATGTAAAACGTTAGAGCATATAAGTCCACTCAGTCCTACTTCTTGTTCAGCCAATCACTAAGACAAACAAGTTTGGTTACATTTACGGGAGATACAGCTGCCTGCTTCTTATTTACAATGTCACTTGAAAGTGAGAACAGGCATTCGCCTGGCACTTTTGTAGCCAGCATTGCAAGGTATTTACGTGCCAGATATCCTAAACATTCATATGCCCCTTCATGCTTCAGCCACTATTCCGGAGGACATGCTTCCATGCTGATGATGTTTGTTAAAAAAATAGTGTGTTAATTAAATTTGTGACTGAACTCCTTGGGGGAGAATTGTATGTCCCCTGCTCTGTTTTACCCTCATTCTGCCATATATTTCATGTTATAGCAGGCCTGGATATTAGGAAAAACTTTTTTACTAGGAGGGTGGTGAAGCACTGGAATGGGTTACCTAGGGAGGTGGTGAAATCTCCTTCCTTAGAGGTTTTTAAGGTCAGGCTTGACAAAGCCCTGGCTGGTATGATTTAGTTGGGAATTGGTCCTGCTTTGAGCAGGGGGTTGGACTAGATGACCTCCTGAGGTCCCTTCCAACCCTGATATTCCATGATTCTATGATTCTATGGATGATGACCCAGCACATGTTGTTTGATTTACGAATGCTGTCACTGAAGATTTGACAAAATGCAAAGAAGGTACCAATGTGAGAGTTCTAAAAATAGCTAAGCACTCGACCTAAGGTTTAAGAATCTGAAGTGCCTTCCAAAATCTGAGAGGGACGAGGTGTGAAGCGTGCTTTCAGAAGTTTTAAAAGAGCAACACTCAGATGCGGAAACTACAGAACCCAAACCACCAAAAAAGAAAATCAACCTTCTGTTGGTGGCATCTGACTCAGATGATGAAAATGAACATGCATCAGTCTGCTCCGCTCTGGATCGTTATTGAGCAGAACCCATCATCAGCATGGATGCATATCATCTGGAATGGTGGTTGAAGCATGAAGGGACATATGAATCTTTAGTGCATCTGGGACGTAAATATCTTGCGATACTGGTTAGAATAGTGCCATGAGAACTCCTGTTCTCACTTTCAGGTGACATTGTAAACAAGAAGCGGGCAGCATTAACTCCTGCAAATGTAACCAAACTTGTTTGTCTGAGCGATTGGCTGAAGTAGGACTGAGTGGACTTGTAGGCTCTAAAGTTTTACATTGTTTTATTTTTGAATGCAGTTTTTGTTTTCATATATAATTTGACATTTGTAAGTTCAACTTTCATGATAACAAAATTGCACTACAGTACTTGTATTAAGTGAACTGAAAAATACTATTTCATTTGTTTTTTACAGCGCAAATATTTGTAATAAAAAATAAATGTAAAGTGAGCACTGTACACTTTGTATTCTGTGTTGTAATTGAAATCAATATTTTTGAAAATGTAGAAAACATCCAAAAATATGTAAATAAATTGTTTAACAGTGTGATTAATCATGCAATTAATCGCGATTAATTTTTTTAATCGTGCAATTAATCGTGATTAATTTTTTTAATCGCTTGACAGCCCTAATTTTTATGTCTGATTTTGTAAGCAAGTAGTTTTAAAGTGAGGTGGAACATGAAAGGGGTATAGTTGTCTGTAAAGATTGAGAGCCACTGATCTAGTCGAGTCTCCTGCACTGAGGCAGGACCGAGTATACCTGGACTATCCCTGACAGGTGTTTACCTTGTTCTTAAAAACCTCCAGTAATGGGGATTCCATGACCTCCCTTGAAAGCCTGTTCCAGTGTTTAACTTTCATTATAGTTAAAAAGATTTTCCTAATATCTAACCTAAATCTCCCTTGTTGCAGATTAAGCCCATTATTTGTTGTCCTACCTTCAGTGAACATGGAGAACAATTGATCACCATACTCTTTATAACAGGAATTAACATATTGGAAGACTGTTATCAGGTCCCCCTTCAGTTTTCTTTTCTCAAGTCTGAACATGTCCATTTTTTTTATCCTTTCCTCATAGATTCATAGATTCATAGATTCTAGGACTGGAAGGGACCTCGAGAGGTCATCGAGTCCAGTCCCCTGCCCGCATGGCAGGACCAAATACTGTCTAGACCATCCCTGATAGACATTTATCTAACCTACTCTTAAATATCTCCAGAGATGGAGATTCCACAACCTCCCTAGGCAATTTATTCCAGTGTTTAACCACCCTGACAGTTAGGAACTTTTTCCTAATGTCCAACCTAGTCCTCCCTTGCTGCAGTTTAAGCCCATTGCTTCTTGTTCTATCCTTAGAGGCTAAGGTGAACAAGTTTTCTCCCTCCTCCTTATGACACCCTTTTAGATACCTGAAAACTGCTATCATGTCCCCTCTCAGTCTTCTCTTTTCCAAACTAAACAAACCCAATTCTTTCAGCCTTCCTTCATAGGTCATGTTCTCAAGACTTTTAATCATTCTTGTTGCTCTTCTCTGGACCCTTTCCAATTTCTCCACATCTTTCTTGAAATGCGGTGCCCAAAACTGGACACAATACTCCAGCTGAGGCCTAACCAGAGCAGAGTAGAGCAGAAGAATGACTTCTCGTGTCTTGCTCACAACACACCTGTTAATACATCCCAGAATCATGTTTGCTTTTTTTGCAACAGCATCACACTGTTGACTCATATTTAGCTTGTGGTCCACTATAACCCCTAGATCCCTTTCTGCCGTACTGCTTCCTAGACAGTCTCTTCCCATTCTGTATGTGTGAAACTGATTTTTTCTTCCTAAGTGGAGCACTTTGCATTTGTCTTTGTTAAACTTCATCCTGTTTAACTCAGACCATTTCTCCAATTTGTCCAGATCATTTTGAATTATGACCCTGTCCTCCAAAGCAGTTGCAATCCCTCCCAGTTTGGTATCATCCGCAAACTTAATAAGCGTACTTTCTATGCCAATATCTAAGTTGTTAATGAAGATATTGAACAGAGCCGGTCCCAAAACAGACCCCTGCAGAACCCCACTCATTATGCCTTTCCAGCAGGATTGGGAACCATTAATAACAACTCTCTGAGTATGGTTATCCAGCCAGTTATGCACCCACCTTATAGTAGCCCCATCTAAATTGTATTTGCCTAGTTTATCTATAAGAATATCATGCGAGACCGTATCAAATGCCTTACTAAAGTCTAGGTATACCACATCCACAGCTTCTCCCTTATCCACAAGACTCGTTATCCTATCGAAGAAAGCTATCAGATTGGTTTGACATGATTTGTTCTTTACAAATCCATGCTGGCTGTTCCCTATCACCTTACCACCTTCCAAGTGTTTGCAGATGATTTCCTTAATTACTTGCTCCATTATCTTCCCTGGCACAGAAGTTAAACTAACTGGTCTGTAGTTTCCTGGGTTGTTTTTATTTCCCTTTTTATAGATGGGCACTATATTTGCCCTTTTCCAGTCTTCTGGAATCTCTCCCGTCTCCCACGATTTTCCAAAGATAATAGCTAGAGGCTCAGATACCTCCTCTATTAGCTCCTTGAGTATTCTAGGATGCATTTCATCAGGCCCTCATAGGTCAGTTGCTCTCCTCTGGATTCTCTCCAATTTGTTCTCATCTTTTTTTTTAAATGCAGCACCCAGAACTTCACACAGTATTCCAGCTGAGGCCTTATCAGTGCTGAGCAGATCAGGACAATTACCTCCCCATCTTACATACGACACTCCTGTTAATACACCCTTGTGATGGGGTGTATCAACTCTGCACTGAAGTAAGCGGCCTCTCATTGGACACTTGCTGTAGGAGACCAGAGACGGGGTGGCTCCTCAGACCCTGGCTGACCCCTTGACACACCCCAGGATAATATTAGCCTTTTTTCACAACTGCATCACATTGTTGATTCATATTCAATCTGTGATCCACTCTAACCACCGGATCATTTTCAGCAGTGCTACCATCTAGCCAATTATTCCCCATTGTGTAGCTGTCCATTTGATTTTTCCTTCCTAAGTGTAGTATTTTTCACTTATCTTTATTGAATTGCATCTTGTTGATTTCAGACCATTTCTCCAATATGTCAAGATAGTTTTGAATTCTAATCCTGTCCTCCAAACTGCTTGCAACCCCTCCCAGCTTGGTGTCATCTACAAATTTTATAAGCATACTCTTCACTCCATTATCCAAGCCATTATCCGTGTTGACAAACATACAGAAAGTAATTAGATTAAACTGTCTTCAAACAATTTGGTTGGTTGATTTGTTTAAGCAGCTGCAATTTGACAGCAACTTCTAAATGACATTTTTTAACAGAAAACTAAGAAGGGACCTATAACTAGAACTTCCCACATTTTAAAAGGTAAATATCCAGAAAGCCATAGCTTTAAATTGTAATTTGCATCTAAATAAAATCCAAGACAAAGAGCTATAAATTTGTATTATATTTTCCTGAAGCTCTTTTTGAAGAAAATAACAAACAACTGCCCTTGGAAAAGGAGCAGCGTAACTTACCTAGCACAAAATCAGAGGAGTGCAGCAGGAGCTATCCAAACCCAAACTGCTTTCATTGCATTGCTTTCTTTTACCCTTCTGTGTGGTAAATCAGTAATCAAAGGCAGCTGTTGCCATGACAACTGGGACAATAGTGATTCAGGTAGGCAAATGAACTGTACGAAGGGAGTGGCTGATTATCTCTGATGTCACAATATTACTGCTCAACCAGCAGCCAGGGACAGCAAATGTACCAGGCGTAGGAGAAACAATCAGGCTTTTTTAATGTTTCTGTCTTCCCAAGTTGCCTAAAAACCCAATAGTTAGGGCTGTAAAGCAATTAAAAAAATTAATTGTGATTAATTGCATGATTAAAAAAATTAATTGTGATTAATCACACTGTTAAACAATAATTTATTTAAATATTTTTGGATGTTTTCTACATTTTCAAATATATTGATTTCAATTACAACACAGAATACATAATGTACAGTGCTCACTTTATATTTATTTTTGATTACAAGTATTTGCACTGTAAAAAAACAAAAGAGAGAGTCTTTTTCAATTCACCTAATACAAGTACTGTAATGCAACCTCTTTATTATGAAAGTTGAACTTACAAATGTCGAATTATGTACAAAAAAACTGCATTCAAAAATAAAACAATGTAAAATTTAGAGCTTGCAAGTCCACTCAGTCCTACTTCTTGTTCAGCCAATCACTCAGACTAACAAGTTTGTTTACATTGCAAAAGATAATGCTGCCCGCTTCTTGCTTACAATGTCACCTGACAGTGAGAACAGGCATTGCCATGGCACTGTTGTAGTTGGCATCACAAGATATTTACGTGCCAGATGCGCTAAGATTCATATGTCCCTTCATGCTTCAACCACCATTCCAGAGGACAAGAAACAATGGTCTCAAGTTGCAGTGGGGGAGCTCTAGGTTGAATATTAGGAAACACTATTTCACTAGGAGGGTGGTGAAGCACTGGAATGAGTTACCTAGGGAGGTGGTGGAATCTCCATCCTTAGAGGTTTTTAAGGCCTGGCTTGACAAAGCCCTGGCTGGGATGATTTAATTGGGAATTGGTCCTGCTTTGAGCAGGGGGTTGGACTAGATGACCTCCTGAGGTCCCTTCCAACCCTGATATTCTATGATTCTTTGATTCTATGCGTCCATGGTGATGACGGGTTCTGCTCAATAACGATCCAAAGCAAAGCAGGCCGACACATGTTCATTTTCATTATCTGAGCCAGATGCCACCAGCAGAAGGTTGATTTTCTTTTTGGTGGTTTGGGTTCTGTAGTTTTTGCATCGGAGTGCTGCTCTTTTAAGACTTCTGAAAGCATGTTCCACACCTCATTCCTCTCAGATTTTGGAAGGCACTTCAGCTTCTTAAACCTTGGGTCGAGTGCTCTAGCTGTCTTTAGAAATCTCACATTGGTACCTTCTTTCCGTTTTGTGAAATCTGCAGTGAAAGTGTTCTTAAAATGAACATGTGCTGGGTCATCATCCGAGCCTGCTATAACATGAAACATATGGCAGAATGCGGGTAAAACAGAGCAGGGGACATACAATTCTCCCCCAAGGAGTTGAGTCACAAATTTAATTAATGCATTATTTTTTTAATGAGCGTCATCAGCATGGAAGCATGTCCTCTGGAATGGTGGCCAAAGCATGAAAAGGCATACGAATATTTAGCATATCTGGCATGTAATTACCTTGCAATGCCAGCTACAAAAGTGCCATGCAAATGCCTGTTCTCACTTTCTGGTGACATTGTAAATAAGAAGAGGGCAACATTATCTCCTGTAAATGTAAACTAACTTGTTTGTCTTAGCGATTGGCTGAACAAGAAATAGGACTGAGTGGACTTGTAGGATCTGAAGTTTTAGATTGTTTTGTTTTTGAGTGCAGTTATGTAAGAAAAAAAATCTACATTTGTAAATTGCACTTTCAAGATAAAAGGACTGGATTACTGTACTTGAATGAGGTAAATTGAAAATACTATTTCTTTAATGTTTTTACAGTACAAATATTTGTAATAAAAATAATATACACTTTGATTTCAATTACAACACAGAATACAATATAAATGAAAATGTAGAAAAACATCCAAAATATTTAATAAATTTCAATTGGTATTCTATTGTTTAACAGTGCAATTAAAATTGTGATTAATCAAGATTAATTTTTTTGAGTTAATCACGTAAGTTAACTGTGATTAATTGACAGCCCTACCAATAATACAAACACCATTGGAGCTCATTCCACACCTCTTAATTAGTGAATCAGGTTTGGTTCCAATTCCCCATGGCATGTGTACAAAAAAGGGTTCCCAAAAAAGGCAAGACACTAAGGCCTGGTCTACACTAGGAGGTTTTTTCGAATTTAGCAGCGTTAAATCGAATTAACTCTGCACCCGTCCACACAACAAAGCTATTTAGTTCGACATAGACGTCTCTTAAATTCGACTTCGGTACTCCTCCCCAACGAGGGGAGTAGCGCTAAATTCGACATGGCCATGTCGAATTAGGGTAGGTGTGGATGGAAATTGACGCTAATAGCTCCGGGAGCTATCCCACTGTGCACCAAAAGGTGGATGATAAGGTGTGAGGTGTTGACAACGTTAGTGTGGACTCACAAAGTCGAATTACTGTCCTTAGTGTGGATACACACGTTCGACTTTCTAATATCGATTCCACGTATTCGATTTAAGTTAAAATCGAACTATTATCATAGTGTAGACATACCCTTAGGGTATGTAGTTCGATTTTACACACTGCCCACACTAAGGACAGTAATTCGACTTTGTGAGTCCACACTAACGGGGCAAGCGTCGACATTGGAAGCGGTGCACTGTGGGCAGCTATCCCACAGTTCCCGCAGTCCCCACTGCCCATTGGAATTCTGGATCGAGCCCCCAATGCCTGCTGGGGAAAAAAAATGTGTCGAGGGTGGTTTTGGGTAACTGTCGTCATCCAACCGTCACTCCCGCCCTCCCTCCGTGAAAGTGCTGGCGGACAATCAGTTCGTGCACTTTTCTGGTGAGTGACAGCGCGGACGCCACAGCACTGCGAGCATGGAGCCCGCTGCGACCATCGCTGCAGTTATGGCCGTTGTCAACACCTCACACCTTATCATCCACCTTTTCCAGAGGCAGATGCTGAGAAATCGGGCGAGGAGGCTACGGCAGCGCGGTGAGGACATGAAGTCTGAGAGTGGCACAGACCTGTCACAAAGCACGGGATCCCGCGCTTGTTCAAAAAGGCTGCTGCAAAAATCATTGTTCTAGCTTTTTACTTCAACCACATCACCTCCACTTGGCCACTTTTAAATCTCTGCCTGCTGTCATAGAATCATAGAATATTAGGGTTGGAAGAGACCTCAGGAGGTCATCTAGTCCAATCCTCTGCTCAAAGCAGGACCTAATCCCCAACTAAATCATCCCAGCCAGGGCTTTGTCAAGCCAGGCCTTAAAAACCTCTAAGGAAAGAGATTCCACCACCTCCCGAGGTAACCCATTCCAGTGCTTCACCACCCTCCTAGTGAAATAGTGTTTCTTAATATCCAACCTAGATCTCCCCCACTGCAACTTGAGACCTTTGCTTCTTGTTCTATCATCTGCCACCACTGAGAACAGCCTAGCTCCATCCTCTTTGGAACCCCCCTTCAGGTAGCTGAAGGCTGCTATCAAATCCCCCCTCACTCTTCTCTTCTGCAGACTAAATAAGTCCAGTTACCTCAGCCTCTCTTCGTAAGTCATGTGCCCCATCCCCCTAATCATTTTCATTGCCCTCCGCTGGCCTCTCTCCAATTTGTCCACATGCCTTCTGTAGTTGGGGAACCAAAAACTGGACGCAATACTCCAGTTATAGCCTCAACAGTGCCGAATAGAGGGGAATAATCATTTCCCTCTATCTGCTAGCAATGCTCCTACTAATACAGCCCAATATGCCGTTGGCCTTCTTGGCAACGAGGGCACACTGCTGACTCATATCCAGCTTCCCGTCCACTGTAATCCTCAAGTCCTTTTCTGCAGAATTGCTGCTTAGCCAGTCAGTCCCCAGCCTGTAGCAGTGCATGGGATTCTTCCATCCTAAATGCAGGACTCTGCACTTGTCCTTGTTGAACCTCATCGGATTTCTTTTGGCCCAATCCTCCAGTTTGTCTAGGTCACTCTGGACCCTATCCCTACTCTCCAGCATATCTACCTCTCCCCCCCAGCTTAGTTTCATCTGCGAACTTGCTAAGGGTGCAATTCATCCCATCATCCAGTTCGTTAATAAAGATGTTGAACAATACCGGCCCCACGACCGACCCCTGGGGCACTGTGCTTGATACCGGCTGCCAACTATACATCGAGCCATTGGTCACTACCCATTGAGCCTGATGATCTAGCCAGCTTTCTATCCACCTTATAATCCATTCATCCAATCCATACTTCTTTAACTTGCTGGCAAGAATACTGTGGGAGACCATATCAAAAGCTTTGCTAAAGTCAAGATATATCACATCCACCGCTTTCCCCATATCCACAGAGCCATTTATCTCATCATAGAAGGCAATCAGGTTGGTCAGTCATGACTTGCCCTTGGTGAATCCATGTTGACTGTTCCTGATCACCTTCCTCTCCTCCAAGTGCTTCAAAATGATTTCCTTGAGGACCTGCTCCATGATTTTTCCAGGGACTGAGGTGAGTCTGTAGTTCCCCGGGTTCTCCTTCTTCCCTTTTTTTTAAAGATGGGCACTACATTTGCCTTTTTTCCAACTGTCCGGGACCACCCTGGATCGCCACGAATTTTCAGAAATAATGGCCAATGGCTCTGCAATCACATCAGCCAACTCCCTCAGCACCCTTGGATGCATTAGATCTGGACCCATGGACTTGTACATGTCTAGCTTTTCCAAATAGTCCTTAACCTGTTCTTTCACCACTGAGGGCTGCTCACCTCCTCCGCATACTGTGTTGCCTAGTGCAGCAGTCTGGGAGCTGACCTTGTCTTTGAAGACCGAGGGAAAAGGAGCATTGAGTACTTCAGCTTTTCCCACATCATCTGTCACTATGTTGTCTCCCCCATTCAGTAAGAGTCCCACACTTTCCCTGACCTTCTTCTTGTTGCTAACATACTTTTAGAAACCCAATCTGGGTGTGGGAAGCTCAGTGGGGGATCTGTGTGTGTGGGGATCTGGATGCATAGGGGCTTGTTGGGGGTTGTGGGTGCAACAGTAATGGGACTCTGCAGGGGGGTCCAGGTGAAGTTGGTTGAGGCTCAGTGGGGGGGAGGGGTCTGTGTGTGTGGGGGGGATAGAGCTTGGCAGGGGGGTCTGGGTGTGGGGAGCTCAGTGGAGGTTCCAGATGCTGGGGGAGTGGGGCTCAGTGGGGTGGGGATCCAGGTGCAGCTGGTTGGGGCTTGGTAGGATCGGGATCTGGGTGCAGGTGGCTCGTTGGGGTGGTCCAGGTGCAGGGGGGAGTATGGCTCATCAGGGGGGAGTTCTGGGTGTGTGGGGTAGGTGGGTGAGGCTCAGCAGGAGGGTCTGGGTGTAAGGGGGTCTGGATGCACGGGGTTGGGCGGATGCGGGAGCAGCTCCCTGTACAGTGATCCCTCCCCCTGAAACTGAGGAGTGATGGGTACAGGAAGCACAGGGGGTGGAGGGGACAGACAGTTTACAGAGGTTCCTACAGCCAGGGGAGAAATCTGGGGGTGGGGCTGACACAGCCCCTGATGCTGTGCAGGGGAAGAGGAAGTCCTGTCCTCCCCAACCAAGCCAGGACTAGCAGCTGAACCCGGCACAGGGTAGGAGCTACCAGCCGGGTCTTTCCCAGTCCCGCCCCCTGCCAAACAATGATTTACTTTTCTGCCAGCTGCCCTGGGCTCCCGAAATATACCGCTGGGGAGAATCATATGACTGCTCTTGTGGCTTCCCTTTGCTTCCCCATCAGAAAGTCATTTTTCTTCGGGAAAGCAAAGAAATATGCGGGGGACACAATTTCTGTGCATGCGCAGTGGTGCAGAATTCCCCCAGGAGTATCTATATTGCAGCCTTTGACTTTGGTTCTACCAGAGAAAGGGGGAGAAGCAGTGGGGAGGAGACATGGAATACTGTGTCTCTGCACAGGTGCGGAGGGCAGGACAGGGCAGTTCAGCCAAAAGGACTCACAAACACCATGAAGTAGGGTGTGGCCAGGGGTTATTGGATGTCCTCCTTAGCTGTTTCTGAGCCATCTGGGAAGTTTTAATTGTGGACAATCTGACCAGTAGGTCACACCCAGTCCCCTCTGACAGCTGAGCCAATGAGAGCGCTAATGGGGTGGTTATGAATACAGGAGGTAAAGACAGCCCTGTGGATTCAGCAGCTGATCCACCTGGGTCCGAGAGCTGTGTCTGCTTTAATGGCTGTACGACTTTGGATACTAGGGAGTGCTATTCTGTACCACTTCGGATACTAGGGAATGCTATTCTGTACCCCTTTGGATACTAGGGAGTGCTATTCTGTTCAGACTTTGCTTGCTAGGGAAGCCCTGCATTAGGACCAGGTTTGCTCCACCGCGGTATCTTCTGGACTTGTAAAGGAAGAGCTGGGAGGAGAGCAATTGTCCCTCGAGGCTACCCAGCCTGTGGAGTTTACACTTAGCTATCAGCTAACTGCTTTAAACTGGGATTCTGTTTCAATTACAGAGAGAGTGGGGAACAGCTGAGTGACTTACTGGGCTTATGGCGAGAAGATAGTGCCCTAGAGCGAGAGCCTTTGAGAGAGATCCAGGGATGGGTGTTTTATATGTGGATACCAGTTCCTGAACCGCTCTGGATACAGGCTAGAGATCTGTTTCACCAGCAACTGAGAGGATCAGTCACCTATTAGCCCAAGTAGACGACTGGTGCCTCCCCATACTGGGGGGGCACCAGCTAAAGGGGAAGACATGTGACCTCCCCATGTGACTGCCCCACATGACTCCTCCCCGCCCCACCCTACCCTAGGGCCCATGTGCTCTCCCCGTCTCCTCCCCTCCCCACATTACCTTGGGGGGGCTTTGTCCTCCTGCTGTGGGGGCTCCCCCCGGCATGTTCAGCTGCTCTTTGCTCTGCTCTCCCTAGCAGCCAGGCTCCAGAGCCATTCCCGGATGCTGCCTGGTGCAGCACAGCAGCTGCCTGGGAGAATGACTGGCAGCGGCATGCATCCCGCCTGGGCTTGGCTTCTGGGACACCAGCTGAGCGAGTCAGAGCCCCCTGCCCCACCTGGCATGTCTGTGTGGAGCAGTAGCTGGCTGTGAGAGAACCTGGCTGGGGAGGGGGCAGCGGTAGCCCTCTCCTTGCCCAGGCTCAACTTCTGGGGACAAGTGCCGACTCTGAGCATGCTGGAGGGCTCCAACTTGCTCGGCCGCTGTCCCCAGAAGCTGAGCCTGGGCAGGGGGCAGCCTGCTACTGCTGCAGCCAGTCGCTCTCCCAGTCAGCTGGGATGCTGCACTGGGCAGCATCCCAGGCAGTGTGGCTGGAAGAGGCTCTGGCCCCACCTCATCTCTTCTGGCTCTGGCTCCACCCCTTCTTCTCCCTGCCCAGGCTGGCTGCTGGAGCGGCACTTGACCCTTCATGCCCCTCCCACGACTCGCCGCGTTTGCTGGCAAGGTTCTGAAGTGTTTGAAAGGACTGAGACGCTGCCATGTCTCAGGCTCTGAAGAGTCCTGGTCACACTATAAAGACTGAGAAATTATCTCCGCGACAAGATCACAGGGGAATACATTTGAATGTGTGTGTGCTAAAGTATAGAAAATGTTGTGTCCATTCAAATATTTTGAATAGTAACAAAGTCAGCAAGCCTGTACCAGGAGCACCAGTAGATTTGCTGTCTAAAAGTTATTCAGAGAGTCCGAATACTATTGACAAGGCTTTACACTATTTTATGATGTTTTCTGTGTGCATTAAATGTTTGTTTTACTAAGGGCATGTCTCCACTATAAACTTTTGCCAATACAAGTTACATTAGCATAAAGCCACTGCAGTTATATATCGCTTGTGCGCGTACATACTTAGCTCCTTGCATCAGCATTATGCATACTCACCAGGAACGCTTGTCTCGATGCATGGCGCAGTGCCCCATAGGTAGGTATCCCAGTGTGAAACCCACCACCATCCAACCCCGTGCATCCATGTCTTTTGGGAAGTTTTGGCAAGTTATGGTGGGGCAGGAACAAGTTGCACAAGGGTGACTGGAATGGTGGGGTCAAGTTCCCATCATGCAATTTTCTCCACTCCATAATGCCTTCTCTATCCCATAATTTTGCACCTATTTTGAAAATCCCACGAATCCACGTGGGACTTGTCACTATCAGCCATCTCTGACTGACGCGTGGAGCCTGCTCAGATCTGCACTATTATCATGAGCATTGCAAGCATAGGACACATGATTCTCTGGTATTTGCAGAGCCACAAGAAGAGCTGCGGGGAACGTGATGATTTTCTGGATGTCAGATTGCTGTGGGACATAGTGAGAACCAATTCAAGATTGTTGGCGGCATTCACAGAGCAGCTGCAAATGGTGGAGTGCCACTTCTGGGCCTGAGAAACAAGCACTGATTGGTCAGATTGCATCATAATGCAGGCTTGGGATGACAAGCTGTGGCTGCCAAACTTTTGTATGTGCAAGGTTACATTCCTAGAGCAGTATGCTGAGCCTGCCCAAGCCCTCCAGTGCAGAGACACCAGAATGAGAGCTGCACTAGCAGTAGGGAAGCGAGTGGAAATTGCACTGTGGAAACCTGCAACACCAGATTGCTACTGGTCAGTGAGAAATCATCATCCACTGCAAGGGGCATTGTCATACAAGTGTGCAGGGCCATTAATCATCTCTTGCTAAGCAGGACTGTGACTCTCAGCGATGTGCAGGACATAGTGGATGGATTTTCAGCAGTGAGGTTCCCAAAGGGAGGTGGAGCAATGGATGGCATGCATATCCCTATTTTGGCACCTGACCACCCTGCCACAAAGTATCTCAACAGAAAGGGACAATTTTTCTATGGTTATGCAAATGCAGGTGGATCACTGGGGATGCCTCACTGACATCAGGGTTGGCTGGTCATGGAAGGTGCATGATACTCGCATCTTTAAGAACACAGGACTGTCCAGCAAGGTACAGACAGGGACTTTCTTTCCCAACTGGCAGATTACCATCGGCGATGTTGAAATGCCAGTAGTGATCCTGGGGGACTCAGCCTACCTTTTGCTCCCCTGGCTCATGAAGCCACCTCAGCAGCACCAAAGAAATATTTCGCTGCTGGCTCGGCAGGTGCAGAATGACAGTTGAAGAGGTGCTGGTGCTGTTTACTCACAAGATTATCCCAGTGGTTACAGCTGCCTGCTGTGTCCAGCATGATATCTGTGAAGCAAAGGGGGAAAAGTTTCCGCCATGGTGGAGGGCAGAGGTGCTGACTCCGTGGGTGCTCTGAGGCTAGAGCACTCATGGGGAAAAAACAGTGGGTCCTCTTTTTTATGCATTTTTTCTATACTAATTTATTTAAATTTTCTGAGTTGCACAAAACAATGGATTTTAAGCATTTTTTAAATTTTATCGATTTGAATTTTCACAGTTGTGGGGAATTAAATAATTATTGCCTTCACCCTCACTTAATAACAGTAGATGTTGAGATTCAAAAAGTTAAAGCTTGGTTTTTAGCAAGCCTAATTCAAAAGCCTAAATCACAGAATGTTGCCCATAAAGTCTTCAGTTCCCACAGCTAAAAAGTTCAGACAAACAAACAAATCTTGGGCCTTTTGTTACAGTTCCTGGTATTTATAATTATTTTCTAGAGCCAGCAGACAATTCCTGATTTTGAAAGCTCTCCAAATTTGAGCTTAGGTTCTTAGAGTACGCAACATTAAGCTGACCACATCAGGCTTCGGAAAGGTGCCTGAGACACCTGTCTTGAACTTTTCTGAACAGACTGAATGATCTTTCCACAACACTGAAGTTACTGTCTCTGTGATGGATGGGACATGACTGGGTTTCACTTCTCCAGTATTCAGTTCTTTTTATGCTGTCACCACAGGGCACTTCACATGCTATGTACAAGTCATAATCTTGCTTGAATTCTTCTGTCTTGCAAGGGAAGGTGCACAAAATATTTTTGTAGTCATTAAAATCCTGTGACATCTGAGCCTTGACAAATGGCTCAAACACTTTAAAGTTGGCAAAAAGGAGATCCTGATCTGTAGAGACCATTGGGTACGCTGCTGGATATGGTTGCCTTCAGTTTGCTTTGAAATTCTGATGTGAAAGCATGCATTGTAGATTAAAAGAATTGCCTTTTGAAGATCATTGACTTGTGTTCCATTTCTTTTAAGGCATTATGAACGTCAGCTGCAACTTGTAAATCACAGTTAAGCAGCATATCAATGCGATGTATTGGGATGTATTTGTTTCCATTTGCAAAGGAATTCCATGGATATTCCCCCAAAATACACAAAGAAAATACTTTATGTCCTTCTTTAAGGTGACTGCATCCTCGTCTTTAATGAGAAAGTCTGTCACTAGGGTGACCAGATTGGCAGTATAAAATATCGGGACGGGGGCGGAGCAAAAAAAAGGGGGGGGGCGGAGAAAAAAAAAGGGGGGGGCGGAGCAAAAAAAAAAGAGTTTTAAAGGGGCCTGGGGCATTAGCAGGCCCCGGCCCCGCCCGCTGCCCTCCCTGCGGAGCCTCCCGCCCCCCGGCCCGCCACGGGCATATGCGGGGCACG
>NW_020664561.1:2223258-2236654 GCF_002925995.2 Terrapene triunguis | reverse complement strand
ATGCGGCGCACGTCCCCTGCGCCTAGTCTCCCTCCCGCCGGGTAGGAGCAGCTGGACGCGCGCCGCATGTGCGTGGGGCAGGCCGGGGGCGCGTCCCGCCGGGAAGGAGCCGCAGCCGCGAGCGGGAGGGAGAGTCGCGGGGCTCCCTGGCAGCAGCAGGGATTCGGCCCCCGCCCCCGCGCCGCCCACCGGGCCCCTGCCCGCTCCGCGCTGCCCCCGCCCGGACCCACCGCGCTGCCCCACGGGCTGCAGGGCTGGAGCAGCTTCCAGGCTGCGCTCCCGGCCCCGGGTGCAGCAGCCCGGGCAGAAGCCTCTGGCGTGGCGGGGGGGTTCACAGCTGAGCCCCCCGTCTCCCTCCCTTGCCAGCCCCCCTTTGCCCGCCCGGTGCCCGGGTGCCGGAGCTGACTCACCAGCTCCAGGATCCAGGCACCGCCGCCACCCCCTCCCTCCAGGCTTGAACCGCCATGCTGCAAGCCTGGGAGGGAGGAGGAATGCTGCGTGGTTGGGGAAGAGGCGGGGCCAGGGCGGGGATTTGGGGAGGGAGCCAATGGGGGAAGGAGGGGGCGGAGCCGGGGCGGGGGGGGGCACGAGCGCCAGAGCGGAGGACAACCTTTCTTTTTTGTCCAGTGACGCGGGACAAAGAAGCAAATATCGGGACAGTCCCGATAAAATCAGGACGTCTGGTCACCCTATGTGTCACACTCTTCCAATGTGCATGAATGAGTTTTGCTGCCTTGAGCCAGGAAAACCAGCATGATGCCAAAACACCAGGGGGCACGCACAAACCTGATGGGCTGACATTGTTGCTCACACAGACTTTAAAAAACACTCGTGTTTGCCTTTTGGCATGTTTAAATATCACTGGCAAATGTACCACAAACTGGCTGATGTTGTGGAATACATCAGTTTTGATTGAATAAATAAATACATGCAAAAGATGAGCAATACATGGCATGTGCAGCAGATGTGGATACATTTCTTTCAACTGCTTTCCTAAGCATTATATGTACATTGCAGAGTCATTGTTCACTGACACAGAGTTTTCCCATTTTTGGCCATACTCTCCAAACACATCCTGAATCCAAATTGAAATGACCCCTACATTGCACTGAAGAACAGCAGACGATTTCAACAGAATAGTATTTATTGATTTATTTTTGTCACTGTAGAACACTACAAGGACATAAATTTTTAGCTGTCTGGAAAGTTCTGGGGTTTCATCAATTTCTAAAGAGAATTTCTCACCACTCAAAAGATTCTTAATTACAGCTTGGTGGGGAATGAAAATTTCAGGTAGGTAATTTTCTTCCAGCTAATGATGCACTGGGCCAATGTGTGCTGCTGGTGCATACTTGTGAAGCAGAGCTAATAAAAAGCTGGAATCATGGATGGCATTCATTGGAATCACCTGAGAGCACAAAGTGTGTACCAGGTTGTGTCGAAAATCCACAGGTTTGTCTCATTCTTCCCAAGTCTGGGTTACCTTTGCTTGACTTTCTTGTATTTGTCAAATGAGACTTACTGTTCAAATGTTCAGCAATACAATTTGCCTGTCCAAAGATTTCTGTGTTACAAACTTTGCAGCATAAAATGTCCTTGTTTCCCTTTCCAGACTATCTCACTGTTTGAATTCGAGGTCAGCACATTTACTGCAGTGTTCCTCTAGGGTTTCTCTTTTGCAATCCATTACTGGCATAACACAACAAACTTGGCCTCCCATACTGTACTAGTGCAGTAGAGCCCCTGCCACAAATATAATTGCATTCATGCTCTTCCTGAACTTTGACCTCAAAGCACTGTTGTGTTAATCAATCAGATCTGCTGCTCCAGCACTGCTTGACAGCAGCCATAGCCCTTTGTCAGATGAGCGCCTGCTCCAGCTGAGTGTTCCTGGCCAGGACCTCATGGCCAACATGGCCAGGAAGGTGTCCTGGTCCCTCTGGGACCACAAAGAAAAGAATGAGCCAGAGGGCTGGTGACACCGGATTCCTGAAGGTGCAAAATGTGGAGGAGGCTGTGGTCCTGGCAGGGCAGAGCAGAGCAGAGATACCCATCCAGGACCATGAGGAGGCGGATGAGCCCCCAGCTGTGGTGGATGTCACCCGGCTGCTGAACAGCTCCTGCCTGGGGATGGCCCCCGCACTCCCAGCCAGTGAGTGAGCATGGCAGTGACCACATGGCTGCACGGACAAGGGCCTGGGATACTGGAACCCTTCGGGTGTGAGATGTGGGGGAGGCTGCGCCCACCTACTACTGTTGATGGATTTTTTTCCCTTCAAGTTCCGTATGTCAGGTGAAATAGATGTTTACCACTGACTAATGATTTAGCTCAAATCCTGCCAAGCCTACCAAGATAAAGAGACTAGGAGGGTGGTGAAGCACTGGAATGAGTTACCAAGGGACGTAGTGGAATCTTCATCCTTAGAAGTTTTTAAGGCCCGGCTTGACAAAGCCCTGGCTGGGATGATTTAGTTGGGGGTTGGTCCTGCTTTGAGCAGGGGATTAGACTAGATGACCTCCTGAGCTCTCTTCCAGTTCTATGATAGTGAATAGCACCTGGGACCCAGGCCACCTGGGTTCTATTCTCAGCTCTGCCGGGTGACCTTGGGCCAGTCATGTCCCCTGTCTCTGCATCTCTGTTTTCTTGATTGTAAAATGGAGATACTGACCTCCTTCGTAAAGTGCATTGAGAGCAACGGAGGAAAAGTGCTTCCTAAGGGGTAGGTATTATTATTATACTTACATTGTAGGCTCCTTGGAGCAGGGGCTCTCTTTTTGTTTCAGGTATGTGTGAGAGTCAGATGAATGATAAATGCTACCACTGCAAATAATAATGTATAAAGAAAATGGAAAATAATACTAAAAATATCATAAAGTTGTTATCTACATCAATTGTTCATCTTCACCAAGAATCCGGGGTTCAGTTCTGATCACCCCATCTCCAAAAGAATATCTCAGACATAGAAATGAGCTCAGAGGTGAGTAATGAAAATGAGCCGTGGTTTGTATTGAAAAGGCTGTGCTGATTAGCGTGTAGAGAAGATGAATAGGACAGGACATAGCAGAGGTACAAAATAATGAATGGGGTAGAGAAGGTAAAATGGATGCTCCTATTTACCCTTTTTCATAATATAAAAACTGGGGGAGATTTGCTGTGTTAGTTTTGATGGATAAATGGGCCCAGAGAGTCGAAGGTGTCGCATGTCACTGCACAACATTAAATAGTTTTAAACAAGGTTTGGAGTTTTGGAATACAGAGACCTCAGCCTCCTTAATGCCTGGCAAACACACCACGGAAAATCTCTATAACCTTTCATTAAAGATACAGAAAATAAGGGAAAACAGTTACAACATTTGAGATGTAAAATGTTAGGTAATTTAACAATATACCTGTGATGGGGCAGACATCCCCACCCTTTCCTCATAGCTGGATGGGTATGGATCAGCTGCTAAAATGCATGGCCAAGCAGAATGATCAAAAACAGGAACAGTAACTCTTCCAACAAGTGGCCAGCCACCACCAGCAGTTAATCTGCAATCTGATGGCCTAAGAGTGACAACAACAGCAGCAGCTGATACAACAAGTGACCACCGTACTATGGCCGCCTGCATGCCTTGGTCTGACAGTGGCCCCTGTTCCTGTCAGGCTTACAAAGATGGGGCCTGACAATGGGCCAGAGAGCTTCCAAAGGTGCTTTCTTGAGCAACAACGCTTCTCTGCCAGAGTCCCCACCCTCAGTTCCACTCACTAGTGTGGGAGACATCACTCATCCTGGTGAGGGGCCCTCCAAGCAACCGAACACAACCGAGCAAGGCAAAGTGTAGTCACATCCCAACCGGGACACCCTTCCCCTACCTGAGTTGGAGACCCTAACAAAGTTCTCCAGCTTTACTGAAGATCAGAAAGCTGACAATGCGCTGAGCTGGGCCCATACCAAAGTAGCAGTTGTCAATGGGGAAATGGTGGAACCCTGACAAGCTGAAGTCTTGCATCATTTTGAGATGCAGGGTGACCACCTTTATTGCCGTGAGAAAGACTCAAATCTTGATGCCCAGAACCTGTTGGAGGGAGGTCATACGGCTGGCCCACATCATACACTTCACAGGGCACTTGGGGAGGGAGAAAGCATTGGCTCAAATTTTAGCAATTGTTTTGGCCCAAAGTCTTAAGGATGTTCCCAGGTTTTGTGCCTCATGCCCAGAATGCCAGCTCATGGCAAGCCGGCCATCAGAGAAAGCTTCCCTGTTTCCCTTCCTGCTGATGGGCAGACCCTTCAAATGCATTGGGATGGATATAGTTGCCCCCCTCAGAAAGAGTGTCATGAGCTGCTAGTACATTTTGGAAGTTGTGGACTATGCCATCTGGTATCCTGAGGCTGTACACCTGTGCTTAATGAATGACAAAGTGGTCACTTCTGAATTTATGAAGATCTTTGCCTGAATTGGTGTACCGTGGGAAATTATAATGAACCAGGGGCCAAACTTTGTGCCCCAGATAATCAAGCAACTAAGTTGGCTGTTGAAAATAAAGACCTTCTGAACTTCTGTCCACTATCCCCAAATAGATGGGCTGGTGGAATGGTTCAACAGGACTCTAAAGGGAAGGCTAAAAAGATTAATCACTAGGAATATCTGCCACTGGAACCAATTATCCCCTCCCCTCCTGTTTTCTATATGAGAGGTGCCGCAATCTTCCACTGCCTTCTTCCAATTCGAGCTATTACATGGAAGACAACCACAAGGAATTTTGGACCTCATTTGGGAGATGTGGGAACAACAGTCACCTTGAGCTGATAACGGGGTACAGTACATTCTGAACCTTTGAGAGAAGCTCAAAGCTTTAAACTCATTTGCCAGGGAGAATCTTCTACATGCCCAGAGTACCCAGGAAGCAGCTTATAATAAAGGTGCCCACCTTGGAGTCCGTCCCCCCTGTCGGCAGCTGGGAGCTCTGGGACCCCCCGACAGCTGACAGTTTCGGCTCCGCTGCCCCGGGGCACAGGGCAGAAGCTGAAGCAGAAAATATCACAGAGGTCTCTGAAAGTCACAGAATCCATGACTTCCATGAACTTGGTGACAAAATCTTATCCTTAATTATAGGTGATTGGACCATTTTAAAAACTTCTATCCACTTTCCCACAGTTAGGCTCACAACTGGTGTTGACCTACTAGGCCCTGGTATGACAACAGACTCAATGAAACTGACAGGCAACAAATTCAAAACTGATAAAAGGAAACACTTAAAAAACAAAACAAAATGCCCATTTAACCTGCGGAATTCACTGCTACAAGATATTATTGAGGACTGGATAAAATGACAAAAAATGTGCTAACGGGAGCAATCCTGAATTGTCACAAAGGACTAGTTGACCTATTGCTATCAGCATTCCCATGTTTCATTTCAATGGCACACCTGGGAGACCCACAGCAGGCTTTTTGTGTGTCACACATACTCTCCGTTCCTGTAGATTCCTCAGGAAGAAACTGACAGGCTGCAGGCACCGTTAGAGCCTATAGCAGCTGTATAGATGAGGGTGAATTTTATCTTCTTGTTGGGTTTGCAGAACCTGGAAATAAAATCCATTAGGGCAACTTCTCAAATATTTACCATAGGCAAAGAATTTCTTGTGCTATGAACCACGGGCAACAGTTTCAAGTTGGCATTGAGTCATTTTGTTGGGGCAGGGACTGGACACAGCCTGCAGGAGTTCATCAGACCAGCTGCTCTCTGGTGGATACATCAATTCTGGAAGAATTTAAGCTTTCATATAAAAAGCCAAATTAAGTTCCTAGGCCTTATGGTTACAAAGTAGCTGTTCTGAATGTGAACCAATGCAGAGCTGAGTCTGAAAACATACAGACTGAAACAATAGCTCTCAGGGTATGACTACATTGTAATTAAAATCCTGTGGCTGGCCCATGCCAGCTGACTTGGGCTCATAGGGCTTGGGCTAAGGGGCTGTTTAATTGAGGTGTAGGTGTTTGGGCTTGGACTTCAGCCTCATAGGGTCCCAGAGCCCAGGCTCCAGCCCAAGTCCGAATGCCTACACTGCAATTAGACAGCCCCTTAGCCCGAGCCCAAGTCAGCTAATACAGGCCAACGATGGGTTTTTAATTGCAGTGTAGACATACCCTAAATGACAAATGCTTCCCCTTCTCCATGACCATGGAGGGACCTTAATGCAGTACAACCATTGCAGCTCACTTTATACTGGGGCAGGATATGGAGGGAGTCCACAAGGAAGAGAGGTTTGATGGTGTGGCAGGGCCAGTGCAGGGGAGTGGATAGTCCGTCTACCCCACCGCACAAAAGGATTCCAGCTGCTTTGCAGCCAGGATTCTTTTTCACTCACCCTCCCTTTGACCTACTGCATCAAGGAGGCAGAATTTGGTCTTAACAAAGATTTGCTCTTCCTTAATTCAGCTCATTGGAGTTGCAATGGGGTCTACAAACCCCATACTGAGCATAGATGGGGCGGTGGGAGGAGAGTCTCTCCTGTTTACAGGCAAGCAGCTTAATCACACCCCATGCAGTTGCCAGAGCTGCCAATCATGGAGGCAGGAGCTCACAGCTGCAACCAATAGAGGAAACAAGGCCTACTATAAAGGGGAGAGCACAGAGAAGGAAAGGGAGGCAGAAAGGCCTGGAAGAGCAAAGGGGTGACAGCCCCACACCAACCTGCCTCCAGGAAAACAGCCAGGAGATAGAAGGAGGCTGCAAGCCCAAAAGTAAAGGGCTGACAGACTTAATTGGAGGTGAGGGTCAGGAACTCACCTGACTGAGAGCAAACTAAGGAGGGTCAGTCAGGAGAAGCTGAGACCCCTCAAGAGAGCACCCCAAGAGACAGTGACAATGTGGTACCAGAACTGGGGCTGCAGTTAACCATCCCTGAAGAAAAGGGAAGCAAATAAATAAATTCTTCCCTCCCTTTTTTTCTATATACACAAGAGCACTATGGAGGTGACTCTGCTCCTGCAATGGCTGGCTGACTCACAAGCACAGCAACAGAGACAACAACAGCTGGCATCCCACCAGCAACTGTTGTTGCAATGGGTGGCAGAGCTAGTACTGGCTGCTACCCCTCAGAGTTCTGCCCTCATAGGGAATGCATCTCCCATAATTCAGGGAACCACTCCGAGCCTGCAGCTCCCCAAGATGAAGACAGCTGATGACCTGGAATCATTCCTGGTAACCTTTGAGAGAGCATCCATGGCTTCCCCCTGGCCTCTGGCCCAATGGACAATCCAGCTCGCCCCAGTACTCATCAGGGAAGCCCAGGAAGCATACCAGGGGCTTGATGATGCAGCGGCCCAGGGCTACGAGCAAGTGAAGGTAGCCATACTGGACATGCTAGGCCTAGATGTAGAGACCTACCTCCGCGTTTTTGCCATGAGCGCTACCATGGGTGATTGCCTAAAAACTTAAGGACTTCTGCTAGCACTGGTTAAAGCCAGAGTCCTGGGTGGGCCCCCAGTCAGCTGAACTCATAGTTATGGAGCAGTTCATAAAGATTCTTCTACCTCTGGGCTGAGACTGGGTTTGTAGACACCAACCAATAACTCTAGCTGAGGCCACCTGCCTCATGGAGGACTATATGGCTACTCAAGCTGTTTGGAGCAGTTATTTCCTCTGTAGAGGGTCCCGAGATACACTGGAAAAGGAAATGGGCCAGGGTTCAAGAGTGGTAGCTCCTTTCATGAAAACCCCAAGAAAATGCAGACAACTGACTGGTTGATGGACAGATTACGGGGCAGGCAAACACTTCATTCAAAGTCCGTGGGTCAGATTTCCCTGCTACAGTAGGTCTGTGGCCTAAAGTGCCCTACCAGCACCTTGCCCCATGCCTGCATAGGAAAGAGGTCCCAGTGAATCTCAGAAAGAGGGTAACCCAGACACTAGAAAACAAGGGACAGACACAATAGCCTGTTACTCCTGGTGACAACAGGGGCACAGATTTCAAGACTGCCCCTACATAGAGTGTAACTTTGGACAGGTCTGAACTGCAGAGAATAGGGCACGGAAAAAAAGCCCAGGGAAACTAACAATCCCAGTCAAAGTAGAGGGTTAAAAGACCATGGCCATTGTGGACAGAGAGTGTGACCAGACATTTGTCCAGGAACAGATAGCTGAAGTAGTAGGGAAACTCAAGAAAAGGGAAATCCCTATTAAATGTATCCATGGAGATATTTTGTAGTATCCAAGCATGACAATAAGACTGAGGCTAGGTCTACACTACCCGCCTGAATCGGCGGGTAGAAATCGACCTCTCGGGGATCGATTTATCGCGTCCCGTCGGGACGCGACAATCGATCCCCGAATCGACGCTCTTACTCCACCAGCGAAGGTGGGAGTAAGCGCCGTCGACGGGAAGCCGCAGAGGTCGATTTTGCCACCGTCCCTACAGCGGGGTAAGTCGGCTGCGATACGTCGAATTCAGCTACGCTATTCGCGTAGCTGAATTTGCGTATCTTAAATCGACCCCCCGCCCCGTAGTGAAGACGTAGCCTGACTGTTGATGGAAAACAAGACCGGATGAGAGTATGTGTCTCCGGACTTCCCTTACTCTGTGATATTAGGCCACGACTGGCAGTATTTCCCAGATGTCTTGCAGAGACATCCCTTAAGCCCAAGGAAGACACCCAGAGGAGATGTTAGGGGCCTTTTATGGACACTGATCTTCTTATCTCCCAGTCCAAGAAAAGAAAATCCTGAAAGGAGAAATGCATAGAAAGGAGAGAGCAGAGGTAGGTGTGAGACAGAGGTGCTACTCTTCATAGACATAATACAGACAACAGATGCTGGAGCTGATGCCAGGGGGATGGAAGACCGTGGAGAAGGGCCGTCCATGGCCCAAATATAGCACCTCCTCTGCAACTGAACTTGGAGAAGCTAATCAGACTCTCAGACTTCCATGTGGTACAAAGGAACAATGAGAACTTGAGTCGAGCCTTCAAACAAGTAGCCATGATAGAAGATGACAAGGTGGATCCCTTAAAGCCACAGCAGTACCTTCACTTTGCCCTTAAAACAGACTTGTTATATTGCGTAGACCAAGACTAACAGACCCAAGAAATATGGACACAACATCTAGTACCCTGCGCATATCACTGCAAATTACTGAATCTGGCACACGCAACCCCATGTGCGGGCCATCTTGGGAAGAAGAAGGTGCAGTCAAGGCTCCTGGCCCAATACTTTTGGCCAGGGGTCTTTAAGGAAGTCAAGAATTTCTGAGCTTTGTGTCTCAATGCCAATTAATGGGTCCTAAGGGAATCCTGAGGACTCCACTAGTACCTCTCCCCTTGGTGGAGACTCCCTTTGAAAGGATAGGAATTGACCTTATAGGCCCCATAGGGAGGAGCGGCTCTGGACATCAGCATACACTTGTCATAGTGGACTATGTCACCAGATATCTGTAAGCCATACCACTCCAGTCTACGACTGCTAATGAGCTGCTGAAGGTCTTTGTATGGGTAGGGCTTTCCAAACAGGTCCTAACAGACTAGGGGACGAATTTCATATCCTGGCTGATGAACAAAGTATGAGAACTACTAAAAATCAAGGCATTATGCACATCTGTATACCACGTGCAGTTGGATGACCTAGTGGAAAGATTCAGTCAGACACTCAAGAGGATGCTCAAGAAATTTATTGCCCAGGATCCTGACACTTGGACCAACTACTTGCAGTCTTACTCTTCACCATCAGAGACGTGCCCCAAGCCTCAACAGGGTTTTTGCCCTTCAAACTGCTATATGGATGACAACCAGGGGATATACTAGATCTGGTATGGGAAACTTGGGAAAGCCAAGCACCAGGAGCTGAAAACCTAGTGCAGTATGTTTTAAAGTTATGCGAGAGCGTGGAAGCTGTGGGGGCATATGCTAAAGCAAATCTTGAGGAAGCACAGGAACAACTACAGCATAATAAAGGACTGCAGATGTGTGTCTTTCAGCTGGGTGACAGAGTCCTGTTACTTCTTCCAAGCTTGGAATCAAAGTTAATGGCCAAGTGGCAAGACTCTTATGAGGTGATAAAGCCATGGATGACTTAGTCAAACAACACAGGGAAGAAAAAGAAAGAACAAGTTTACTGCATTTTCCTAGGAAGACGTTCCTGGCACAATATTGTATTAATACCGAACCCAGTAAAGTAATACAGAAAAGGCTCAAGCCAATCCCCAACAAATTGAGGGGGTCATTGAGAAAGATATCAGGACCATGTTAGAACTGGAGTGATAGAAGAATCCCAGAGTGACTGAAGGAGGCATATTGTGCTGGTCCCAAAGCCAGATGGTTCACTATGTTTGTGTACAGATTTCTGAAAAGTGAACACAATTTCTAAATTTGATGCTTACTCTATGCCATGAGTGGATGAACTCTTAGACCAACTGGAAGAAGCCCAATATGTCACCACTGAGGATGTGACAAAGGGGTACTGGCAAATTCTTTAACACTGGAGCAGATGGCTTTTTCTATGCCGCTTGGCCTATTTCATTTTAAGACCGGGCCCTTGGGTTTACACTTGGTGGCAGCCACTTTCCAACTTTTGATGGGCCAATTACTCCAAAAGCACAGTCAATATGAGGCAGCATAGTTGGACGACCTAGTTATCTGTAGCAAGGATTGGGACTGCCATCTGGACAAAGTAGCTGGAGCTGGACACAATACTCCAGTTGAGGCCTAATCAGCATGGAGTAGAATGGAAGAATTACTTTTTGTGTCTTGCTTACAACACTCTTGCTAATACATCCCAGAATGATGTTGGCTTTTTTTACAACAGTGTTACACTGTTGACTTGTTTAGCTTGTGATCCACTATGACCCCCAGATCCCTTTCCACAGTACTCCTCCCTAGGCAGTCATTTCCCATTTTGTACGTGTGCAACTGATTGTTCCTTTCTAAGTGGAGTACTTTGCATTTGTCCGTATTGAATTTCATCTTATTTACTTCAGATCATTTCTCCAGTTTGTCCAGATCATTTTGAATTTTAATCCTATCCTCCAAATCACTTGCCACTACTCCCAGCTTGGTATCATCCGCAAACTCTAAGTGTACACTCTATGCCATTATCTAAATCAGTAGCTTTCAATCTTTCTAGACTACTGTACCCCTTTGTGGAGTCTGATTTGTCTTGCATACCCACAAGTTTCACCTCACTTAAAAACTACTTGCTTACAAAATCAGATATAATAATACAAAAGTGTCATAGCACACTATTACTGACAAATTACTTACTTTCTCATTTTTATCATATAATTATAAAATAAATCAACTGGAATATAAATATTGTACTTACATTTCAGTGTATAGTTTATAGAACAGTATAAACAAGTCATTGTCTGTATGAAATTTTAGTTTGTACTATTTCACTAGTGCTTTTTATGTAGCCTGTTGTAAAACTAGGCAAATATCTAGATGAGTTGATGTGCCCCCGGAAGACCTCTGCATTCCTCTAGGGGAACACATACCCCTGGTTGAGAACCACTGGTCTAAATCATTGATAAAGATATTGAAGAGATCCAGACCTAGGACCGATACATGCAGGACCCCATTCAATATTCCCTTCCTGATTGACTGTGAACCACTCATAACTACTCTCTGGGAAAGGTTTTCTAACCAGTTATGCACTCACCTTATAGTAGCTCCATCTAGGCTGTATTTCCCTAGTTTGTTTATGAGAAGGTCATGCAAAACAGTATCCCAAGTTTTATTAAAGTTAATATATACCATAGCTACCACTTTCCCCCCATCCACAAGGCCTGTTACCCTGTCAAAGAGACCTTTCAGGTTGGTTTGACATGATTTGTTCTTGACAAATCCATGCTGACTGTTACTTATAACCTTAGTATCTTCTAGGCGTTTGCAAATTGATTGCTTAATTATTTGCTACATTATCTTTCTGGGTACTGAAGTTAATCTGACTGGTCTGTAATTCCCTGGGTTGTCCTTATTCCCCTTTTTATAGATTGGCACCATATTTGCTGCAAACTAAACCCATGACTTCTAATCCTACCTTCAGTGGACATGGAGAACAACTAATCACCATCCTCCTTGGCTATGTCTACACTTGGAGCTGGGTGTGATTCCCAGCTGTTGTACACATACTTGTGATAGCTCTCATCAAGTTAGTGTGCTAACAATACTAGTGTAGCCATGGTAGCAGAGGCAGGGCAGTGGCAAGTGGCAGCATCGGCTAGCTCCCTCAAGTACAAACTCGCCTACATCCCGCGGGTATGTACACAGGGCAGCTAGCCCGTGCCAGCTTTTGCTGCTGCCTGTGCTATGTGGCTGGTTTTAGTGCACTAGCTTGATGAAAGCTAGCATGAATATATCTACGTATATCCCTAGCTCCAAATGTAGACGTAGCCTTTACAAAAACCTTTTATATATTTGAAGACCGTCATCATGTCCTCCCTCAGCCTTCTTTTCTCTGGACTAAACATGCCCAATTCTTTCAACCTTTCCTCAGAAGTCAGGTTTTCTAAACCTCTTGTCATTTTTGTTGCTCTCCTGTGGACTCTCTCCAATTTGTTCACATCTTTCTTAAAATGTGGTGCCCAAAACTGGACCCTAACCCCTGTCTGTGGATGTCTGTGTAAATGCAATACCTGCCAGAAGTTTGTAGTTTGCCAACAGCATCACAGTGTGAGAGGGATACTCCTGGTTGATGGGACAAAGGGCTCAGCACCTTGTTGCACCTTGGGTACCCAATCACAGGTATGTCTCTTCCCATTTTATTACTGTAACTCCCACCCTAATGTGTTATTTCTACAATCGTGTAGTATTGACTGGCTTTGTACTATCGGGTTTGCAGCTTTGACAAGTGGTAAACTTGCATAATAATTCTACTGGGGATCCTGTGAAATGCATGATATTTGAAAACCCATACACAGTGTAAGTCATGTATTCATTTGTATTTTCTATTGTTTATAAAAATCAATAAAAATTTAAAAACCCTGGAAAATTAAAAGAAAAGGTTTGAGGAAAAATGAAAAAAATCAAAAAAGTTCACAGGGAAAAAATATTCCCAAGCAGCACAGCCTGCGACCCATTTATCCCACCTAGCACTGGCCTGCAACTCTGCTAATACCTTTGTCCCTTCTTGTGAACAGACAGCTTGTGACAGAGGTGCTCTTTGCCTCTGCTGGCTGGCTTGGGGGTTCCTCCTCCTGGAGCTTCCATTGCTTCTGGTGTCCTGGTTCCAGCACTGATCTGGAATGCAAGCCCCAAATGCTCCATTTCCTGGAGAAGAGGAGAGCTGAACTCCTGCTAGTGGAACTGTCCCTTGGGGGCTGCTCCCAGCCAATATCAGAACACCCTCCAGTAGCCCTGGAGGTTGGGGGAGTGAAAAGATAGCTTAGAGTAGGGTTACCATATTTCAGCACGGAAAAAA
>NW_020664561.1:2095472-2222858 GCF_002925995.2 Terrapene triunguis | reverse complement strand
GACATTTAGAAATTCCCCCCGGACGCTATTTTTAGCTCTAAAATCCGGACATGTCCGGGGGAATCCGGACGAATGGTAACCCTAGCTTAGAGCCACCTTTGCAGCACTTCTCACACATCTCCTGCATGGAGTGCAGCTGGGGTGGAACCCTTAGGGCAAAGGGCAGCTATAAGTTACACTTGTGTAACTCTGGAGTAATTCCCTCAGGGGACCTATTGAACGTTGCTTTGCACCAATGTAATGAGAGCAGAATTGGCACCAGTGCTTCTCATTTTTTCAGGCTCACTTTCCTCTTAAATTCTGAGAGCTGTTCTATAATGTAGTAAAGACAATAGTGCCTGAAAAATGCTTCCATTTTATTACCAGCCACCTGGGCCATTGGCTAAGCTGAATATTCACCCAGGCTTTGGATCTGCATATCTTGGGTAAATCTGAAACCCAAGGCTAAATCGCACCCTAGGAGTTCCACTCTCTTTCACTTCTAAGGATTTTGCACCCACTTACTCCAGGGCTGAACTGAGTCCACAGACCCCAGCACTGGAGTTTTGGTAGATGTCCCTCCGCAGAATGAGAGAGAGGGCGGGAATGCTGTAAAGCATGAATGCTGTTTGTCAGTACATGTGAGGTTATTCCATCTCTAAAAGGTCCCTGTCTCTGCAGTATGTGAGCACCTTGCAGCCTTTAATGTATTTATCCTCAGAATACTCCTGTGAGGCAAGGCAATGCTGTTATCCCCATTGTACAGAGGGGGAAACTGAGACACAGAGAGCATAAGTGTCTTGCCCAAGGAATACAGGAAAATCTGTGGCAGAGCAAAGGATTAACCAGGGTCTTCTGAATTCCAGGAACACCAGTGAATCATCTTTCCTCTTCTTGAACTGCTCCCAACATGTCGTGAGATGTAAATAGTACATGTTGGGTGAACACCCTGTGCAGAGGGCCAGTGCCAGGCGCATACACCACTCATACCCTATTTGGAGGGGTGATGTGAAAGCTAAGTGCATAGGCTCTCTGCTCAGGGATGAATTTCACTCTTGGGTCAGCAGTTGCTCCAGATGCACGCATACCCCCCAACAGCCAATGCCTAGTAGTGTATACATCTACATCCCTAACAAACTCCCGTATATAACGTGGGTTGAAATCTCTTCAAAGTTCCCAGCAGCATCCTGTGAAGAATCTTCCTAGAATGAAGACTGATTAGGGTCACAGGTGATTAGCATGTGGGTTTCATTCAATCAAGCCACAACAGTCTGAGCTCTGCAGCAGCAGCTACCCATTCTCCTGTCCCCAGCAGATAGGATACACACTGATCTTTTATTAATGCGCCCAGGCTCCACAGTGGTCAACAATTTATCTGGTGCTTCCTTGCCCCAAGCAGCTGTCATGGAGCTGAAGAGTTTTGAAAACACACACAGAAACAGACATCATGCTGATCTGAGAAAGCCAGCACTTAACAGCCACTCATTTTTTTCTAAAATTATTCTGGACAATATCTGTAGTGGGAATACAGAAATGAAATCAGCCCAGCGTCTCGGCCTGCTACTGTCTCATTCATTTTTCACTGTAGAAATATGGTGTTGATGATGCTATGGGAAATAGTTTGCTTGGGCGTTGGTCTCTCATAAGTTGAAATCAGGATTTCAGCCCCTGCAACCGTTGTGCCAAACACATGCTGTGTGGAGTCTAGGATAATGCCTGGAGTCGCAAATAACAAGTTGAGAGTTCTGTTTCAGCTCTCAGTGAGGGCTCTGATTGGTTCTTATTGTTCAAAACTCTAATAAGTTCTATGAGAGGAAATGTAGTGCTGTCATATAGCCTTATATACAGAACCATTATGCAGCTATGTAAGTGGCTCTATAGCTGACATTCATTTTATATCTACTTCATAACTGTGCTCCAGAAACTGAGCCTCCAGTTAACAAGTAATCCATTACTTGCATCTGAAGAAGTGAGGTTCTTACCCACGAAAGCTTATGCTCCCAATACTTCTGTTAGTCTTAAAGGTGCCACAGGACCCTCTGTTGCTATGTCACAGGTGATCATTTTACCAGCAAGGCCAAGCTCATGTGCTTATTCATTCTTGTTGGATGTAGTATAGATATAAGAGCAGGGGGAAGTGAGGGAAGCTAGTTGCTCTCAAGGTTTGCAGGGGTAAGAAGTGATTAAGTCAACGCCCCTTCCTCCACCATGTAAAATCCCCCTTGCCAAGAAGCTGCTCCGAAGTTACCCTGTCCAACTGGCACATCTAATGTGTGGAATGAGGTTGCTTTTTGTGCCCTTTCTGGTGGTTTGGGGGTGATTTTTTCTTGGCTTGGAACAAGATGCAGTGCTTGACATATGACAGAGACTCTCTCAAAGCCTGATTCCAGGATAATGAGATTTTTTTAAAATTCTTCAGTCTATGCTGCTCTCGGAAAGTTGCCTAGAGATGAAACTCTTGTTATGGGGAGAATAATAGATTGAAGGTGCTGGAAATTCCTCCCCAGATTCATTAACCATTCCAGGGCCTGTGTGTGAGAGAATGGGCTTAGCAAAGTGGGAAAAGCAAATACACTGGACTGTTCTACAGTGAAGCTTTATTCCCCTGCTGCTGAGAGATCATTTGAGCTGGTTTCCATCTATCCCTCCAGGCAAAAAGCAGATATAGATCCAGCAGCTTCTTCTCAATTATACACATAGGAACAGTGACATAACAGGCCATGAATGCAACAGAAAAGCCAAGTGCATATTAATAATGAGTAGCCAGTAACCTCTCCTGAGAATGGCAGCAGAAATACACCCACATGTGGCTAAATTTGGAGACTATTCAGCTCAGCTTTTGCATGGTGAGATAATGACAGCTCTGAGGAAGGGCAGAACATTGTTACAGTACTCCTGGAGCAGCCCAGGAGGGAGGCTGTGATTCAATAGAGCCACAATCTTTCTCCTGTTTCACTTGCTGCCCATTAGAGGAAGTAAGTTGTGCTGGTTCTATACCCAGTGCATTGTACGCGCTGCCTGATATGCTAGCACAGTTTGGTTGCTGGGTGTGTCGAAGAGCTTCTCACATTTCTTGGCCCTTTACATCCTTGTCCTGCTGCACTAGCGAGGTCACAATCTGGCCCTGCGGGAGCAGTTTCCAATGCAATGAAATCACAAGGCAGAGGACAGATCGGGATTGCTAAAATCTCTGGTCTCCATGCACACGCTCCACAAGCAGTGAAGGGGGTGTAGTGGGGAAAGCACTGCAATGGGATGTAGGGGATTTGGGTTCAATCCACTTTTCTCAGGGTATGTCTACACAGCAATAGGGAGCAAGCTTCCCTGCTTGGTAGACAGAGGCACTAGCTCTGCTCAAGCAAGCGTGCTAAAAATAGTAGTGTAGCTGGGGGTAGCACCGGCAGCAGCTGGAGCTAGGCCCCCAAGTACAAACCCAAGGGGTCTTGAGCAGAGCTAGTACATGTCTGTCTACCCACGCTGTTAAACAAGCTCCCAGCTGCAGTGTAGACATATCCTGGGTGCCTCTGGGCCAGTTTCCCATCTGTAAAATGGGGAGAATAGCACTCATTCGCAGGGCTGTGGTGAGGGTTACGTCACTAGTGTTTGTGCGGCACTCAGACAGACTGCACTAAGGGTATGTCTACACTACAAGAGTAGTTCGATTTTACTTAAATCGAATATGTGGAATCGATATTACAAAGTCGAACGTGTGTATCCACACTAAGGGCAGTAATTCGACTTTGTGAGTCCACACTAACGGGGCAAGCATCGACACTGGAAGCGGTGCACTGTGGGCAGCTATCCCACAGTTCCCGCAGTCCCCACTGCCCATTGGAATTCTGGGTCGAGCCCCCAATGCCTGCTGGGGAAAAAAATGTGTCGAGGGTGGTTTTGGGTAACTGTTGTCATCCAACTGTCACTCCCGCCCTCCCTCCCTGAAAGCACCGGCGGGCAATCATTTCATTTTGCGCGCTTTTCTGGTGAGTGACAGCGCAGACGCCACAGCACTGCGAGCATGGAGCCCACTGCGACCATCGCTGCAGTTATGGCCGTTGTCAACACCTCGCACCTTATCGTCCACCTTTTCCAGAGGCAGATGCTGAGAAATTGGGCGAGGAGATTACAGCATTGCGGTGAGGACATGAAGTCTGAGAGTGGCACAGACCTCTCGCAAAGCACGGGACCCCGCACTGTGAACATCATGGTGGCAATGGGTCATGTTGATGCTGTGGAACGGCGATTCTGGGCCCGGGAAACAAGCACGGACTGGTGGGACCGCATAGTGCTGCAGGTCTGGGATGAATCACAGTGGCTGCGAAACTTTCGCATGCGGAAGGGAACTTTCCTGGAACTTTGTGAGTTGCTGTCCCCTGCCCTGAAGCGCAAGGACACCCGGATGTGAGCAGCCCTGACTGTCCAGAAGCGAATGGCCATAGCCCTCTGGAAGCTTGCAACGCCAGACAGCTACCGGTCAGTCGCGAACCACTTTGGCGTGGGCAAATCTACCGTGGGGGTTGCTGTGATGCAAGTAGCCAACGCAATTGTTGAGCTACTGCTGTCAAAGGTAGTGACCCTTGGAAACATGCAGGTCATCATAGATGGCTTCGCCGTGATGGGATTCCCAAACTGCGGTGGGGCTATAGATGGAACTCACATCCCTATCCTGGGACCGGACCACCAGGCCAGCCAGTACATTAACCGAAAGGGCTACTTTTCAACGGTGCTGCAAGCACTGGTGGACCATAGGGGACGTTTTACAAACATCAACGTCGGATGGCCGGGCAAGGTTCATGACGCTCGTGTTTTCAGGAACTCTGGTCTGTTTAGACGGCTGCAGGAAGGTATTTACTTCCCGGACCACAAAATAACTGTTGGGGATGTGGAGATGCCTATAGTGATCCTCAGGGACCCAGCCTACCCGCTAATGCCCTGGCTCATGAAGCCCTATACAGGTGCCCTGGACACTGAAAAAGAACTCTTCAACTACCATCTCAGCAAGTGCAGAATGGTGGTGGAGTGTGCTTTTGGACGTCTCAAGGGGAGATGGAGAAGCTTACTGACTCGCTCTGATCTCAGCGAAACCAATATCCCCATTGTTATTGCAGCTTGCTGTGTACTCCACAATCTCTGTGAGAGCAAGGGGGAGACCTTTATGGCGGGGTGGGAGGTTGAGGCAAATAGCCTGGCTGCTGATTACGCCCAGCCAGACAGCCGTGCGATTAGAAGAGCCCAGCAGGACGCGCTGTGTATCCGGGAGGCTTTGAAAGCTAGGTTCCTCAGTGAGCAGGGTAACCTGTGACTATTAACTTTGTTTAAAGAGAAGCTGAACCTGCCCCCGTTTCTTTACCCAGTTTATGTTGATTATCCTCTCCAGCTACATACCCCGTTCACCCCGTCCCCCCCCCCTTCCAACACACGTTTAAAAATAAAATACATGGAACTTTGTTAATGAACACCGTTGTCTTTATTACAGGTTTCGCGGTAAAGGGTTGAAACTGGGACGCAGACTGTGGTGGGGAGCGGGCGTAGTGATGGAAAGAACGCTTATAAACTCGAGGAATGACAGGCTCCTGCTCCTACAGCGGTCCGCAGTGCTGGACTGGTTGTTTCAACGGAGCCTGCCACCCCTCCTTTTCGGAACTCTGTGTGTGGGAGCTATGTCACTTTGTGGCGGGGGAGGATGCTGCTGCGTGGCTCTGTGATCCAGGATAAGGACCGCTGCATAAGATCTCTAACCGCCCTCCCCTGCCACAAACTCACATAGCCCCCCCACACACATAACATAAAAAACACCTCCCAGACTGACCAGGGTGCCTAGTGACTGCAATGTGTGTGTGACCTGCTGCTGAACATGCCCCCCTGTCTGTACCCTGGTAAAGGTGACTGTCCTGTCCAATTACCAATCCTCTTCCCCCCCTTTAAACACACTGTCCTCTAAAAGAACATGATGGAAATAGTAATTAAAATAAACGTATTTTTTATTAGCAACTAAACAGTTAGGGGATGAAACTGGGCCGGGGGCTTGGGTGAGGTGGGAAGGAAAGGACTTATCAAATTTTGGGGAATGAGAGCCTTCTGTTACTGGAGCAGTCTGCAGGGGTGGAGTGACAGTGTTCACGGCCCCTGCCGCCCCTCCTTCTTGGGACTTTGGGTGAGGGGGGTATGGGACTTTGTGGCGGGGGAGGGCGGTTAGAGATAGACTGCAGCGGGGCTCTGTCCTCCTGCCTCCGGTCCTGCAGAACATCCACAAGGCGCCGGAGCATGTCCGTTTGCTCCCTCATTAGTCCAAGCAGCGTTTGAGTCGCCTGCTGGTCTTCCTGACGCCACCTCTCCTCCCGTTCAATGTGTGATCGATGGATTTGGGACATATTCTCCCTCCACTGGGTCTGCTGGGCTGCCTCAGCTCGGGAGCAGCCCATAAGTTCTGAGAACATGTCGTCCCATGTCCTTTTCTTTCTCCATCTAATCTGCGCCAGCCTCTGGGAGGGGGATGCCAGTGTAGGTCGGGAGACAGTCGCAGCTGTGGGATGGGAAAAAGGGAGTGAATTCCTCACAAAGATAATTTTTTGTGAACAATGAACATAGTCTTTCTCTGTGAAGAAGACCATGCACAGCACCTATCACATGCACACTCAGGACAAGGTCGAATTTTCGGCCTTCGAATTCAGTGCCTGGGGTCTTGCACTGGAGATCAGACAAGCGGGGCAGGACAGCGGAATTTGGGTAGCAGGCTGACATGGTAAGCCGTAGACTTTTGGCTGCTTAAAACTTAAATTATAGCAGTGCCCTCCTTTCACATTCAAAGCAATGCTCCTAGCGTTGGCCAGTTCCTGCTGGCGGCAATCCGGCAAGCATGAACTCTGCCCCTGTCCCACCCCCTCGCGGCTGTCCCCGGGAAAGATCCCTGTATGCTGCCCCTCTCCCACCTCCACCGTGTGGCTGTAAACCACCGGTTACAGTTCTGTAAAGGAACAGGCAAGCAGTCCCAACAGTAACATTCCCCTAATTCAAAGCAGGCTCACCATGAGCGACATCACTCTGCTGAGGATTTCTGAGACAGAGAAAGACCGCATGCTGCGTGAAAGCCAGCAAAAACCAGGGCCGTATGCCGCCAAGCTCTGCAAGGCAATGATCCCGGAGTACTTGATAGCCTGGCATGGAAAAGTTTCCTACCACGGAGGACCCAATAAGGCCGCTCTCCCCAGGAACCTCATGCAAAGGCTTTCCAATTACCTCCAGGAGAACTTCGTGGAGATGTCCCATGAGGATTTTAGCTCTATCCCCGGACATATAGACCTTATCTTCCAGTAGCTGCACTGGCAAGGACTAAAAAGTAGAGCGCCTAGGGCAAACTAATCATCATAAACCAGACATTGTTTGATTCTTTTGCAGTAGTTGCACTGCCAAGGACTAAAACGTTAAGCGCCTAGGGCAAACTAATCATGAAAAACCCATTGTTAATATTGTTAATATTCCTGTTCTGTTCAAAATAAATGTTTGCATGTTTTAAACACTTACCGACTGATCCTTCCCCTGATTCTGGGTACGGGTTAACGCCTAGGGACGGTTGGTAGGGGATCTCTGTGAGGGTGATGAACAGATCCTGGCTGTCGGGGAAATCAGCGTTGTAAGCGCTGTCGACTGCCTCGTCCTCCTCATCTCCTTCCTCATCTTCCCCGTCCGCTAACATCTCCGAGGAAGCGGCCCTCGACAAAATCCCATCCTCAGAGTCCATGGTCAGTGGTGGGGTAGTGGTGGCGGCCGCACCTAAAATGGAATGCAGTGCCTAGTAGAAACGGCATGTCTGGGGCTGGGATCCGGAGCGTCCGTTTGCCTCTTTGGTCTTCTGGTAGCCTTGTCTCAGCTCCTTGATTTTCACCCGGCACTGCGTTGCATCCTGGCTGTATCCTCTCTCTGTCATGGCTTTTGAGATCTTCTCATAGATCTTTGCGTTCCGTCTTTTCGATCGCAGCTCCGAAAGCACGGACTCATCGCCCCACACAGCGATGAGATCCAAGACTTCCCGATCAGTCCATGCTGGGGCCCTCTTTCTATTCTGCGATTGCATGGTCACCTCTGCTGGAGAGCTCTGCATCGTTGCCAGTGCTGCTGAGCTCGCCACGATGTCCAAACAGGAAATGAGATTCAAACTGCCCAGACAGGAAAAGGAATTCAAATTTTCCCGGGGCTTTTCCTGTGTGGCTGGTCAGAGCATCCGAGCTCGGACTGCTGTCCAGAGCATCAACAGAGTGGTGCACTGTGGGATAGCTCCCGGAGCTATTAGCGTCGATTTCCATCCACACCTACCCTAATTCGACATGGCCATGTCGAATTTAGCGCTACTCCCCTCGTTGGGGAGGAGTACAGAAATCGAATTTAAGAGACCTCTATGTCGAACTAAATAGCTTTGTTGTGTGGATGGGTGCAGGGTTAATTCGATTTAACGCTGCTAAATTCGACATAACCTCCTAGTAGACCAGGCCTAAGTTGCAGCAATCTCATAGTGGACTGTGACTTTCACGTATTTCAGAAGCTGAGCTGGGTCAGGGTAGTTGAGTATATCTATGGAAAATCTCCACAATGCAAAAGTATGTGGATCAGAGGAAGCTAGCTGCCCTATGGGGGAGGCCAGGGGAAATGGGGTAGGCATTGCTGTCCTTCAGATGAAATGTACCAAGATCCTGACTGCTTTGGGGTTTTAAAGACCCATCGTGATTTTCATAAGAACATGGTCTTAACCCTGGTCTCCTGGCCAAATTCCAATTTGGATAATTACATTTGCCTCCTTAAAATTCCCCTTGAAGTTTCAACTGGATATAATATTCTCCTGTCCTCCTCCAGAGTTTCACAGCCTGTGGAATGGCTATTGATACAGAATGGCTATTGTGGCCCACCCCAGAGCTGTCTGCATTCAGCAGTGCATGAAGCAATTTGTAAAGCGCTTTGTGATCCTTTGGGGGGAACGGTGACAGAGAAATGACAGGCTTGCTAGTCGTCTCTCTCTCTTTTCTGGGGGTAGTTTGTCATTTGAAAGTTCAAGCATCACTCCAGGCAATCAGAGGAGATGGAGTAAGAAATGTCAGACTGGAATTCCTAAGGGTGGTTCTTTTCAGCCTTTGGACCTGAACATGGATGATAAAGTGCAGGCTGCAATGGTATGCCAGCCAAGCCATAGAAACGTCGCTGGTGTAGTGTGATATCTCACCCCAGGAGGGGGCAGTGGTGTAAATGTGGAACTGGTTCATTTCGGAATTCATAGGACTCCAAAAGGTTTGCAGATTGTCTCAGTCCATGGAGATAGTAACTGCATGGACGCATGGCCTGTGTGTGTGTAAGGCACTCAGATTGTGTGAAATCTGTCTCACTGGAAAAAATGGTAAGCCACATACACAAGGACAAATCCTTGGAAGCTGTGTGGATTTCTTTCATTTATAAAGTCTCATGTGGAAGCATAAGAAACCAGTCTGTGGTCTCTGCAGGGAGACAGAGAGACACAGAGCAGCTGCTTTCTCTTTGAAGATATCTCTGCAGTGCTACCCCTGTGAAAGCTTTATGGACCTGTTCTAGGAGTGGGTGAGAGGAGGGGTAGGGTGGATGTATTCAAGCCAGGACATTGAAACTGTCTCTATAAAAGTCAATAGTAAGACTTGCACAAGAGGTCTCTTAGGCTTCCCACTGTTCCTAGGTAGAGCCCACTGCAGTGAGAGTGACAGGCACAGGCTGGTCTCAGTTATCCTGAGATAATACGTTCATGTTCAGGTGAGTCACTCTTTGGCCACCCTCTCTCTCCTGTGCAGTGGCTTAACCCTATTTCAGGGCAGGAGCACTATTTTTCAAACAACAGGTGTGTGGGTGTGCGTGTGTTCCTCACAGTTCAGAAGATTTTAAAGGTAAGGTAAAGGTTCAAGGGCATGTTGTGGGGGGATAGGGGCAGCTATAGGAATGGAAGAAGGCAGGGCAATGGGGTTTGAGCTGCAGGTTTACACCAAATCCCAAAGGAATGCACATTCCTCACAGCTCTGCTTACCAGCCTGCTCCCCCTCGGAGTCACATACAGGACAGTTAAAAATTATGGGTTAGGCACTGGTGAGGTCACATCTGGAGTACTGCGTCCAGTTTTGGGCCCCCCACTACAGAAAGGATGTGGACAAATTGGAGAGAGTCCAGAGGAGGGCAACGAAAATGATTAGGGGTCTGGGGCACATGACTTATGAGGAGAGGCTGAGGTAACTGGACTTATTTAGTCTGCAGAAGAGAAGAGTGAGAGGGGATTTGATAGCAGCCTTCAACTACTTGACGAGGGGTTCCAAAGGGGATGGATCTCGACTGTTCTCAGTGGTGGCAGATGACAGAACAGGGAGCAATGGTCTCAAGTTGCAGTGTGGGAGGTCTTAGTTGGATATTAGGAAACACTATTTCACTAGGAGCGTGGTGAAGCACTGGAATGGGTTACCTCGGAAGGTGGTGGAATCTCCATCCTTAGAGGTTTTTAAGGCCTGACTTGACAAAGCCCTGGCTAGGATGATTTATTTGGGGTTGGTCCCACTTTGAGCAGGGGGTAGGACTAGATGACCTCCTGAGGTCTCTTCCAACCCTAAACTTCTATGATTCTATGATTATGGGGCTAGGATTAGAAAATTACAATGTATCAAAGATCAAAGGGATTGTAATGATGGATACTTTTCAGATGTCTCTGGAGGCCCATGCCACCTGTCAGGACTAACGCATACAGCTGGTCTGGGCCATGCCATGGGCAGGCTTTGCTCTGCAGTGTATGAACACTATGATTGGAGAGTGGAATAAGGGGCTTGTCCCCTTTTTAAGAGCTAGAAAGCAGGCTGGGTTAAGCAACTGAAGGAAGTTTCCATTAGGCAGAATGTACTGGAATTCATCACCCTGTAATTAGCTAATGCCCTGGCACAGCCAGAAAGTGCAGAGGGTTCTCCAAGACTGCCAGTGGTCAGGAGCTCACTTTTACACCCCACCTGTATGATGGCTCTCCCAGCAGCCCTGCTCCCCATGGTGCTCAGCTGAGGCAGTGGCTCCATGGGAAGAGATATCCCCTACCAAAGTCCCAAACACCTTCTGCAGGACCTAGATATTCTGTGGCAATCTTCCATCAACTGCTATCCTTTACAATGATACCCTGCCCTTCTCTATTGTCGTCCATCCAAAGTTCCCAAAGTCCTTTGCAACATGAATGAATGATTCCTTCCACACACCCATGGTAAGAGAGGGAAATGTTACTCTCCCACATTGACAGAGGTCTAAAATTGTAGCACAGAGAGACTAAGTGATGTCCCCTAGGTTAGCGGTTCTCAACCAGGGATACTTGTGCCCCTGGTGTGTGCAGAGGTCTTCCAGTGGGTACATCAACTCATCTAGATATTTGCCTAGTTTTACAACAGGCTACATAAAAAGCCCTAGAAAAGTCAATATAAACTAAAATTTCGTACAAGCAATGACTTGTTTCTACTGTTCTGTACACTATACACTGAAATGTAAGTACAATATTTATATTCCAATTGATTTATTTTAAAATTATATGATAAAAATGAGAAAGTCAGCAATTGTTCGGTAACAGTGTGCTGTGACACGTCTGTATTTTTATGTCTGGTTTTGTAAGCAAATAGCTTTTAAGTGAGGTGAAACTTGCGGGGACGCAAGACAAATCAGACTTCTGAGAGGGGTACAGTCGTCTGGAAAGGTTGAGAGCCACTGCCCTAGGTCACACAGCAAGGCAGTGATGGTGCCAGGCATGACCCTGCTTAGCGAATAAGATCAGTGAAGATTATGAGGCAGGGACTGTCTTTTTGTTCTGTATCTCTTTGTTCTGCACCCCATTATGTTAGCATAATATAACATAATGGGGTGCAGGTCCATGGCTAGGCCTCTGGCACTAGGATAAATAATAATTCCAATAATTAGGGCTAGAGGTGATTTGGCTGCAAGTCAAGTACTAGGTAAGTTTGTAAACCCACTGAGTATGTAAGGTCAGCATTTTAGGAATGTTACAAAACCAGGGGAAGGTTATTTTATTCCAAGTAGCTGGGACTCAAAGATTCATAGACTCTGAAGCCAGAAGGAAGCATTAGATCCTCTAGTCTGACCTCCTGTGTTTCATGGGCCAGAGAATTTCACTGCATAGAGCCCAAGAAGGCACCAGTCTTGACGACATCAAGCTCCTATGAAGAATCTACCACTTTCTGTGATACTTTGTGCCATTGTTTAATCACCCTCACTGTAATTTGTGCCCTTTTTCCAATTTGAATTTGTCGGGGGTCAGCTTCCAGACATTGGTTCTTGTTCTGCCTTTCTCCACTAGATTAAAGACCTTTTAGTATAGGGGTTCTCAAACTGGGGATTGTGACCCCCGTAGGGGGTCACAAGGTGGTTACATGGGGGTCTATGGGGCTAACAGCCTGAGCCCCCATTAAATTCGATCCCCCCCTTTTTAATTTATAAGGGGGGGTTGTCACACTCAGAGGTTTGCTGTGTGAAAGGGGTCACCAATACAAAAAGTTTGAAAACCACTGCTTTAGTACCTGGTATTTTCTCCTGCTGGTGGTGCTTATACACCATAGTCAAGTCACTTCTCAGTCTTCTTTTTTATAAGCTAAATAGATGGAGCTGTTTAAGTCTCTCACTGTCAGGCATTTTCACCGGCCCTCAAATAATGTTTGTGGCTCTTCTCTGCACCTTCTCCAATTTTTCAAAATCCGTTTTATAGACAGCAGAACTGCATGCAGTATCCAGTGCTGGTCTGACCAATGCCGCGTGCAGAGATAAAATCCCCTCCCTGCTCCTACTCACTGCACCCTGCTCAGACATCCAAGGATCACATTAGCCCCCTTTGCCACAGCATCACGCTGGGAGCTCCTGTTGAATTGCTTGTCCACTATGACCCCTAAATCCTTTCCAGAGTCACTGCTTGCCAGGATACAGGCCCCCATTCTGGAGGAACGGTCTCCAGTTCTTGTTCCTAGATGTCTAACTATGCATTTGGCTGAATTTAAACACATTTGATTTGAATGGGCCCAGCTTACCAAATGATCCAGGTCACTCTGTATGACAGCCCTGTCCTCATTATTTACCACTCTGCCAATCTTTGTGTCATCTGTAAATCTGATCAGCAGTGATTTTGTATTTACCCCCAGATCATTGCAGAAACTATTGAATAGCATCAGGCCTAGTACCAACCACTGAAGAACCCCCCTTGAAACATCTTCATGTGATGATGATTGCCCATTGATAACTACTTTGTGAGGTCTGTCAGTTAGCCAGTTCTTAATCCATTTAATTTGTGCTCCATTCATGATGTGTAGTGCTAATTTTATCAGGTTGCCGTGCGGTATTATGTCAAACGCCTTTCAAAAGTCTAAGGATGTTACATCTGTGCAGTTACCTTTATCAGCCTAACTTGTAATCTCACCAAAGCATCTAATCAACTCACAGCCACGGCCTCACTTCACCAGAAACCAGAGAGGAAATGGAATTCAAGCCCTTGGCAGACATGCTGGGTCCATATGGTAATGGGCAAGTGTGCAGTTACTTGAAGGGGTTGGAATCCAAAGCCCTCTGAGTCACCATCATGTCAGGGAGGTGGGATGTTGTGTTCTCATTTCAATGGAAGGACTCCCACTGACTTCAATAGCCTTTGGGTCAGGCCCCTGGCCAGAGGAAGAATCCCTTATAAAGTTTATTGAAAGCAATCTGGCTGCATGTTAAGGCCAGATGAGGACTCCTACCTACATGCTCAGGTCAGTGGACCATGAGCACAGCTCTGACTGGAGCCATTAGCAGTCACAGTGCTCCAGGGGAAGCACACTCACTACTCTCCCTTGCTAGACCATTCCTAAAGGTGCAGCATTTACTTCTGCCAGCACAGCTCTCTGGGCACTGTCTTGTCACAGAAGGGAAGCAGGCAAGGCTGTTGTCACACCCTGCCTTGGCCAGACAGTCCCCTCATTCAGTGCTGCTAACCCATAGTTTCCTCCTTCCTTCCTGTACAAAGTACTAGGAGAAGGAGCTCCCTGTGCCTAGCCATTCAGGCATAATAGGCGTTCCCAGGTAGTGATACATAGAACAGGACTTCGCATTAAGCTCAGGATGAACACGGCTCTGCACAAGGATCCCCTTACAGATTTGCAATGGTAAAGAACTCCTCCTTTTAAATGACCAATCTCTCCAGTTCTCCTCTAAGGCTGCAGGATTTGTTTTGTGTACTAGACCCCAAAGCTAGTACATCCTGCACCAGCAGGAACATTGAACTTCCCTGGGCACCTGGAAACTTTCAGTGCAATGCATGAACAAATGGCATGTGGCCACAGGATTGTATGGAGAGAGCTAGTTCAGAGGTACGACTCACAGTGACAGCATCGCCAAGCAGGGTATGTGCACAGACATGTTTGGGGACTTGTTTGAGGAAGGGGAGAGATTTTTTTGTGGGGTAGTGTATGAGAACTGATCAAGGCGGGAGGGGTAGCTCAGT
Source organism: Terrapene triunguis (assembly GCF_002925995.2). NCBI lineage: Eukaryota > Metazoa > Chordata > Testudines > Emydidae > Terrapene > Terrapene triunguis. Next base: position 2,208,388 of record NW_020664561.1, on the reverse strand, counting down.
GGTTTGAGCATTGGCCTGCTAAACCCAGGGTTGTGAGTTCAATCATTGAGGGGGACACTTAGGGATCTGGGGCAAAATTAGTACATGGTCCTGCTAGTCAAGGCAGGGGGCTGGACTCGATGACCTTTCAAGGTCCCTTCCAGTTCTAGGAGATAGGATATCTTTATTTATTTAATTTACCTCCTGAGGTCCCTTCCAACCCTGATATTATACGATTCTAAGGTTTATAAGCACCTCCATGGGGAAAAGCTTTCTTGTAGCAGAGGGCTCTAATCTAGCAGACAAAGGCAGAATGAGCTCCAGTATTTGGCAGATGAAACTAGATAAAATAAGGCTACATAAGGTGCAAATTTGTAACAGTGAGGGGAGTTACCCATTGAAGCAACTCACGCAGGGGTGCAGGGTCCATTTCTTGGAGTCTTAACATCAAAAGTGGATGTCGTTTTAAAAAATATTCTCTAGTTCAACCAGTATTTATAGGCTTGATGCCGGAATTGTTAGAGGAAATTCTCTGGCCTGTGTTATATAGGTCAGACTAACTGATCATAAACATCCCTCCTGGCCTTAGCATCTGCGAGTCTGTGATTTTATGGGGATTGTGATGGATGGGTGATGTCAGGTGGCAGCTTACTACTGTTGTTATTTGGAGCGATTAAATGTTTTAACACTGCTCAGAACAATTTGAATGGGGTTTTTGGGGGAGAATACGTAAATTTTTGGGGGGGGAAGTGCTGAATGTCAAGAAGGATGGCACAAGAATGTCATGGTGTATGTGTTACAGTTACAGGCCTAGGTGCCCCTTTGTACCCTTCTCTGGCCTTTCTGAGTGCACACAGCTGTTAAACCTCACATCTCTGCCTTTTCGGGGTGGAACCCTGCAATTCTCCCATTCTTATACCGGGCCCTGGGCCACAGCACCTTATGGACCAACTATGCTTACCCCGTACAGGCCTTATGGGGCTCAGGTACTTGTGCACAATGGTTAATACAGGTGAGCAGACAGCTTCTTCAACCCCAGGAAACACGTAACACAATCAAACTGTCTGTACACATCTGTCTCACACTAAGCCCTACCAGCCTGTGGCAGTGGGCCAGGCAGGTTTTCTTCTTCAGACCCTTCAGCAGACTGTCTCTGTGGCAGTGGTGGATTAATGATTTTGTCGCCCCAGGCCCTGAAATAATTGTCTCTCCCAGCCCCATATGAGCTTGTTTTAGTTTTTTTCCAAATTCGTTTGAACTAAAATGAATCTAAATATCATTAAAATAATTGAACATTTACAAGTTTTATTATAAATAAAATTACAAGTACAGTGGACCCTTGCTTGAACGCGCATCTGTATAGTGTGATTTCGCTTATAGCACGGGACCACGTATGGATCCAAAACTGAGAACTGCTTAATTTCTTCCTTCTGGTCATATTATTAACATTTAGGATTCTCGCGAGTATGTTTACTAAATGGCGTCGTGCCATCATCGGTGGTTTCAATACGCGCTGTGATTGGTAGAATTGTGGCGTCACTGATGCCGCGATTACAAAAACGCTGCTATTATAAATTTGCCGCCCCTGAAAATTTGCCACCCTAGGCCTAGGCCTTGTCAGTCTAGGCGATAATACGCTGCTGCTCTGTGGCAATCTCTTCTCGGCAAACAGCCCCCTCACAACTGCCTCCCACACCTTCCCCCCTCCTGCTGCTGGACAGAAAGTGCCTGTTTAACTCTTTATTGTCCTTTTGACCTGTTGGCACCAAGCACTGGCAGAACATGTCCTATAACTTGGGTGGAGCCTGGAAGTAGCATCTTCTCAGCTAATCGCCGAGGCCTTGTCTCTTCATTAGAGTTGGTTGAAACATTTTCAATGAAAACTTTTTTCCATCGAAAAATGCCACTTTGTCAAAAGTTGGTCTCACAGAAATATATCATTCTGGACAAAGTTTTCATTCATTTTTTGTTGTTTGTTTGGTGTGTGGACAGAAAGAGAGAGAGAGAGATGTAAGAAACCTGGTTCAAGTCCCTGACCTAGATCTGTCACTGTTAATGCCCCTCTCCCCTGCCCAGTATGTTCATCAGAAAGTTCCTTATCTGGAGCCATTTTATTGCCTTCTTTCTTGTTTCCCAACAACACTTCAATTAAATTAAATCAACATATGCAGACAATAAACATTCCAATACCCAATATAGCCACACAGTAATGGTCCCAAAAACCAGGTCACACACAGTATTCATAAATTATTACAGACATGGCTGCTTGGCTGCCTAAATACCTGTGAAACTGCTAATGAAAATGAAACCTATGCGGAGAGGAGAAGCAGCACTGCCCCTTGGGAAGGCTGTTCTGCATCCCACACACCTGCCTCTTATGCGTCCCATGCACAGATCACACCATAAACAGGCACAGTCACACACACTGATGCACACACATGAAATCCTCTCACCTGGGGCCTGAGTCATCGTTTCCCAGCGCCTTGGACTATAAAAGGTAAATTTTAAGTGATGATAATAGCAAACAGAACAAAGCAGATTACTAAGCAAAAAAACCAGCAACATGCATACTAAACTTAAGATCTTAAAGAGACTGGTTTCAAGAAGTAATTTCTCACCCTAAATGTTGATTTTGGGCAGGTTGCAGAAATTCTTGAAGGTTAGCTACCCTGCTTGCAGCTTAAATCTTCAGGTATCTTATTCACAGACCAGATCCTTTTTCCAGCCTCGGTTCAGTACTCTACCCCCTTTCCCTTTGTTCTTGTTCCTTAGGTGTTTCCAGCAGTCATCCTGAGTGGGGATTCAGTGAGGAGTGAACCAAGATCAACTTACTCCCCCGCCGTAAATAAGATTTACATAAGGTGGGAATCTTTTGTTTCCCAGTCTTGACCTCACCCTCCTTTTAGTGGAAAATTACTAGAAGTCCAAGATGGTGTTTAGTACCAGGTGACATGACCACATAACCTAGTAGTGTCACAGCAATGTCCCAGGATGCCTCTCAAGAAGGAGAGAGATTAGTATCTTCAAAGTCTTATTGTTTCTTCCTAATGGCCCATCAAGGCTGATGGCCTGTTGTCCTCTGGGTGTTTCCCAAGTACACACCCAGTTGTAATTGTTACATAGTCAATATTCATAGAATCATAGAATGTCAGGGTTGGAAGGGACCTTAGGAGGTCATCAAGTCCAACCCCCTGCTCAAATCCCCAGACAGATTTTTACCCCAGATCCGTAAATGGCCCCCTAACTTTAGATACAGAAATGATACATGCATACAAACTGGATAATCACATTCAGTAAATTATAACCTTTCCAATGATACCTTACAAGATCCATCTTGCATAAAATATATCTCAGTTATGCTATATCCATATCACAAGCATATATCCATAAATAATATGAGGTATAATGAGGAGAGGGTGAATTTTTATGAGCTTGCTCTGTGCAGATCTTTCTATACAGCACAAGACAATATTATTTTGGGTTTACTCCCCAAAAGGGGGTGTGCACTTGAGTGCTGGGTAATTTCCTAGCTGAATCTTCCCAGAGAGAGCTGCTTGCAGACTCTGTGTGATTCTACAGCTGGCGCGTCCCTACCTGTGTGCATGTGCTGCCAGAGGCCAGAGAGCCTGATTCAGCAAAACTGGGAGAGGGAGCCCAGGCTAGTGGAGCAGGCATGCTCAGTGAAACCCCAGCATATCAGGTGGCGTCCCAGACTGGGGGGTGGGAGGGAAGGATGGAGGGGTCCAACCTGTCACATGTGGTCTACAAGTCCCAACACGGGGAAGAGATTTCTGAGAGAAAAGGGCTCTTCAATCTAGCAGACAAACCAAAGGCATCCAAGGACTGGAAACTGAAGCTGGACAAATTCAGGCTAGAAATAAGGCACCATTGTGCAACTGTGAGGGTGACTAACCATTGGAACAACTCATAGGGGCATAGTGGATTCTCCATCACTTGCAGCCTTCATGTCAAAACTGGATGTCTTTCTAAAACTGTGCTGCAGCTTAGACCGAAGTTGTGGGCTTGAGGCTGAAATTCCTGGCTGAGGTTCTCTGGCCGGTGCTATTCAGGAGGCCAGACTAGATGGTCACGACGGTCTCTTCTGGGCTTAAAGTCTTCAAAAGTGTGGGGGGAAGGTGGGTCCCCAAGGCCCTAGGCCCTACTTTCTATTTCTCATCTAATCAAATCACCCCTGAGAGGAGTGGAAATGTCTTTTCTGTTCCCTTCAAGAGAAGCTTACACCGAGCTCCCAGCATAGTCCATTCGTTAGGGAGTTCTGGGCAGTGTGGGCTGGTGGCTAAGGAACCAAATTTGAACTCAGGAGACTTGCATGGCATTCCCAGCTCTGTGACTGTGGGCAAATCACCTCCTTTCTAGTTCCCCCTCCCGTCTTTTGTCTGTCTTGCCTATGTAGATTTAAAGCTCTGGTGGCAAGGACCTTCTTTTACTACGTGTGCGTACAGCACCTAGCACAGTAGGGCCATGATCTCAGTTGTGATCTCTAATATCATTATAATAGTTTGTGGATCAGGCAATAGGGGTGAATTTTAGGGGATGGAGAGAATTCAGGAGGGTGGGTGCCCTGTTAGTTTGATGTTTCTAGTATCCCCGAATGCATTGTATAACAACTATGTGTCATCTGAGATGTATCCACCCCCCTTGCTGTGACACAGACACACACCCACAGCTGACTAGTAGGAGATGCTGGCTTTCCCATGGAAAATAGATCAGGGCTGGCTTGTTTGGTTTCCTATTTCCATAGCCCATTTGCAACAGAAAGCCCGGGTGGCGGTAGCAACAGCTCCTGAACATGCACTGGTGTCATTCCTTTTGTGAGAGCTCCCCTTGTGTTTGCCTATGTTGATCCTGAGCTCAGGGGTGATGGGAGATAAAAGTGTGCTGCAAAGGAGGCAGAGGGGTTTCCTGTGAGCTTACCCATCCAGAAGCAAACTCTTAATGTCGCAAACCCTGTTGCAGCTGGCAAAACTGGGACCGAACCTCCCTGAGGAAGCAGGGGTGTGAGAACAGTGCTGGCACTGACCCAGCTCAGTACAATGGTTGGCACCTGTCCTCAGCCCAGCAGCAGCTCAGGTGGGCAATTTGCATATTTCTCCTGCTTTCTGCACTTTCCAGGAGCCGATGAACAGCCCATCTTTTATTTAGTCCATGCTGCTGCCTCTTGTGTCTGCTGTAAAATCAATCAGTTCTCCACCCCCTCTCCTCCCAACCAGTTATTCCTTCGCCTCTGCCCCGACACAACCTCACACTGTTCTGTTCACCTTTTCCCTGCCCTCCACACCTGATTACTTCCCAGGAGGAATAAAGGCATCAGAAGCATTATTTCCCTGTCATTCAAATGCTACTTATTCTAGAAAAGAGTATTTAAAAAGGAAAAAAAAGAGCTGAACCGTGCTATTATTACCTTAATGGATGCGACACATTCTCCACTTAGTGCCACGCACAACATATGGCCAAAGATTATATCCCTCTAAATGATTCATGCAGTTCATCACCACTGTGATTATCTGCTCCTTCCCGTAACACTGTCTTCACATGCATTCACAGCTCACGCACCCTCCGTCTCCTATCTCCAGCTGTTAGAGGAACTAGGGAGGAAAACAAGAATCTCTCTGAGTCAGGCAACTCTGCACAGCCTAGTAACTACTTTTCACCACCACTAGCCCTGAGATGCTCTCAGGCTGATGGGTCACTGGACCAATAGCCTCTGCTGGCAAAGAAAGTCTTCATGTGTTGCTTTATCCAAGCATTGGGTAAAAGGCCTAGTCCCACAGGGATTGGTAATGTAAAGGAAGGTTGAACATTTAAACATGGGAAAAGTCAGGAAGCTCTCAGCTAAAGTTTCAAGACCCCATTCAAGGCAGCTAACGCACACATGCACACACATACAGAGTTCCTGTCTTAACCTTCATCTTTCTCCCTTGAGCATGACAATATGGTAGTTTGTTAGACAGGTATATATCGGGAACATGGTCCAAAGTAAACATCTCCAGCCTGCCTTGAGTGGTGGGCTGAGGTCTTTCTCTCTATCTGCCATTGCAATGGCTTCTGGGGCTGCTCCCCAAGCGAGCAGCTGCTCTTTCTCTGTTATATTGATTTCTGTGCTACCTCCACACACACATTGTATTCACTGTTGTACATTGCGCTATCTCCTGCACATTGCAATCTTCCCGCTAGGTTCCTCTCTCTGATGGAATCTCATGATTGATGGAGCTTTCCCGGGAATAGGAGGAGATGTGTCACTGCTGAGCTGCTGGTGCTGGGCCATTACCAGAGCAAATGGATTCAGGGAAAGCAGTCAGGGACAAACATGACAGGCCTATGTTTATCTGGAGGGCCTGTCCTCTTTCTTTTTGTCCCCTTGATTCTAAAAGAAACCATTCCCTCCAAGTCTTCCCTTATCAACTGCTGCCTGCCACTTTCTGAGCAATGAAGAAGAACAAACCCACATTTCACTGTCAGGCTCCAGCAATTCACTAGCGCAGGCGACACTCCCCACTGAAAAGCATCTTTAAAGGGAATTTCTGATGCTTCTGAAAAGCATCTTTAAAGGGAATTTTTCTGATAAAAAATCTGGGCAGATTCCAGAACTCCCGTGTCTCTGTGAGAATGTCCAACTTCTGAGTGTAGTCCTATAAGATGGCACAACGTAGGCCTGGATATTTCCTTTTCGAGGCAACGGGTAGGCAAGTGCCCTTTTCTCTTATGCTACTAATGCTGGTTGCAATATGGTGCATTTTCAGCAGAAAATGTTGACTTGTTGAAAAATTTTCAGACCAAGAGACAAAGCATCATCCGGCCAAAATGAAGCCAAAGCATCCTCAGTGTTTTGAGAGGTCAGCCTGTCTTGGGGAATTCACTAAGACCCCAAGAGACAGTCTCTTCTCTCAAGAAGGCCCCTGACATTTCCAAGCAATGTGCTTGAGTCCCAGATAGAGGTGCATTTTGTAACTCAGCTGTATCTGCTTGAAAATGCCGCCCTCCAAGTGACTTGCTGTTTGGAGATAATCATTGAGGTGTAGCAGCAGCATCTCACACCAGGCAGGCATGTTCTTCCCATCCTGCTCTGAATCCAATACACCAATGCTCTTTACCTACTGCAGTAAATTGTTTCCCTGACATCTTCGCTAGTTAATTTAACCTACACATTTTCAGATGCCCCCAGCCTCCTCTGCTGGAGCAAAGGTATCATCTCACACTGGCCCTTGCAGTTCCAAGACTCTCCACATTCCTTGAATGCTTCTTGGGAAGAAAGGTATCTCAATAACTATCTGGGATCTTTAAATGTCACCCTCCCCCCCAACACACACATAACCACACTTTCACCCTGCACCTTAACTTAAGGGACGGACCCCCTGCCATCATCTGCTAAGAACATAAACAGCAGACTTTGGAGACCAGAGGATATGGAATGTGGCCCGGGGGTCTGCTGAAGCAGTGGACTGAAGAGAAGAATTTATTAATCATACAATGGAAAGTTCCTCCAAGGAAAATCTTCATTGAGATGCAAATTCACCATCCTCTCCCCGCACAAAGCAAACTCATTTCCTCCGTACAAAGCTCACACAAACAGACACTCATAGCTCCAATAACCTATTAGTAAAAGTGAAGCTCAACAGACATGTTTTCAGCTCCTTGGGAAAATTACTGCACACTAGCAAGGAGCAGTGTATGGAAACAGCCCCATTCTGGATTTGTTTATCCCTGGGACATTCAGGCCAAGAATAAATGCAATCTAACTTTTTAAATTCAGACACTTTGCTGGGGAACTTTAAATAGTTTTTTAATAAACTACAGAAACCTGGTCAGAAACATGCAAACCAGGGAAGCCTCCTGGGCTTTCACCACTAAGAATCAGCCATTCCCATTTAACAGGCAACATGTCCCCTGTGACACACACAGCCCTGTACTAGGGGAGACAAAGTGCCTGCATTATATACTGTACTGTAATAAATTAAACCTAATTATCCACTGAACTCTATAATAATGGAGCTGATGTCAAATTATATCATATATTACATGCAGGAAAAATGTTAAAAGAGGATTGTTTCGGCTACAAAGTTAAGCACTTGGAAATAAGGAAATACCCAATCTATAGTTTTCCATGCAACCTTAAGTCTACCCCTTTGTGTATCCATCCTGTGCACTGAATGAGATTGGGTCCTGTGGAAAAAAATAGCACATGATCATTTAACTAAATACTAGATCATAATGTACAAAGGGGCAGAATTGAGGTCACACAGACAAACATAAATCTGGCATTTCCAACCTTTGCAACCTTATCATTCTTTTAACCTAGTATTTTGTTTGTAATTTCCCAGGCTTCCCCCCACCCCCCACCTGCAAAGAAAATGGTAAAACCCAATTCTTTTATGTGCAACTCTAACACTTCCCACTCCCCCCTGCACATACATCATCACTGTTGGAGGTTAATTTCTGAACTTTCAGCATTGCAGCACAAACTGCTACTGCTGAGCCATAGGACTCATTTCACTGGCTGGCCACAGGAGAAGGCTGTTATCCCAGCAGGTGGATGGACCCAATGGGGCTGGTTGTTCGGTGCTGCGTGGGATTGGTGGGGGGAAGCCCAGCCTGGTCCAACTTTATCTTTCTTTCCCCACCCTCGGAGTTGATGGGCCACTGCAGCCAGGGGTAATTGAGAAGAGCCTGACTTGGTTGTCTTTCTCTCTTTTTCATGGAGGAGCTCTAGTATCATGTGGTGCTGAATCTGGGGGGGATGTTATGGAGAAAAGGAGCTTGGTCCTGTTGCTGAGCCACGTGGTAGCTCCATAGAGGGGCATGAGCCAATGGGGTTATGTGCCAGGTCTGTAGGGGGATCCTAGTCTGCCCCTCTTCCTCCCTTCACTACAGCTGCTGTGGCAGCCCCCAGGCATCAACGATATGCTGACTGCTTCTGCTTTGGTGGTGGCATGAATCCGACCTGAGGATGTTCCTAGGTTTAGTTTTCATTTTGGCAGGCTGCAGAAATTTCCCTGAGGAACAAAAATGAGAGGAAGGGAAGGGTGATTTTTAACAATTTATATCTTACCACAAGCCAAATGAGTTTTCATGGGATAAAGAAAAGGCCCGAGGGCATTCTCCCTGCTGCATATCAAGGGCTTGTTGTTAACAATGAGAGGGGGAGAGCATCTATAAAAAAAGACACAAGAATTCTTTATAATGGAAAGTGTGAGGCAACCTAAATAGAGGGGTTGCTACCCAGCTCCCCTATAGATATTATTATTAATTATTATAATTTATTTGTATTATCATCCTCATCATGGCAAATCCCAAAGAGGTGTAGCCTCCTTGCAGATTGCATGCCCCTGGGACTGATCTCTAGCTAGAGCCTCATGGTGGTCTGGCTGAAGTTTCAGTTTACGTCCATCATTGGCAATCTTATTGCACCACCAAAGCTTTGGGCAACTATATGATCACCAGCTGTGTAGCAGCAGCTCTTGGTAAACACGCTTCGTAATTCGTTGGTCTTCCATCCTAATAATCTGTCCGTACTAAGAAAGTCGCCGAACGGAAGCAGTGCTCTTGGAAGCAGCTGTTGGAATGCTTAAAAGCCCCATTCAGGATTGGTTAAGTCTTGCCAAATGTTGTCAGCAAAGAGCCAAGCACTGAGTGGGCCACAGAGAATGAATTACCCATGCTACCTATAAAATCATCCATTATCCCAAGTCACCGTTGAAACTTATTTGGGTGGTGGGGGTTGACGGTTCGGACTGTGAGTCACCCTGTTATCCCTGGCCTCTAGTGAGAGGTAGCCTTGCCCAAGGTAGCTGATGTCAGCTTCCTAACATCACCAGCCTTTCAGCCAATCAAACCCTCTTCTCTGGGCTAGGCCAGCCCTGCAGGTTAACAATAGGTACACCCCAGTCCAATAATCCCCTTGAATTGTTCTCCTGTGATATCCAGCCCCGGATGCTGGCTACTCACAGATCATCACCCCAACAGAGAAGTGTGCCCCAGTTTACCGGATTTACCTTAAATCACCATGCCTATATATTACACAGCACTTGTAATAAAAACAAAGAAGGTTTATTTAAGAGAGAGTACAGATTCCACTAGAAACAAGAGAGAGTGGTGGAAACCAATGGTTATAATACCAAACAAAATCATACAATGCGAACTAGGGCCACACTTATCAATAGTTCCCTTTCCTAGCTAACAAAGTAGTTTCCCTGGCCCCAAAGTTCAGGATGTTGCAGAATTGGCTAGTGTCACAGGAACCAGGATCCAAACTTTCATGAAACACCCCCACTCAGCAAGATGTCTCCTCAGTGAAGGGATCCAGGGGACCTCTCCCCTTTACTGTTACACTGAAAGTCTTTTGTCTCTATTCCCAGGCAGGGCGATCTCCTGTCTGTTGTAATGTTCCTTTTTTACTGCCAAGTGGTTTTGATTGTTTGCAGTTGTCACTGAGGGTTTGCCTTTGAAAGTCTTGGGATGGAGCAAGACTAGACAACTGAACCTTGCATTACATCACCGGCTAAACAGGGAGAGGTGACAGCTCCCTCCTGCTGGAATGGCACATTATCCCCCTGGGGATTAACTTTTACTCCGAGGCCATAAAGCAAATCATCAATATAGTTACATTATTCCTTAAATGTTACCTTACCCACATCTCACAATGACTGTGAGCCTTGACAAGTTACGAGCTTTCTGTAGATACCTTACATGTTACCCCTTGTGGATAAATACCTGGCAAGACAGATTGTCAAGTCTGAGATGAGAGTTGTTTGCAAAGAACAGGGACCCTTTGTCAAGCAGCCTCTGTATCATGGGGTTGGGGGGAGGGGAAGATTTGAATGGTGCATTTCACCAGCACTAAATCATTAGAGATAAATGGTGCCTGATGACTCCTAGTAATGGTTATGAAGATGTTGCATTCAGCAATCACGTTGTGGTCTTGATTTATATCTTTTATTCAAAGGGCTAGAGAAGAAGCTGTGAGTTCCAGAGCAGGAACTGCATGTAGCACAAGAGAATCTACTGTTTCAGGGCACTGGTACTACTGATCATCTAATCTATATGTCTGTGTATTTCTAATGCACATTAAATCATCAGTTGAGATTTTCAAATCCACTTTGGACACTCACTTCCACTCAAATTTCCATTAATTTTAATGGGAACTGGCCTTCCAAATCCTTTAAAAAGCTTGTAAAATCTCAGCCATAGGTAAGGGTCAGATTGGGCAGGGTGGGGCGGGGGCAGGGGGAGAGGTGGTGGTTCTCCTCCAAGCTCCACCCATGTGAGATGTCAAATGAAACGTCACTTCTCGTAGACTGAAAAGACATCAAAATGTGACTGTGCAGCTGTCTGCCCTCTGTGGGGCTCCTTGGGCTTAGCTCCTGCCTGATTAGTGAAAACAGACGTGATGCAGCTCACCCAAATGCCACCTACTTATGGCCCAAAATGAGACGTCACTTGTAGTGAAAGGTGCAGGTCTGTGACCCACCCTCCCCTGTCTCACACAAGACATGCAATAGTTAATAATGTTGACATCTAAATTATAAGATGTTCCTTGAGTATCTGATTTAACCCCTCACTGAGATGAATGGGTCAGTTCACACCTCTCCAAGCTATTGTTCCAAGCTCTCTGCAGACTCATCTCTGCATCCATTATACTCAGTTCACATTTTTGAGGATTTCTCCATAATTATAACACAGAAAGACCATTTTTTTTCTTTAATGATGGCTGAGAGTCTGTGTTAGGATATGGATATTCAGGCCTGTCTGTAAAGGCCTATACTTTAAGAATTTAGGTATATGTTTATCATTAAGCTAGTTATAGAGGTATAAAAGAAAGAATCAAAATCACTGTCTGACTGTGTAAGAGCCTTCTCTCATTGTGACAGTCTGAGGCCCTGTTCTTAAGCTAAGGCCTTTGGCTAAGCAGTGGGAGCAGCCATAAACTGGAAAGCATACAGTCACATCCTCACACATTTCAAACCAGTCATATTGAAATAAGGCAATCTGGGGCTGTTAGAAAGGTGATCCGATCTATCACCTCCAGATAAAGGGAAGAGCCTAGAAGATGTAAAAGAAAACTTAGTTTGATAGCATCCTGTCTGGCAAGAAATTACTTCTCAATAGTTGTGGTTGTGAAACCCGCATTTTTGTATGTTTTATCTTTATGGCCCCCACTCTTCTATTGTTAATCTGTCTGGTTCTCTAATGGTTTCTGTCTGCTGTATAATTAATTTTGCTGGGTGTAAACTAATTAAGGTGGTGGGATATAATTGGTTAGCTAATCATGTTACAATATGTTAGGATTGGTTAGGTCAATTTCAGTAAAATGATTGGTTAAGGTATAGCTGAGAATATTACTATATAAATTAGGGGCAAACAGGAAGTAAGCTGGGATTCAAAAATAAGGAAAAAGGAATTTGGATTTAAGCTTGCTGGAAGTTCACCCCAATAAACACTGAATTGTTTGCACCTTCAGACTTTGGATATTGTTGCTCTCTGTTCATGCAAGAAGGATCAGGGAAGTGGGAGGGTGAAGAAATAAGCCCTCTAACATCCTGGACCAAGGCAGTAACTTCTGAGTAGTGCCAGTATGGTGTGTGGGCATGTGCCAGTCATTCTCAAGGCCTGGGTCATATTCTTTAGGTTCCATACATAAATCACATTCATTCAGCCCCATAAAACAGAACATCCCTGCCTTTACTGATCTGCTATCCTGAGTGGGTTCAATACATCCATGAAGACTTTTCCTGTCATGTTTGAAGTTCTGTGCAGGAGAAGACCTGAGCAATGAGATGGACCTTGCATCGTGTCCTAAAAGCTCAGCTCTACTGTCTGAGAGCATGCCCAGGAATAGCAGAAGTCTGTGTATCATCCAACCTCTCAGCTTCTCCGTGATATTAAACTTTTAGGTTGAAGTTTTCAAAGCTGTCTGAGAGAAGTGGACACCTAATTCCCATTAAAATGTATGAAACCTGGGTGTTAAAATATCTCAAATGTCCTTGAAAATCTCAGCTGGAGTGTCTGTCCTTTCCGCAGTTTGCTAAGCCAATGCAGCTGCCTCCAAATGCCCTTGCCAGTTTGCGGTCTCTGATTAACTGGCATGTGTTTGGCCCCTGTCCCTTAGTCTCAGAGTGATATGGAGCAGAAATATTGACACTCCAGGAGCTAAAAGCTGGAAAGTTTATCATCAGAGGGTTTGATGAGTGCTATATGGAGAGACAGAACAATTAGTTAAGACACAAAGTCAAGGTGAAGGGCATCTTGATGACTGTGCAAAAGTGTCCATGGACCAGGGCTATCCATCTCACAAGAAACTGGATCCTACTCACAAAATCATGGGGACAGTAGATGATGGAAGGGCTCCTGTCAGAGTAGGCGGGGAGACCAAGCTGAACTCTTCACCTGTGGTGCTACCAAACCATTAGTTACTCCTCCTGGGCCCTGCCCTGATCATAGCTTGCTGGGATCATGGAATGTCTTGGCGGTGCTTTGGCTGCTGGCTTTCATCTTGCAATGGTTAGAATGAGACCTGATGATTTAGGAAAGTGAGCGGCAGCTTAATTTCTGTCTAGTAAACCCACAAGATTTTCTGGTGCTGGTACATAGTTTAGCCAGTCTTGCAGTGTAAAGAGCAAGACTGACTGTGTGTTTCTTAGCGGACTCGACATATTCACCCTGATGTTCTGATTGATAAAGCCCACCTGACAGCTCTAGCTAATCAGAAACAGCTTCCCATTATCCACACCCTCCAAAGTTCAGGGACTGAATCAGTTATCTCCTTCTAAAATCCCCTGAAAGACATTCAGCTGTCTTTAAAATGATTTCTGCACTATTCAGTCTTCCTGGGCCTAGTTGCCAGCTGTCCACCTCTCTGTCTGTCTGCATTTCTGATGTGCCTATAGCTGCAGTAGCTATAGCCAGTATAACATGCCCTTCTCCCACTCTCAGCTCTGTGACTTTTTTCTTGTTGTCCCCTCTGCCTGGAACACCCTCCCATCCCGGTGTAGAAAGTCCTTGCAAATCAGCCCTGCTGAAAAGAAAACAGACTTCTTTTGAGAGGCCCATTAGCATTCAGGGTATGTCTACACTACGAGGGTAGTTCGATTTCACTTAAATCGAATATGTGGAATCGATATTGCAAAGTCGAACGTGTGTGTCCACACTAAGGATAGTAATTCGACTTTGTGAGTCCACACTAACGGGGCAAGCGTCGACATTGGAAGCGGTGCACTGTGGGCAGCTATCCCACAGTTCCCGCAGTCCCCGCTGCCCATTGGAATTCTGGGTCGAGCCGCCAATGCCTTGTGGGTAAAAAAAATGTGTCGAGGGTGTTTTTGGGTAACTGTTGTCATCCAACCGTCACTCCCGCCCTCCCTCCCTGAAAGCGCCGGCGGGAAATCAGTTCGCGCACTTTTCTGGTCAGTGACAGCGTGGACGCATGGAGCCCGCTGCGACCATCGCTGCAGTTGTGGCCGTTCTCAACACCTGGCAGCTTCTCATCCACCTTTCCCAGAGGCAGATACAGAGAAATCAGGCGAGGAGGCTACGGCAGCGGGGTGAGGATCTGAAGTCTGAGAGTAGCACAGACCTGTCAGAAACCACGAGACCCAGCGCCGAGGACATCACGGTGGCAATGGGTCATGTGGATGTTGTGGAATGGCGATTCTGGGCCCGTGAAACAAGCACGGACTGGTGGGACCGCATAGTGCTGCAGGTCTGGGATGAATCCCAGGGGCTGCGAAACTTTCGCATGCGGAAGGGGATTTTCCTCGAACTTTGTGAGTTGCTGTCCCCTGCCCTGAAGCACAATGACACCCGGATGCGAGCAGCCCTGACTGTCCAGAAGCGAGTGGCCATAGCCCTCTGGAAGCTTGCAACGCCGGACAGCTACCGGTCAGTCGCGAACCACTTTGGCGTGGGCAAATCTACCGTGGGGGTTGTTGTGATGCAAGTAGCCAACGCAATCGTTAAGGTACTGCTCTCAAAGGTAGTGACCCTGGGAAACGCGCAGGTCATCATAGATGGCTTCGCCGCGATGGGATTCCCAAACTGCGGTGGGGCTATAGACGGAACTCACATCCCTATCCTGGGACCGGACCACCAGGCCAGCCAGTACATCAACCGAAAGGGTTACTTTTCAATGGTGCTGCAAGCACTTGTGGACCATAGGGGACGTTTTACCAACATCAACGTCGGATGGCCGGGCAAGGTTCATGACGCTCGCGTGTTCAGGAACTCAGGTCTGTTTAGACGGCTGCAGGAAGGGATTTACTTCCCGGACCACAAAATAACTCTTGGGGATGTGGAGATGCCTACAGTGATCCTCGGGGACCCAGCCTACCCGCTAATGCCCTGGCTCATGAAGCCCTATACTGGCGCCCTGGACACTGAAAAAGAACTCTTCAACTACCGGCTGAGCAAGTGCAGAATGGTGGTGGAGTGTGCTTTTGGCCGTCTCAAGGGGAGATGGAGAAGCTTACTGACTCGCTGTGATCTCAGCGAAACCAATATCCCCATTGTTATAGCAGCTTGCTGTGTGCTCCACAATCTCTGTGAGAGCAAGGGGGAGACCTTTATGGCGGGGTGGGAGGTTGAGGCAAATAGCCTGGCTGCTGATTACGCCCAGCCAGACAGCCGTGCGATTAGAAGAGCCCAGCGGGACGCGCTGTGCATCCGGGAGGCTTTGAAAGCTAGGTTCCTCAGTGAGCAGGGTAACCTGTGACTATTAACTTTGTTTAAAGAGAAGCTGAACCTGCCCCCGTTTCTTTACCCAGTTTATGTTGACTATCCTCTCCAGCTACATACCCCCTTCACCCCCTTCCCAAAAAATAAAATCAGTTCTATTTTCTTAATGAACACCGTTGTCTTTGTTACTGTTTTCGCGGGAATGTTTTAAACCTGGGACGCAGACTGCGGTGGGGGGCGGGTGTAGTGTAGTGATGCAAATGATGCCTCTAAACTCCAGGAATGACAGGCTCCGCAGTGGTGGACTGGTTGTTTCAACGGAGCCTGTCAGCCGTCCTGGGCGGGACTGCGTGTATGTGTCGGCTATGTGACTTTCTGGCAGGGGGAGGGGGGTTACAGATCCCCTGCTGCGTGGCTCTGTGATCCAGGATAAGGACCGCTGCATAAGATCTGTAACTGCCCTCCCCCACCACAAAGTCACAGAGCAACCCCCCCCACACACACACACAGAACATGAAAACCACCTCCCAGACTGAACAGGGTAACTAGTAACTGCACTGTGTATGTGCCCTGCTGCTGGACCTGCCCCCGCCTCTGTACCCTGCTAAAGGTGACTGTCCTGTCCAATTACCAACCACCTTCCCCGCCTTCAGACAGACTCTCCTCCAAAAGAAAATGATGGAAACAGTAATTAACAGAAACGTATATTTTATTAGCAACTACACATGAAACGGGGGGGGGTGAAACTTGGACGGGGGCTTGTGTGAGGTGGGTAGGAAAGGACTTTTCAAATTTTGGGGAATGAGAGCCTTCTAGTGCTAGAGCAGTCTGCAGGGGTGGAGTGAAAGTTTTCACGGCCCCTGCCGCCCCTCCTTCTTTGGACTTTGGGTGAGGGGGGTATGGGACTTGGTGGCGGGGGAGGGTGGTTACAGATAGACTGCAGCGGGGCTCTCTCCTCCTGCCTCCGGTCCTGCAGAACATCCACAAGGCACCGGAGCATGTCCGTTTGCTCCCTCATCAGTCCAAGCAGCGTTTGAGTCGCCTGCTGGTCTTCCTGACGCCACCTCTCCTCCCGTTCCATGTTTGCTCGGTGCATTTGGGACAAGTTCTCCCTCCACTGTGTCTGCTGGGCTGCCTGGGCTCGGGAGCAGCACATTAGTTCTGAGAACATGTCCTCCCGCGTCTTCTTCTTCCTCCGCCTAATCTGCGCTAGCCTCTGGGAGTGTGATGCCAGGCTGGGTTGGGAGACAGTCGCAGATGTGTCTGTGGGAATGGGAAAAAGGGAGTGAATTCCTGAGACAGATAAATGAAGTTGTGAACAAAGAACATAGTCTTTCTCTGAGAACAAGACCATGCACTGCACCTATCACATGCGCACTCAGGACAAGGTCGAATTTTCGGCCCTCGCCTTCAGTGCCTGGGGTCTTGCACTGCCGATCTGAGAAGCGGGGCAGGACACCGGAATTTGTGTAGCAGGCAAACATGGTAAGCCGTAGACTTGTGGCTGCTTAAAACTTTAATAGTAGCACTGGCCTCCTTTCACATTGAAAGCAATGCCAGTCTCTGCTGCCAGCAATCAGGCAAGCATGAACTGTGCCCCTGTCCCACCCCCTCGCGGCTGTCCCAGGGAAAGATCCCTGTATGCTGCCCCTCTCCCGCCTCCACCGCGTGGCTGTAAAGCAGTCCCAATACTAACATTCCCCTACCTAATTCAAAGCAGGGCATCATGAGCGACATCACCCTGATGAGGATCTCGGACAGCGAAAAGGAACGGATGCTTAGGGAAAGCCTGCAAAAACCAGGGCCGTATGCCGCCATGCTCTGAAGGGCAATGATCCCTGAGTACTTGATTGTCTCATGGCGCGGAAACGTTTCGTACCACGGAGGACCCAATAAGGCCGCTCTCCCCAGGAACCTGATGAACAGGCTTGGACATTACCTCCAGGAGAGCTTCGTTGAGATCTCCCATGAGGATTTCATTTCTATCCCCGGACATATAGACCGGATTTTGGTGTAGCTGCACTGGCAGGGACTAAAGAGTGGAGCGTCTTGGGCAGCAGAATCATGAAAAACCCATTGTTAATATTATTAATATTCCAGTTCTGTTAAAAATAAATGTTTAGCTGTTTAAAACACTTACTGCTTGATCCTTCCCCTGATTCTGTGTCCGGGGTAACGGCTGGGGACGGTTGGTAGGGGATCTCTGTTCGGGTGATGAAGAGCTCCTGGCTGTTGGGGAAATCAGCGGTGCAAGCGCTGTCGACTGCCTCGTCCTCCTCATCTCCTTCCTCATCTTCCCCGTCCGCTAACATGTCCGACGAGGAACCGGCCGCGGACAATATCCCATCCTCAGAGTCCATGGTCACTGATGGGGTAGTGGTGGCGGCCGCACCTGGGATGGAATGCAGTGCCTCGTAGAAACGGGATGTGTGGGGCTGGGATCCGGAGTGTCCATTTGCCTCTTTGGTTTTTTGGTAGCCTTGTCTCAGCTCCTTGATTTTCACGTGGCACTGCGTTGCATCCCGGCTGTATCCTCTCTCTGCCATGGCTTTAGAGATCTTCTCATAGATCTTTGCATTCCGTCTTTTGGAGCGCAGCTCGGAAAGCACGGACTCATCGCCCCACACAGCGATGAGATCCAAGACTTCCCGATCAGTCCATGCTGGGGCCCTCTTTTTATTCTGGGATTGCACGGTCACCTCTGCTGGAGAGCTCTGCATCGTTGCCAGTGCTGCTGAGCTCGCCACGATGTCCAAACAGGAAATGCGATTCAAACTGCCCAGACAGGAAAAGGAATTCAAATTTTCCCGGGGTTTTTCCTGTGTGGCTGGTCAGAGCATCCGAGCTCGGACTGCTGTCCAGAGCGTCAACAGAGTGGTGCACTGTGGGATAGCTCCCGGAGCTATTAGCGTCGATTTCCATCCACACCTAGCCTAATTCGATATGGCCATTTCGAATTTAGCGCTACTCCTCTCGTTGGGGAGGAGTACAGAAGTCGAATTTAAGAGAGCTCTATGTCGAACTAAATAGCTTCGTGGTGTGGACGGGTGCAGGGTTAATTCGATGAAACGGCGCTAAATTCGACATAAACGCCTAGTGTAGACCAGGCCTCAGATACGATAATGATAGTTGTCTTAGAAGCACGTAAACTAGATTAATGTTCACTCTCAATCTGATGTCCTACAGTTTATTAAATGTGAAGCATAGTATCTGAAATTAAATACAGGTCTGCTACGTTTATCTATCCCATGGCTGCCTGGTGTTTTTGTGTACAGCTGTCATGAGCTTGCTGAGGTAGGAACTGTATCATATTAGATGATCTGTGCAGGAGTCAGGAAGCACACCGTTAATAATACACCATGAGTTTTGTCTGAGTTGGGCCCTCATAAGCTTCTGTAACAATCTGGCTATCCAAAGTTCCCCAAACTCCCATTGTATTACCTGTGTTCTGCTGCTGTTGTACTCCCCATCGTTACTAGTGGAGCTGTCACTTTGGGCTGCACCTCTGCGAGCCCCACAGATTTGGCACTAAAGCATGCAGAATGGAGCACATCTCAGAGAAGAAGACTCGTTCTGGCTATTTCCAGCTGGCTGAGGTGAGTCATCCTTCCGAAGCAGCAAATCCAAAATGGTGGCGAGAAGGTTGCCATGGCAACAGGGCCCCTCATAATCGGACACCTTGTGCCCTGGGGTTACAAAGCAGGATAGGAGAGTATCTAGGAGAGGCCATGCATTTTGCACTCCTAGCTGCAATGATGCCCAGTACATGAGGTGAAAGAGCATTGAGGGAGGGGAGAAGGATGTGCTGGAATCAATCTCACTGGGTTCAGTGCTTGATGTAGTCTCAGTCGTAACAAAAAGTAAAATCAAACCATTTTAACTCACCAGACAAAGAGCTGGATTCTCAGCTGGTGTAAATCAGCACATCCTCACTGATGTTGCCAGAGCTACGCTGATTTACACCAGCTGATGCTCTGGCCCATACAGCGCAAGCAGCTAAAAAGAAATCATGATGTATTTAACCTTTCTCTTCATTTTAGAAGCTCCATTTCTTTTAATCACAGGGTGCTGCTGTATATTATAGTCATTAAATACATCTGCCGGATGGCAGGCGTGTGCTGACAACCATTCACATCTTCATTTTGAAATCTCTTGCAGCCAGAATTAGTGCTGTGCTGAGACACTCACCAAACGCAGCCTGTCGTCATCCTGGGACATGACGCATCCGGAGGCATCGTCATCAGGCCTGAACATCTGCCTGGGTTTTAATTCAGAGCTGATGGAAAGTGCTTGTTCACTGGTACTGCCCTGCTCCAAAACAGCAAATGCACCCAGGGTGCGGGTCTGGTCTGTGCCTTCAGGAGGGGAAGCCCAGCTTGGAGGTGGGCTAAGTCAGCTTTGCACCCTCTGATTCTGGGCTGCTCTGGGAGTTGGAGAGGCCCACATTGTAACTTACACGGCTCTGAGGGGCCTGTCTCAGTTACAGCAACCTCCTAGGGCTGCTCTGGGCTATGGCCCTGCTGGAATCTCTGAAACACTGTGTGCCTGTAGCCCTACCCCCAATAGGGCTTGCATGACAGGCCTCCGAAGGCAGCCGTACAGCTGTGTCTGCAGTATCCACCTCAGGGTAATCCTCCCACAGATGGATCAAGGGCTTTTAGGGCTCCTTCATGTTCTTTGGCCCTTTTACCTGGCCAGACAGGGGTGAGGATCTCACTCTCTGTTTATAGCCCATACCCATCCCCTTCCCAGGCTTCAGCTTTACTAACAAGGTCAGCAACAATAATGTAAATCTCATCCCAAGCCTTCTCCCATGGACTGTCCCTGTGGTTCTTGTGACCAAAACACTCGACCCTAAACCCTCAATTTCTCTGCCCAATATCCCAGCGCACCTAAACAGGTGCACCTGCCGTACCGAGTCTGCAGGGATCAGTCCATATCTCCTAGTAGGGCTCCAGCTGTTGGGTGGCTTAGCCAAAGAGCCCTGCCAGGCTGCTGAAAACCCCATGAACTGGGGTCCCTTCTTTATCCCCAAAGCAAGAGGAGCATGTGCAGTAGCAGCACAAGCTTCCCCAGCAATACCCCGTGCCCAGGTGCCCTGATTTTGATCTGCTGGAGCTATCTCTAAGGGTGAAAACTGGGCTCATCCCCTTGGCCCACTCAGCCTCAGGCTCTCTGCTGAGGCTGCCTATGGAGTGGTAAGTTAGTGGCAATTGCAAACCGGGGTTTGGTGCTGTGGCCGTAGGAATGGGACTGAAACCACCAAGCTGAGTTCCCACCATCCACCAAAGAGCCATCCCCTCTATCACCACAGAACTGGCCCAGAATTGAACCAGAGCCTTTGATTTGGGGGCAGGGGGTTCTGTATCCCATTACCAATTACGTGAGTCATTCACTGACTAGTATTAGAGTTTGCTGGATATGAGCTCCAGAACTTCACAAACATTGGGCTGCTTTCTCCTTCAGATCCAAGCGGGTCTAGAATTTTTCAACAAGATGTTTTTTCATAGAAAAATGCCAGTTCATCAACACTGAAAGTTTTAATTGAAGTGGACTGGTTTTGATTCATTTCCTGCTTCGAAAAAAGATTGAAAGACAAAGTTTTGAAACTGTCAAAATGTCACATTAAAAATCAAAATGAAACTGTTCGAAATTATCAAAATAAAATGTTTTGATTGACCCTAAATTAATTTTTTCCCCGCAGATTTTTAATCAATGAAAATTTTTGTCTTTTTGTCTCGATTTGGATGGGAAAAATGTTTGGAATCTCAAATTTTTTCCCAGGACAGGAAAAACGTTTGCCTACCAGCTCTAATTAACAATCAGAAGGATGTTTTGCACTGCACCTGATGCTGCTCTATTAATCAATATTTGACAGTGGTGTTAATTTCAAATAGAAACCCAAGCCACAACAAGGGAATTGAACTGTCAGTGTTGTGACAGTGAAAACCATCTAAGTTACACTGGCACTAGCTGTGTGAAATAAACAAAGAGAACTGGCATCTCCATGAACTTCAGTTTCTTGTCCCATGTGAATCCAATTACCTTGGCAGAATGATTCATTTACTGTTGTCACGTCTAGTGTAGTTTCACTGATCCAGCATTGGAACAAGGGCAATCATTGCTACTGATTTCTAAAATTGATTGCTTGAAGTTCATATTGTTTAAAGGTTAATATCCAGTTTCTGGAAACTAACTGCTCCAGGTGAATTAGTCATTATCCAGCATGTGCACCTCATTTTAAGGGAATTATGAACTCTGATTTGCCTGTTCTTTTAAGATCATTTTCTGTTCCCTCACTCTCACCCCTAGCCCCACTCCACACTGGCTACTGCAGGAAGACACACAGGACACTTGATTTACCAGGAAAAAAAATGTAGAGGATATTTTAAATGATGGCTAGTCCAGCCTATTGGAACCATCTAGTCTGACCTGCTATACAGCACAGACCAGATAATGTCATCCAGTTACTCCTGTATTGTGCCCAATAACTATGTATATGGACTCAGATCCCTCTTTTTGGAATTTTACCCCCAAAAGCTATTCAAATCAGTGATTAACCCAGGGACCTTTTGCTAGGAGAACTGTCACCCAATCCCACCATTTGATCACTTTTTGACCACAGAAAAGGCTTTGCTGCTCCCATTTCCCGCTTTCTTTAGCTGCGTTAGTGCTCAACCCTTTGTAAATCCAAAAGACTAGGTTAAAACAGTTTGTCATTTCTCTGCTTTGATGTCTGACCCCCAGTTCTCCATTTCAGGTTTGGTCAATTTTGGTAATTTAAAATATTTTGTTTCAATTTTGATTTTTCTTCTTTTTATTAACCTTTTTTTAGTCTAAATTTGCAAAAATTTTGAAATGAGAAGTTTTCAGCTCAAAAAAATATGAAACTTTCTGATTCAAAATTGTCAAAAAGTTACTTTGAAAAAGACCAAAAACTTTTTTCCACACATTTTTATGAGTCCGAAGATTCGACAATACCAACCCTGTTTTGGGAACAGTTTTGATGTTGATTAATCAGCACTTTTTGGTGAAAAAACAGTTTGCTGAAAAATTCCTCTCTAATTAACATCCCCTTCCGCTATGCTGCAGACAGGCTAGGCATAATCTCACCAACATACCAAGCTCCCGAGCAGAGTTAAGACTGATCTACACGCAAGCTGCACCTACAATAACTAATTGGGTTGTGAGTCACTGCTTTAGCTGTTTGGGTACAATTCTGTGGGGACATTCTTATTTGGGAATAAAAGGGTCCTATTTCAACTGAACTGAAAAAGAAGAACACACCTATTTAAGTTAAAGCAAAATCAGACATTCTTGGCCAATGTACTTCTGGCAAGCATTATACATTCCTCAGCCTTCTCCAGATTTGCAAACTTACTCTGTCGGTCACCAGCATTTCTGTAAATGTTCCAATATGACAAAAATAACTGGGATATTTTTGGAGCATTTCCTGTGTTTCACTGTCATTGCTGGACTCCCACATATGGGAAGAATTTGTGACACCTCTTAAAATGAGTGTCCACACATGACTCTCTTAAAAAAGCATGAATGACAGCTAGGGTGACCAGACAGCAAATGTGAAAAATCGGGACGGGGGTGGGGGGTAATAGGAGCCTATATAAGAAAAAGACCCAAAAATTGGGACATCTGGTCACCCTAATAAAAACCAATGTAGTGATCCAGTTGGTGTGTAGATAAGTCCTTAGAAACAGGAGAATTTGGGAATTCGTATTGATTTCTGGATGGTCTGTGCGGTTTTTGAAGGTTCAAGATGAGTTTGTGGCAACTCATGATCCTTTAATTTAGATGAGAAACCTCTGGAGGCGTGAGCTGGTGATGCAGGGGCATTCCCAGAAGTCTGTTTGTATGTAACTTGGATTGTCCATTCCCTGGGAAATTCATAACTTTAGATTGGGTAGCTAATTTGATTTTGCAATGTCTGTAATCAGAGCCTTAAGAGTTTAATTATGCTTATTCTTGTCCTAGTGGCCTGTTCTGCTCTGCATGATGCCCAGATGTTGTGGTTCAGGAGGGAAGCGACTTGCTGCACAGCAGGCAAACAGGGGAAAGAGACTGCAAAATTAATGAAGTTTGTAATTAAAGCAGGCACATTTGGGCCTCCAACCAGCAGCCACCGATCAATGATATCAGGATGGGGAATTTATTCATCATTTTTATGGGCACAAAGGGAGGTAGATGGGCTTTGCTAGGATGCTAAGCTTGCTCCATGCCAGTAGCATCAACACTTCCTGAAGTGGTCGTTTGTGTGTGATGGCAGATTATGTCTGTGCAAGAACAATGTCTGTGCAATTCTAGGATGTGATCAGAGCAGATAGCTGGGATCTCCACTACACGCATCCTCCACTCGGGTACAGTGTCGCTAATAATTATAGTAAGTACTCACAACCACATGAGTGGTGGGGCATTTCCACTCGTCTTTATGTACCTTTACTCCACCGCCCCTTTGCTCCACTGATGAGGGATTTTGGAGGGCGAGGATCACACAGGGAGACAATTGTGTGTTTTCTCTTGGTGGGGTTTTCATTTTTTTGCTGTCTTTTAATTATAGTTGTATTGGATTTCATACAGGCAGAGACTATGAATGGCAACAGAGATCTTCAGCTGGTGTCAATTGGCATGTTACTTTACTGACCTCAGCTGAGCCAGGCTGATTTGCACCAGTGGAGGATCTGGCCCTCTGACATCAAATGAACTGTGCCAGTTTGCACCAGCTGAGGCTGTGGCCCCATCAGGTGAACCTATCATCATAAATAAATGGAAAAGAAACATTAACAATATATAAGAAAAATACATCCTGGAGCCTAATCACAGCCATTAACCAAGCCCCATGCGGAGTAGTGAATGTACACAACTGGGAGCCAGAATGTCTGGTTCTGCTCTGGACTTGCAGTGCGACGTTGGACAGGTTTTCTGTGTCATCAGTAGCATGGGGACAATAATACCTATTACGTGATCATTTGTTAATTGCTGTAAGTGTTCTGAGAACACTGGATGGAAGATGCTATGTAAGTCTAAAGTACTATCAGAATTCCATTGTGGTAAGGGGAAGGGATAACAGACGAAACTACAGACACCCAGACTATAAGGATTTATTTATCTTTGCAGCGAGGTTTGGGAAGAGAATTGTCTGCATCAAACAGACACAACTTAAAGGATACAATAATGTTTTTCCTCTGCAAGTTTTCTGTTGCCCTTGTTCATTTTTCTACCCTTCTGTTTGGATAGATGATGGCACACTGGATAAGTCATAGCACAAAGGAAGGGGAATATGCCGCAACTTAATTGATCTTAATGATGATGGAAGAACTTTGTGTTGCTAACACTGGAGTTTGTACTGCTGGTTTAATGTGATTTCTGATTTGGTTTGA
Source organism: Terrapene triunguis (assembly GCF_002925995.2). NCBI lineage: Eukaryota > Metazoa > Chordata > Testudines > Emydidae > Terrapene > Terrapene triunguis. The sequence continues at coordinate 2,183,333 of NW_020664561.1, read as the reverse complement.
TTACTCTGGGGAAATCCTGTGGGCTAATAAAAGCAGCCATGGAGAACCAGCAGTAATAATTTCAGATCTGCTCTCAGCTTGAAGCAGCACAGGTTTCCATGGCAGAAAGAGAGGGAGGGAAAAGGTCACAGGGATAGATTAAATGAGCTCCCGCACACCAGCCAGTCCATGCTGTGGTTTGCGAACAACAGACAATGCTGTTGAATGACAGGTGAACTTGAGGGGATGAGATTTCACAAAGCAGTGCTGGAGTCGTGTGGGGGGGAGGAACAATCACCGGGCTGACTGGCAGGGATAAAACATCCCTTAGTGACTCACCAGCAGCTCTTCCTGCAGCACAGTGCCTCTAACACCAATCTGCACACCGCATCTATGTGTGTGAAACCAGTCAGCCACTGCACTCTCGAATGAATTCACAGAGGAAAATTATAAAAGACAAAGACACCCCATCATTGTGGGTGAACATGTCTCACAAAGTGATCACTCTATATCTGACCTCTCAGTCCTCATCCTCAAAGGAAACCTGCACAACACTTTCAAAGGATGAGCCTGGGAGCATAAATCCATAGACACTAAAAACTGTGGACTGAACAGAGACACTGGATTTATGGCTTATTACAACAATCTGCTACCCACTAGCCCCCCTCTTTTTTTTTTTTTTTTTTTTTTTTGTCCTTTGACTGCAGGTCATAAGGAGCCACTCCACTTTGAATGGTCCCTTAGAACAGTGGTTTTCAACCAGGGATATGGGTACCCCCAGGGGTACGCAGAGCTCTTCCGGGGTGGGTACATCAACACATCTAGATATTTGCCTCATTTTACAACAGGTTACATAAAAAGCACTAGCAAAGTCAGTACAAACTAAAATGTTCTACAGACAATGACTTGTTTATACTGCTCTATATACTATACACTGAAATGTAAGTACAATATTTATATTCCAATTGAGTTATTTTATAATTATATAGTAAAATGAGACTGTAAGCAATTTATCAGTAATAGTGTGTTGTGACACTTTTGTATTTTTGTCTGATTTTGTAAGCAAATAGTTTTTAAGTGAGGTGAAACTTGGGGGTAAGCAAGACAAATCACACTCCTGAAAGGGGTACAGTAGTCCAGAAAGGTTGAGAGCCACTGCCTTAGAATATGTGCTAACTATTTATGCTAAACAATCTGTTCCATCTTGTATTTATGTGTGACGTTCTGAGTACCTTTCCCAGACCTGAAGAAGAGCCCCGGGTAGCTCAAAAACAGTCTCTCTCGCCACCAGAAGTTGGTCCAATAAAAGCCATTACCTCATCCGCCTTGTGTGTCTCTCTCTCTATTTGCTTTCAGTCAATGTGTTACATTTGATCTGTTTTCAGATAACAAGTTGTGAAGCTGCTGATGCAGCTCCTCAGCAGGTGTAAATCGACTGGAGTCAATGAAGTTGAGGATCTGACCTTTTTATGTTCAGGTTCTTTCTCAAAATGAATTCCACAGCATAGGAGGGGGTCGAGAGCCGAGAGCCAGAATGAAAGGATTCCAGAGGTGTCCATGAGGAAGCTGTAGAAATATTATCGCTAAAACATTTATTTAATGCAAAACAGCTTTTTACCCAAATAAAAAAATTTTTTTGGTCAAAAAGCCATATTTGGTTTACAAAAAAAAACCCCTAGTTTCTATGAAAGTTTTTCATTTTGGTCAAGATTTTTAGGGTTTTTTTAATTTAATTTTTAATGGAAACACCAGCTTGAGTCCTTCATGAAAACTCAGGTCTCTGGATTGAACGCTTTTTAGTCAAGTCCCCAGTGCCCATTAAATTGGTTTCATGGTCATCAAGAGATTCACCAAGGGATTATGCAGAGACTTTTATTCTAAGAAATCAAATCAGTAATACAAGATGGGGGAGGTAATAGCTATTATTGGACCAACTTCTGTTGGTGGAAGGGACAAGCTTTCAGTCTACACAGGACTCTGAAGATATTACCTCATCTACCTTGTCTCTCTCATATCCTGGGACCTACAACAACACCGCAAACAGTTAAATCAGTGTCAGCCTGTTCAACTACTGGAAAACTAACACCCCCCTCCCCCCCAGATGAATATAATAGACAAAGAGAACCAACCTCTCCCAGCTAAGCCAAAATCAAATTCATCATAAAAACACAGCTGGATGGAATGTTATGATGATCCTGGTTTCTGATTGGCTGATGCTCAGAGCAATCTCAATCGCTCAGCCAATTAGAATGCTTTGATCACATAGACTCTAAACAGTTGTCACTAGTCTGTCAGACATGAGGACAGCAATGGGCCAGAGTGCAGCTGCTATATATCAGGGTAGTTTGATGATGTCAATGGGGATATGCTGATTTGCATAAACTAGGGACATGGCCGAGTACCTCCAGAGTTACACATTGGGTTTTATGTGTGTCCCTGTTCTCATCCTCCCAACAACTCCTTACTTTGAAGTCTGAAATCTCCTTGGGGGCTCTGGAGGGTTCCCTGTGTGCCATCCTGTGTAACGTGTCCTGCATCACCTCTCAGGGATGTGCTGTGGCTGTTGTTTACCAGCTTTGCCCTGTTCAGCAGCATTAGCCCCTGTAAATTAGAGCAGCTGGAGTGGAACAAAGCCCTGAATACTCCTACCCATCTCTAAGGGACATGCTATAAGGGCAGGAGGAGTTTATAAAAGCTCCATCTCTGTGCTTAGTGGTGGGGAGATGGGTAGTCTCAAGCTACAGGCAAGCCGGACATGACACTTTACCTTCATCCCAGAAGCATGTTCCTCCCCATGTTACAGCAGTTTAGCAGCTAACTCCCTCCCCTTAGGTGAGTGCAGCAGAAGAAAGCTGACGACATAATAATAATCAATACCTAGCTCAGGTCAGGATCATTATTCCCATTTTACACATGGAGAAACTGTGGCACAGAATGGGAAAGTGATTTACCCAAGGTCACCCAGGAGCAGAACCTCGGACTCCTGAAAGCCAGTCTAAGTTTGTGTCTACATTAAGCCTGACATCACTGAGGGCTGGAGGAATGCTCCCTGCAAAAGTTTTGGTATCGCAGTGCACCACCACAGCTCTGCGCCTCACCCTATGATTAGTTACGGGGCCAACAGCACCATTTGGCTTTAGCCAGGCTTTGAGATGGACTCCCCAGCTTTGGCTACGGGCAGAGAAAGTCAGGGCAAGTAGGTGCTGAATCATTTCAACCAGGATTTCCCTCCTCTCTCCTGGAAGGACACCTCTTTTCTGTGCACTCAAGGGGTAAAATGTTGGCTCTCCATGTGAATGGAAAAACCCACCTTCTGAGAAGAGCTGTGTGTGCCTTGAAAGCTTGTCTCTCTCCCCAAGACACGTTGGTCCAATAAAAGATATTACCTCCCCTGTCTTGTCTGTCTAATTGCTAGACTTCCGCATAGGGACAGAACTTGACACACAGCACCAGCAAGAGAGCTGTGCAGCCATTCCACTGCAGACGGGGCTCTTGGCTCAGTTTGCAAGCTGGGTGGGGTCAACATGTGACTGGGAGACTTTCAGGGATGGCCCAGGGGGGTTCAGGGAGCAGTGCTGGGGATTCAGCCAGGTGTGCTTTTCTCTCATGCCTCTGCGTGTTGGTAGGCAGTGCTTTGGTCTAGGATGTGGGGTCAGTGGGCCAGGAGGGATGCTCTTCATGTTGAGTCAGTACCTTAACACATTACTAGGGTGCCGTGGCGTTCTGCAGGGGATGCTGCCCCTCACACTTGGGTGGGGGTAGCCAACACGGGCGCCAACTTTCTTCTTTCTGGGTCGGTAGTCCACTCCCGCTCTGCCCCGAGGCCCTGCCCCCACTCCGACTCTTCCCCCCCGCCTCCATTCTCTCCCCCCTGAGCCTCCCTCCCACTGCCAAAGAGCTGATCAGCAGGTGGCTGGTGGGTGCTGAGCACCCACTATTTTTTTTCCATGGGTGCTCCACTCCTGGGCACCCACGGGGTCAATGCCTATGGTGGCCAATATCGTGGGAAACTGAGTGGCAAGACAGCAGCCAAATTTCCTGCTACTTTTCCTAGTGAGAAAGCTGCTGGTGCCGTCTGCCCAAGGGAGAGGAAGACAGCCCCAGCAGTACTCCCAGGAAGCTCCACACACTTCACTGGGCACTTTATTGCTTCTGTTCATTCTCATTCCTCTCAGTTTTTAGCATAATGAGTCTTTTACTGTCCGTTTCCAGTTATTGTCAATTTCATTAACTCCCTCAGCCACTAGTGCCTCGTCATTGATACTAATAGAAAAGGGGATCGTTTGGTAGCTTATTTTTAACTGCTAGTTTCCCCTCCACGTTTGGAATGAGTTTTCTTCTGGCTGACAGACTCTGTCTCTGACTAATCCTAATGTCTCTTTGCCAGTGACAATCAAAGATGAAGTGGTTTTCTGACAATATGAGTGTTGGCGAGAGAGCAAGTGTGCAGGATTTTCAGATCATTGTGAATAGAGGCTTAGACTTTAAAACTCCCTGTACCCAGTAAGAAGGATACTGGCTGATGTTTTTATATGAAGAAATCAAAATGTTTGGCAAAAGCATGTCAATCTCTTTGCTGTTTTTGCTTTTTTGGCAAAAATGATTTGAAAATTTTAGAAACTAAATATGTTATTTTTTCCCCTTTGTTCAGGTATGATGGAGGAAATACTTTCACTGACTTCTTTACTTTCTTCTTTCTCCATTTTTCAGGGGGAAAAGTTTTTTTTTGTTTGTTTGTTTTTTTAATGTCAAAAAAAGTCAAGGAACAATTCAAACAAAACAAAACCAGTGCATTTTATTCCTCAGAATGTGCGTACCTTTCTTCAACCAGCTGCACAAACGATCCACTGGGGTTGGAGCTTGTCCTTTGAATTCCCCTGAGACAACTGTGGTGTGCTTCTGCTTTATAAATTATCATTTGTACTACTGTAGCTCTCATGGCCCAGGACCCCATTGTGCTAGATTGTGTACAAACAGCACGCAAAGATGGTCCCTTCCCCATATTACAACCCTTGTAGTCCCCGCAATACCGATGTACAAACACCTCTGCACAGAACACGGAAGGAGCCAATATGGTACCACATGATGGAGCTTCTGTTTTTGTTTGTTTGTTTTCTTAGGAAATTACATTTTTAAAAAACCCTGCAATAAAATAACATTAAGGTTGCAAAGTCAAGCCCTCAAAGTTAAGAAATGCCTGAATTAGGGCTGAATGGTTTTAGATCAAAAAACCTTCCAAAGTCAGACTGGTGTTGTGTCCCTCCTGTTATAACAAAAGTGTGGGGGGGGGGCAGTGCCTGCAAAATTCAGATCCAGAGCAAAGTGCCAATATCTGAACACCCCCAAAGCCGAGCTCCATCTATAGTGTCAATACAGAGCCATAAGGGTATTACATGTCTGACAGCTGCCCTCTTGGCCGAACACACAAGCTGCTTCCAGGGTCTGATCGAAAGCCCAGGAAGTCAGTGGAAAGTCTCCCCTTGTCTTCAATGGGCTTGGGCTAGGCCCCAAGGTCACTGATTGTATGCACATTTCCAGGTTACAGGGAGTACTAAACAAGGGGGATCAGCTTACATTTTAGTATGAGGGTGTCTCATCAGGTAGGCTGGGAACAGCCTCAAAAAGGATCATTGCAATCAATGGGCCTGATCCTGTTCCCATGTCACTCACTGGGAGTTTTGCCAGTGACGTCAGTGGGAGCAGGAGCAGACTTGAGGACATTATGAAAATGGCCTTTTTGCCGGGCTCTGGCAAACACATGGAGCTTTCCGCCCTGCTACCTCGCCCCTTGGCTGGATCTTAGACGTCTGCTGCTCCCTTAGCATTCCCTAAGCCTAAGGTGAGATTTCTACCCCACTCAGTGAAGGTGTATGAGTAAAATAACCAGAACCAGGACCAGACAGCCAGGAGAGAGGCGGCTGATCTCCAATAGCAAAACCCAATAGCAGCCAGAAGACACTCACATGCCCTGGGCTTTTCAAGAAAGAGCTCTGATTTGACTGCCAGGAAAAGCAAAGCAGAGGAAGAACATAAGCAGAGAACATGCCATCTGTCCAGTGCACCAGAACAAGACAGCGAGGACAACTGCTGGCTATTTCCCAGGGACAGACCCCAAATAAGGGAGCCTTTGAGCAGCGAGACTTGGCTTATGCACAAGGAGGCACCTCTATTCTACCCACCAGTTCTCTACAGGCTACAGCTGCTCTGGGAGATACGCTGTCTCTAGTAGGTATATAGTGCCCATCATTGTAGTATGTGAGCACCTCACAGTCTTCAGTGCATTTATCCACACAGCAGCCCTGTGAAATAGGGAAGTGCTATTACAGCAGCCCCATTTTACAGATGAGAACTGAGGCCCAAGGCTCCATGCTGTCTGTGATGGAGCAGAGACTTAAACGCAAATCTCAGATTAGTGCCCGAATCTCTGGGCCACCCTTGCTCTCCCTGTATGCTGCGATTAATTGAATTTATTGGTCCAGATAGTGTCCAGTTCCATACGTGCAACCTTATCTCATTCACTACATGAATCTCAGAGTAGAATTCTCTGGCCTGTGTTATGCAGGAAGTCAGACTAGATAATCGCAGTGGTCCTTTCCGGCCTTAAAATGTACAAATCTCGGCTTGTTTTGTAGTTGGTTAATAATGGAGACAGCTTATCCTGAGTGAGCAAAAATAAAAGCTATTGTAATTAGCCCTAGTCAAATAATGATTTTGCCAAACAAACTATGTACATATCGGTGGGAAAGAATAATAAAAGATTTATGTTTGATAGATGTGGCTGAATAGCGACAACAAAAACTGATTCTCTGGATAATTTTTCAGTAACTGATAGGGAAAAAATAACAAATGGATTATTTGTGGCTATTATTCAACCTGTTCTAGCTGTGACTGAAGGAAAATAGCATAGTGGGTGTGTGCATTTACTGCTATGAAATAGGCAGAGGGTGGTTATCCAGATGAATTCAAAGAAGGTGCAGTTCAGCCCTATAAAAAGAGGGCCAGCCAAAGATTAGGTATAACTTACATCCCTTTGATGCCCCATGATGTGAGATTAATTGGGATGTAAGTGGTGCATACACCCTGCATGGGGATGAATTTCACTTCTAGTGGCTTTGCAACCTGCATGTTCTGCTTGCCATGCTCTATCTGACATACCCAAGGAATGCTGTGTACAGTATATTTTTGTTTCCCATCACTGATAATCGCCGAGCGTATGTGTTTCCCCTGCCTACACTCAATTATTTTGTGTTTCTCTTTTGTGTCTCTGCCCCCAGCAAGAGCACTGTGGGTTTGTATTCCTCTATTTAATAGGGGATCTCAGTGGTGTCACACAGAGCCTGGGTTTCTGAAAAGTGAAGCAGGGCCAGGGTCCCCTAATGCAGATACAATACATAGCAGCAGAGCCTGCAGTTCCTATTGTAAATCCAATATAAACCTTCCATGAAATGGGCCTTTTACACTTCTATCCTTTAAAAGGGAAAGGAATTTAGAGAGTGTACTTAAATGGAGTGAAACGCTGTGGGAAAAGACGATGGATTCCACCTGTCTTTTGGTTCTCTTATACTCTTAGGGTACGTCTACACTACGAGATTAATTCGAATTTAGATCATTCGAATTTGGGAAACAGATTGTATAAATTCGATTGTGCGCGGCCACACTAAGCACATTAATTCGGTTTTTAACCACATTAATTCGGTGGTGTGCGGCCACACTACCCCATTAATTTTAACCACATTAATTCGGTGGTGTGCGGCCACACTACCCCTAATTCGAATTAACAAAATCGATTTTGGTGCTACTCCGCTCGTCGGGGTGGAGTACAGAAATCGATTTTAAGTGCCCTTTAATTCGAAGTAACTGGCTCCGTTGTGTGGACGGGTTAAGGATTAATTCGGATTAATGCAGCTAAATCCGAATTAAAGTCGTAGTGTAGACCAGGCCTTATACTGCTTTCACACCGGTGCAATTCTATTGACTTCATTGGAGTCAACTCCAGATTTGCCCTGCTGGAAGCAACATGAGATTATGGCCCACTCATCTGCTAAACCAGGAGTTCCCAAACTTACCTAGTGCAGGTCACATTTCAATGCAGAGCTTGTCTTGTGGCCACCTCCCTATCATAGAATCATAGAATATCAGGGTTGGAAGGGACCTCAGGAAGTCATCTAGTCCAACCCCCTGCTCAAAGCAGGACCTAATCCCAACTAAATCATCCCAGCCAGAGCTTTGTCAAGCCTGACCTTAAAAACCTCTAAGGAAGGAGATTCCACCACCTCCCTAGGTAACCCATTCCAGTGCTTCACCACCCTCCTAGTGAAAAAGCTTTTCCTAATATCCAATCTAAACCTCCCCCACTGCAACCTGAAAGCATTACTCCTAGTTCTGTCATCTGGTACCAATGAGAACAGTCTAGATCCATCCTCTTTGGAACCCCCTTTCAGGTAGTTGAAAGCAGCTATCAAATCCCCCCTCATTCTTCTCTTCTGCAGACTAAACAATCCCAGTTCCCTCAGCCTCTCCTCATAAGTCATGTGCTCCAGCCCTCTAATCATTTTTGTTGCCCTCCGCTGGACTCTTTCCAATTTTTCCACATCCTTCTTGTAGTGTGGGGCCCAAAACTGGACACAGTACTCCAGGTGAGGCCTCACCAATGTCGAATAGAGGGGAACGATCACGTCCCTCGATCTGCAATCCCCTACTTATACAGCCCAAAATGCCGTTATCCTTCTTGGCAACAAGGGCACACTGTTGACTCATATCCAGCTTCTCGTCCACCGTAACCCCTAGGTCCTTTTCTGCAGAACTGCTGCCTAGCCACTCGGTCCCTAGTCTGTAACAGTGAATGGGATTCTTCCGTCCTAAGTGCAGGACTCTGCACTTGTCCTTGTTGAACCTCATCAGGTTTCTTTTGGCCCAATCCTCTAATTTGTCTAGGTCCCTCTGTATCCTATCCCTACCCTCCAGCGTATCTACCACTCCTCCCAGTTTAGTGTCATCTGCAAACTTGCTGAGAGTGCAGTCCACGCCATCCTCCAGATCATTAATGAAGATACTGAACAAAACCGGCCCCAGGACCAACCCTTGGGGCATTCCGCTTGAAACCGGCTGCCAACTAGACATGGAGCCGTTGATCACTACCCGTTGAGCCCGATGATCTAGCCAGCTTTCTATCCACCTTATAGTCCATTCATCCAGCCCATACTTCTTTAACTTGCTGGCAAGAATACTGTGGGAGACCGTGTCAAAAGCTTTGCTAAAGTCAAGGAATAACACATCCACTGCTTTCCCCTCATCCACAGATCCAGTTATCTCCTCATAGAAGGCAATTAGATTAGTCAGGCATGACTTGCCCTTGGTGAATCCATGCTGACTGTTCCTGATCACTTTCCTCTCCTCTAAGTGCTTCAGAATTGATTCCTTGAGGACCTACTCCATGATTTTTCCAGGGACTGAGATCATCTCACGAGATTCTGACAGTGCAGCGACTGCCTGCATGGAAAGGAATATTAGGAAGGAGTTTCATGTATTTGTCATTGTCTTCTAATGAAATTTAGCAGCTGGAGAAAAGATGGAAGAGCCAGCACCATGTGATCAGCCAGGCAGCCAGCTCTCAGCAGCACACCAGCCAGTGCTCCAGGGACAGGAGTTCAGATATCTCTGGGATAAACACCACACTGGGTCCAATCATCTAAAATTAAACTCTATAATTCCTTCTTCCAAGAGTGGAGAGCACCCAGATCAGGTAGGTTGGGATGGAGCTTGCTCCCCATTCTCTCCTCTACTGGGTGAAACGCCATGAGGGGACAACAGCCAAGGAGCTCTGCATAGACAATGAGCCTCTGTGCAAAGGGCCCTGGCCTCCATAAGCATCCAGAGAGCAGCATGGAACTGGAGACCCACCAATTAAGGGACCTTTACAGTCCTCGGGACACAGAGCCCAGCTCTTGATGGAATCCTTTGGAGGCAAGACCCTGAGCCAAATCTCACAGGCCTTCCTGCTTCCTACTGACATTTTTACTGCATGTGGAAGAAATATTTCCATTTAGTCAGATGCCTCTTGCTTCATCATTTGTTGCTCACAACGTTTGTCTCTTTGGCACAAATTCTGCACAGAGCGGCACAGATTGGTGGGGTGTGCCCAATGTGACCTGGAGATCATATAAGATTTAACAGACTGTATTCTTCTAGGCTACTGCTCTGGCAGTTAGTAATATTCTAACCTCACAATGGCACATAAGTTGAAAATTGACCATTGTCATGATTTGACACAAATATGTGGGTGTTTCCAGTTACTGAGTATTTCACAATGTATCAATAGTAGTATATTTGCAATAAGGTATGTCAGTGAGGCACCACTAATAGTGACATGGGACCTGATGCAAAGCCCAGTGCAGTCAGTGGAAAGGCCAATGGGCTCTGAATGAGACCAACAGGAGTGAATGTCATATGATTATGAGCCTTTACGTAGTCACACACAAATACACTACATTTGCTGCAGTTGTTATTTTAATGTAACAAAACCTCCATAATTAAAATTATTGGCTAGAATTTTCAAAGTTGCATAAGGGATTTGCACATCTAACTCCCACACACATAACTGGGTGCTGAGCATCCAAATCCCAGGCAGCATAGATGCACTCCCCCATAGGAAATGAGACACCAATTTGTCTCTCACTCATCTTACAGCACCTTATCTCCCTCCAGTAATAGAAAGCACCATATTTCTGTGCTCAAATTAAGCTTGTGCATCATCCATTATACACATACACACAATCTGCCTTCTGCTAGGTCAGTCTGTAGTTAAAATTGAGGTTCCCTGGACAAAGGAAAGGGCAGTCCTTATCCCTCGAACAGGAAGAGAACATTTCCATACCTCTCCAAAAATGATTGGTGGTGTTCACAGTCACGGAGCATTACCCACCTCTGAGCAGAGTGGAAGCTCCCATCAGTGCAATGGAAATCGGGCATTTGCTATACTCCCTAAAGCATACTTCATTGAATATTAATACATGTACAATAGAACTGCAGAGTTATGAACATCAGAGTTATGAACTGACTGGTGAACCACACACCTCATTTGCACCGGAAGTACTCAATCAGGCAGCAGCAAAGACAACAACAACCATAAATAAATAAATAAGCAAATCCAGCACAGTACCGTGTTAAACGTAAACTACTAATAAAAAGGGAAAGTTTAAAAAAAGATTTGACAAGCTAAGAAACTGTTTCTGTGCTTGTTTCATTAAATTGAGATGATTAAAAGCAGCATTTTTTTCTGCTTAGTAAAGTTTCAAAGCTGTATTAAGTCAATGTTCTGTTGTAAACTTTTGAAAGAACACCCAGAACGTTTTGTTCAGAGTTACGAACAACCTCCATAACTCTGTGTTCATAACTCTGAGGTTCTACTGTAAATGTAACATTCTAGAGCTCAACTTATTTTTCTGTCATGATTTTAAAAACCAAATATGTCGAACACCAGAAGAGAAAACGTGTCTCTTGCTCACAGGTTGGAAATTAAGTTTGTCTTTGACATTGACCTAGGATTTACTTACTACATAACCAAGGATGTAGCTCAATAGTAAAGCTGGTTCAAAACTGACAGAGGCGCTCTGGTGCTGTGATCCCAATAGGATTGCACAGAAGCCTGTGTGAACTGGGCCGTTCTCAGAAACTACAGTGATGGGTGTCAGCATAAGAATATAGAGAGAGTAGAGAGAGAGAGAGAGACCTGGAAAATCCAGACAGCGTACAGGAAAAATGATTTTACATGGAAGTTAATATAAGCAGGAGTTGGAGCAGTAAGCTGTAAAGGGAAGTCACACAGAACAGGGCATGGGGAATTTTTCCATTGACTTCAATCACCTTTGGATCAGGTTCTAGGAACATAGTACGAGCCTTGGAGCTCCCTGCTGTGGGATAATTCACATTTGTGAATATGGGAGAATTAAATGCAGACCCTTTTTAAAGTGATTTCAATTTGTGGTTTTCTATTTCATTCTTCTAGGGTTTAATAGCTCAGATGAGAGAGCAGAGATTTACTGTCTCTATCAAAAATCACCAAGACGTTTTTGGTCTCAGGCTCATTACACACCAGCTCAGCCTGCCCTGCCCAGCCCTCCCTCGTGCTGTTGTACCATTGACTAATACAACAAAGATCAATGCTGGAAAATGGCTGTTCTTAGCAAGAACATAAAAAACTCTTGTTTGGTTCATGTAAGTGAAAGGTGGAGTCTGCTGCCATGACACCTGGATACCTCCTGTGATGTGGCGCCTGCTCCGCACTGGCCCTTAGAGGGTTAAAACCAGCCTAGGAAGGCTGAGTGGCAGGCAGTGAAAGGAGTGGCTGCAGGGGAAACAGCCAATTAGGGCAGTGGCTGCAGACAATTAGGGCGGTGGCTGGACCAGCCAATCAGGGCCCAGCCGGCCCATATAAAAGGAAGCTACAGACCAGAGCAAGTTAGTCTGCTGCAGGGAGCCCTAGAGAGAAGACTGACTTCCTAGAGGCCTAGAGAGACCAGCTTCTGGGGAAAGGCACGTGCTAGGAGGGACCAGGGGAGCTAGGGAGAGCTCATGACAGGTTGCCAGGATTTACAGGCTCAAGGTCCTAGGAAGAGGGCAAAGGAGCTGGAATCAGAGGCAGGAGCAGAAGGAACTGAGGCTGTGGGGAAGTAGCCCAGGGAAAAGAGACAGTGAACTGGATGGAAGAGGTAGCAGGAAGCTGCTGTTTACAGGGCACCCTCCCACTAACCTCTGAAGGAGTGGCCCAGCTGTGGAAGGCCAAGCCGCTACGAGGAGTGACTGGACTCTTGTTGGATTAGTCCCCTGGAAGGGGGGGAGACTGGAAGGTGACATGGCCGGAGGGCTGTGCCATGAAGCAGATGGTGAAAGGAGCTGTAATGGGTTTGCAGGCAGCGGTGAGGATGGGAGAGCCACCACCACCTGAGGGCGTACCTGCTGGGACTGAGCTAATTCCTGAAACGGCCAGCAGGAGGCGCCAGTGTGGTGAGAGACCCTGTGACACCTCCCAACATGCATTGCTTTTATTTCTTCTTGTCAGTGATTGATACGGTGCCTGTTGCAGAGCCTGTAGGCCCTTCATATAGAAATTAAAACCATAAATTATGTGAGCTGCCCCTCACAATGGGTGGCACTGCAGGCACCCCAGCTGAGAAAACTACTGTTGTTCTCAATGGAAAAACAGAGAGAACTTATTGCCCTTCATAGCAGCAACTCTTCAGAGGTGTCTGAGGGTTAGAGAAAACCCAAGGCAGCTTGGAGAAAAGCCCTAACATTAGAATCTGGAAGCATGACCAGTGAGTGTGATGGACAAGAACTTAGGTGGTCAGAACTGAGTAGAACAGGGCTTCACAGGGACAGTCTGTTGGCAGGCTGGCGTGTTCTGATGGATCCAGTTGTACTGCTCACTTCCCTACAGTAGATCATTCTTGCTCTCACAGGCATGCACCATTTGGCTCCCACGGTCAGCAAGGGAGCTGCCACCGATACAGGTTTTCTGCTTGCTCTGAGTCCCAGAACGATGCTCAAGCTGGCCAGAAAGTGGGGGCTTTTCCCTGCAGAAAATTTAGATAGAAAAAAATAATTGTTTTTATCGAAATTTTTAGCTGAGAAATTTGGCATTTCAGTGAAAAGACAAAAAATGTTTTGGTTTTTGGCTGAAAAGTTTTTGCCTTTTGCATTTTCAGTAAACAAATCAAACACTTGTGAGGGAAGCAGACATGTTCGGCACAAATTGAATTTAGTCAAAAACCCAATTGCCCATTTAAAAAAAGTGTTTCAATGGAAAATGTTCCACATCCCTAGATGAGACAGCAGGTGAGAGAGCAAGAGGATGCCTGCTAAACCACAGTGACCAGAAAACAATCCCAAGTGAATGTCACTTGTGCTCATAGAATCATAGAATATCAAGATTGGAAGGGATCTCAGGAGGTCATCTAGTCCAACCCCCTGTTCAGAGAAGGACCAATCCCCAGACAGGTTTTTGTCCCAGATCCCTAAATGGCCCCCTCAAGGATTAAACTCACAATGGTGGGTTTAGCAGGCCAATGCTCAAACCACTGAGCTATCCCTCCCCCCCCCATCAGCTTTGAAATGGGTTACTTCCTGGGAGTTGAGCTGACTGAGCCAAACCAAGGGCCAGAGCTTCTCTTCTGCTAACTCCCCTACGTGTGTAGCAGTTGTTTCTTTGGCCCCATGCCCGTCCTCCCAAGGACCCCACCTTCACTTCTCTGTGAAGCTCTACAGGGTAGTTCCCCTTTGGGTTGTTGGAGACAGAGCTGGGATGGAGCAGAGGCCTAGCCACACTGCATGGCTCTGTCTCACACTCACCACCCAGGCCTCTGCAGAGAAATTTCCTCTTCAGAGTGCTGGCAGCTGCCGGCGGGAGACCCAGCCATGGGCCATGCGGCCATACCCCAGCACTGTAGCCACAGCATGGCCAGCAATTCCTGGCCCCAAGCATGGAAAGGTTGGGGGTTGATACCAGCACCCCCATCACCTTTAGAGTCATCCCAATTTACTTTACATGCAGTGAAAGAGCTATTTAAACACCAGCATCCCAGGCACACCTTCCCCTTTAGAACAGTGGGCTCCATTCAGAGTCGGTGTGTGAGTTAAACCCAGGGGTGAAAGTAAGTTAAAGGACTTACCGGTATGCCAGAGTCCTGAGCAGGAGCATGGCCTCAACCGGAAGAGGCGGGGCCTTTAAATCAAGATTTAAAGGCCCCAGGGCTCCAGTTGCAGCTGGGAGCCCCGGGGCCTTTAAATCACCCCTGGAACTACCAGCTGCAGAGGCGGCTGGGAGCCCTTGGGTGATTTAAAGGGCCCGGGGCTCTGGCCACCGCTACCGCAGCAGAGCCCCGGGCCCTTTAAACCACTGCCCGAGCCTGGCTGCCAGAGCCCCGGGGTAGCGGTGGCAGGGGTCCCGTAGGGATTTAAAGGGCCAGGGGCTCTGGCCGCTGCGGGGAGCCCTGGACCCTTTAAAGCGCTGCCCGAGCCCCGCTGCTGGAGCCCCGAGGTAGCGGCGGCAGGGCTCCAGCGGTGATTTAAAGGGCCCGGGGCTCCCCGCAGCAGCTGGAGCCCCGGGTCCTTTAAATCACCGCCAGAGCCCTGCTGCCGCTACCCCAGGGCTCCGGCAGCAGGGCTCGGGAGGTGATTTAAAGGGCTGCTGCGGGGAGCCCCGGGCCCTTTAAATCGCCAGCCTGGGGAAGCTGGTCCGGTCTGGCCGTACTGGACCATACCAGCTTACTTTCACCTCTGGTTAAACCAGACTCCCCTAGACCTAATTACATCCACTCTCCCTGTGTGGGGAAACCTATGTCCATGTCCCTCAGAGACTGGGGAGCTGCCTGGCACCAGTGATCCATGTCTTTGCCTCTGCCCTGCTCTGTGAGGCCTCCTAGCTCATCCTCCTCAATGAAAACACACCCTGGGGGGACTCTCCCCTAGATCACCTCCTCGAGGAGGGGAGAGAAGGGGGTCTGCACCCACCAGAGGCAGCATCCCTTCTCCCCATGGAAAGGCATCTCTCCGTGCAGGGATCAAGGGGGAATAATGTGCCCCAATGGCACAGTGCTACAACACCTGGATACTGCTGAAGAGTGCTGCCAGCGAGTCTTGTACCCATTGTGCTGGGAAAGCTCCTCCATGACACTGAAGGGCAGGCTGGAGGAGCCATGGGAGATCTGTTCACAACTGGTCCTGAGCCTGCTGTAATGACAGAAGTTGCTGGCTGTGGCTAGATCTATTAGCAGAGAGGGAAGGAAGCCTGGCTGCAGCATCTGTATTCATCTTGCAGAGCTAAGGCCTACAGAGAACCACAGAAACAGGTGGAAATGGCCATGTAGGTCAACTGGTCCATTCCCATCACCCCCACCACATGCGCAGCTCAGGAGTCAGAACCCTTTTACCCAAAGGACACATCCCACAAAGCCTGTTATGATCTCTGGCTGCGGAGTGACTTACTTTATAGCCTCTTTCCTTTGCTGAATTGATGTGAAGATATTTCTTTTCCATCTCAGCTGCTTCTTGGCCAGTGGCCAGCATGTCTCCCGATGTTGCTGAGCTCCTCGGAGCCAGCCCTGGCTGCACAACAGGGAGAATAAATAAGAGTTTGGAACTCCACCAAGCATTTCAGCAAATTCAAATTTTCTTTCCCCTTTTAAATAATCTCATTAAATTTGCCACCAAACCCCATTTTGTGACATTATAAAAATGTCTGGCCTCATAAATTTGGACAACACCTAAATGGCAGAGTGCCTCACTCAGAGAGAGAGAGAGAGCATGAAACCACACCAAACCTCCCATGCTACACACTGCTCCCTAGCTCACGAACTGGCACTCTAGCTCAGAAGAACTGGGGCTATCTGGGAATATACCTGTTATGTTCACAGCACACACACATAAATACTCTTTCTGAAAGGCTGCAACATAACACAACTTTATTTCTTAGAATTCAGAATGAAAAACCCACAAGACCCCAAAACCAGAGAGAGAGAAAACAGGCTGCTCCATAATACAGCAAGGCACAACTCACCCTACATTGCTTTAAACAACTGGCTTTTCCCAGAATGACACGGATTGCACCATTCACATACTTTGAGGACTGTGACTGGGATTCCCCCTCACACACACACTCACTCACTCTTAAAGTGATAGCTTGCAATTCCAACAGTCTTCCATACAGCACAATACTATGGCCTGGATGTATTCCTGCCTGTGGGGTGGGAGTTGGCTGGCAGATTCCATGTCAGCTGCACCTTTCATTTAGTATCAGGGTTAGAAAACTGTTTCTGTTTTCAAGCATTTGAAGCCAGCTACTCACCATTAGTCCCTTTGATTCATCGGCTGTATCAATGACCCTTGGTATCTATGTAGGACCTTGCATTGAGGCTCTCCATTAAACCCCATGTCATCTTGAGGGGCAGGGACTTGTCATCACCCCCATTTTGCAGATGAAATAACTAAGGCACGGTGGGTGGGATTCTTAAAAGCCCTATGCTATCTACTCACTGGGAGTTTTGTCATTGACTTCAGTGGAAGCAGAGATGCAACATCACTGAGTCTGAGAATTCTGGCCAGGGAGGTGAAGGGCCAAACTGAGATGCCTAAAGTTAGGTGCCTAAATCCATATGTGGCCGTAGGACGGGATAGATAGATAATGTGTGTACTGGCATGGATAAAGTAAGGTTTAATAAAAAGCTTTGCTCAAGACGATATTTCGAGACTCAGTAAATGAAGGCTGCAAGCCCCGCAACCCCGGCCAGAGCACAGCAAGCCCCGCGGCCCCGCTACCCCAGCCGGAGCTCAACATCCCCGCGGCCCCGCTCCCCCAGCCGGAGCCCAGCAACCCCGCGACCCGTTTGCCCAGCGGAGCGCGGCAAGCCCTGCGGCCCCGCTACCCCGGCCGGAGCACTGCAAGCCCCGGGGCCCCGCTACCCCGGCCGGAGCCCGGCAAGCCCCGCAGCCCTGCTACCCCGGTCGGAGCCCAGGAACCCCGCGGCCCCCCTACCCCGGCTGGAGCGCTGCAGGCCCCGCTTCCCCGGCTGGAGCGCTGCAAGCCCCGCCGCCCCCCTCCCCACAGCCAAAGCGTCTCCACACTACAGGTAGTATAGAAGTGGTGATATAGGTGCTCATGATGCTGAACAATAAACAGACCGCTCTGGGCTTTCCAATCAAATGTCTCCCATTGCACTTGGCACACGGTTCATTGTGATGTGGCGATCAGTAGAATCAGAACATTCAAACCTAGTTACCATCGAATACTAGTTCTTTGCTACGTTCAACCTCCTCTGTCTGCTGCTGTAGGCACACCACAATGCCCCACCCCAAGAGCCAAGGTATCTCCCCAGAGACACCCCAAATCCCCCCAGTTAGCTGGGCGGGGTCTCCGCGGGGACACACTCATGCTCCCATTTGAACAGACTGGATTAGGTGTGTCTGAACCAGTGTAAATAAAATAAGACCCAACCACACCAATCACTATGCATCTAGTGAACCAAACCTGAACCTTTTCCCAGATTCAATTACGTTTGTTTAAGGGATGATATTTTCATGCAGTGATAGGATCACTTGTCTCTGGTGTCCTGGCCAGATTCCAACTCAGATGACAGTTGTCATCCTCAGTTCTCTATGCTTTTCCTGGGAGTATTCTTCACTTCTGGTCCTAAGCCCTTGTGTTCTGCTGCTGTGCACTCTGAAGCAACTGCAGTGCTCCACTCCAGCTATGGCTGCGTTTCATAATGAGTTAAATGATTCCCAGTGTGCAAGAGCAGAAATACATTGTTCTCACAGCATTTCTGGCAACCAAGAGGCAGGGATATTAGAACTCCAGTGAGACAGACTGTTCTTGCCAGACTTGGTTTCAGCTTTCTACTTTCTGTGTGCTTGTCTGGACCAAGAACCTTAATAGAATTGCACATTCCAAGTGGGATTCTACCTGCTATCATGCTGTACCACTGTATTATACATTGAGCTCTTGGATCCAGTGAGAAACCTGGCCAAAACTGGCCATCAGGAAGTTTAGACTTGAAATTAGATAAAGGTTTCTAACCATCAGAGGAGTGAAGTTCTGGAACAGCCTTTCAAGGGGAGTAGTGGGGGCAAAAGACATATCTGGCTTCAAGACTAAGCTTGATAAGCTTATGGAGGGGATGGTATAAGGAGATTGGTCTTTGACTATTAGTGGTAAATATGCTCAATGGCTTGTGATGGGATGTTAGATGGGGTGGGATCTGAGTTACTACAGATAATTCTTTCCTGGGTGCTGGCTGGTGAGTCTTGCCCACATGCTCAGGGTTTAGCAGATCGCCATATTTGGGGTCGGGAAGGAATTTTCCTCCAGGGCAGATTGGCAGAGGCCCTAGGGGTTTTTCCCCTTCCTCTGCAGCGTGGGGCACGGGTCACTTGCTGGAAGATTCTCTGCACCTTGAAGTCTTTAAACCATGATTTGAGGACTTCAATGGCTCAGACATAGGTTAGGGGTTTGATACAGGAGTGGGTGGGTGAAATTCTGTGGCCTGCGTTGTGCAGGAGGTCAGACTAGATGATCATAATGGTCCCTTCTGACCTTAAAGTTTATGATTCAAAGAGCAAAAGAATGCAGGGCTGATGAAAAGGGGAGTGGCAAAGGCATTGTTTAATAAAGACTGACATCCTGAAAGTCAGTCAAAAGATGATTGTGCAGTTCATCACAAATACATTTCTTTACTGTTGAAAGCAAAAATCCAGCTGGAAAACCTGAGTGCAATTAACATAACTAAGGAGGAAAGCAGGATAAGGAAGCTGGGAACAGATCTCCCTGAATTGCTCTAGAGAGTGTTGTCATTAGGTGTTGCTGACACTGAATTCCAGGCATGGACAGTAAGTGGAGCTGAGCTGAAGTGGAAAAAAGAAGGAGCTGTCTGTTAGGCCTGGTCTACACTAACCCCCCCACTTCGGACTAAGGTACGCAAATTCAGCTACGTTAATAACGTAGCTGAATTCAAAGTACCTTAGTCCGAACTTACCGTGGTCCAGACGCGGCAGGAAGGCTCCCCCGTCGATGCTGCGTACTCCGCTCGCCGAGCTGGAGTACCAGCGTCGACGGCGAGCACTTCCGGGATCGATCCGGGGCACTTCCGGGATCGATCCGGGATCGATTTATCGCGTCTTAACCAGACGCGATAAATCGAACTCAGAAAACCGATTGCTTACATCCGGACCCGGATGTAAGTGAAGACGTACCCTTAGACAGTGTGCTGAAAGTGTATTTGCCATGCCTGCATCCCCGCCTTTGCACTCTTACAGACCTGAGCTTGCAAACAGCTTTGGGGAGCATTATAAAGGCAGAGGAGTGCCTGAGCTTTCCTTCATTGTACAGGGCAGCAGGCTGTGCAGTGTTGCCTCAACTAACTTAACAAACATCCTCATTGTCCATCCCTGGAAGCAGCACAGCCAGCCGGGAACTGCTTTGGAGAATGAAATTTATTGGCCATTGCATGGATTCTGCTTCCTATTCCCAGCATTAATCTTTCAGAACACAAGGAAAAGACAAGAGGTGCTACAAAGCAGTCAGATCAAAGGAGCTTGCTCTGCTGACCCCTGCATACAGACAGATACATAGCAGGGATGCTTTCTTGTGCCTAGAGTAGTGGCACATTCCTCAGGAAGGCAGCATGACAGTGGATTCCCTCAGCAAGAGTCAATAATGTGGATAATGCATCCTTACTCATTAATAACATGCTACCCAGGCAGCTGTGCATTCACAGCTGGCTATGTGCAATGGTGTTTAATCCAGACACCAGCAAGGGTGAAGAAGCCGCCTTTGGTCAGATGCTGTTTTATGGTGGTGTAGAAGAAAAGAGCTTTCCAAGAACACTTCCTGCCTTTCTGTGTGTACAGTAGATGCAGACTGTTTCTTCAGGGCCTGCTCTGCATTTTACTCTTTCTGATATTACACTATCAATCAATAAAAGGGCACGATCCCACTCTCTGATCAGCAGGGTTCATTTTCCCTCTGACTAGAGCTGGGTGAATAACTGATTTTTTGATTTAGTGGCCAGATTGAAAAAAATAAATTTTAAAAAATTGTTTTGAGTCGACCCAAACATTTAATTTGAGCCCTCCTCCAGCGGGCCCTGGGAGGAAGAGGAAGGGGCAGAGCCAGAGCCTCTTCCAGGCATGCTGCCTGGTACGCTGCCCCGTGCAATGCAGCGGCTGCCTGGGAGAGTGCCTGGCTGCAGCGGCAGCAGCCTGCTCCCCACCCAGGCTCAGCTTCTGGTGACAGTGGCTGAGTGAGTTGGAGCCTCCCTGTCCCTCTGGCATGCTCAGAGATGGCTCCTGTCACCAGAAGTCGAGCCTGGGCTGCCACTGCCCCTGCCCCTGCCCCAGCCAGGCTGTCTTGCAACCAGCTACTGTTGCGCACAGAGCAAGCCGGGGGGCAGAGGAGAGCACGGAGGTCCCGGGTTGAGGGCAGGGTGGGGAGGTCACGTGGGGAGGTCACGTGTCCTTCCCTTTAGCTGGTGTCCCCCCATAGTGTCTATTGAAGGAAGATTTCAAACAACAAGTGACTTTGCACTGAACAGTCAAAATGTTTTGTTTTGAAAATGTTGAAGTGAAACATTTTGATTTTCGGGGAATTTTTTGCTAAATGTTTCAGTCAACTTGAATGTGCATTTTTTGTAGAAAAAAGGTTTTGACCAAAAAATGTTGCCCTGC
Organism: Terrapene triunguis; assembly: GCF_002925995.2. Lineage (NCBI taxonomy): Eukaryota > Metazoa > Chordata > Testudines > Emydidae > Terrapene > Terrapene triunguis. The sequence continues at coordinate 2,162,141 of NW_020664561.1, read as the reverse complement.
TCTCGGTCTGACACCGGGCTCCCTGCATGCACAGAGCTCCTCACTATAGGCTGTACCACTCGGGCCCCATCCATGCACAGTGGTCCCCAGAAGCACTCCAGTGCTCTGTCCTCAGTCGGTGCACTCTTTCAGCTCAGGTCAGACATATTGCTCTGCCTCTGAGTACGGAGCTCAGCTCTGACATTCTACCTCTCAGAGTCAGGCATCGTGCCTGGGACTGTCAGATCCTCTCCATTACCTTCTATAACCCCTGGTGTATGGATCTCCCAGCAAAAGCTTTACCTCCTTGGTTGTAAAAAGAAAAAAGACATATGTGAAATCGTGGAGAGTGTTGTGAATAAGAGGGGAGGGAACCTCTTTGCAAGATGGTTTAAGTGTGAACAATGATCACTCCTCCAACTCCAACTCAGCCTGGGAAATAAAGCTTTAGTCGCACCACACCACTCCTGAATAGAGCTGGGTGACATTTTTCAGTCAAAACTTTCATTGGAAAAAAAATGCAGATTTGGCAACTCTGAAAAGTTTCATGAATTCCTGTCAGTTTGTCTGAATTGTTCATGTGGGGGAAAAAAAAGATACTGAAAAAGTCTAAAAGTTTCATTTTGACAATTTCAGAACTAAATGTTTCCATTTTTCAGTTTGAAACAACTTTTCATTTGGAAATTTCCTTCAATTTTTTTAAACAAACCAGTTAAAAATGCTTGAAATCAAAATAAAACCTTTAGATCAACCCCCAAATTTTTTATATTGTGATTCCCTGAAAATGTCAACAATAAAAATGTTTTCATTTCAACCCCTTTTTTTTTTTTCAGAATTGTGAGTGAGCTGAAAAAATCACAGCTCTGTCCCAATAGCCCTCCATATCAGAATGATCCAAAGACACTGCGGGGCCATTACTTTGGTGACCCTGTGTGATGCTGTATGATTGAAACATGACCATTAATATTGCCACTGTTGGACAATTGCGACAAATCTGGTATAAAGTATGTCATGTAAGGTATCAATGGAAAAGTAACAATCTATCAAATAGGATTATCCTATTTGTATGCATGGATCATCTTTGTATCTAAAGTTATGAATATTGACTATGTACCAGTATTTCAAATGTGTTTTCTTCTGGTGTATCCCACAAGGTAGTTTACATCCAGTCTAGCCAGCACATTATAAATAGACCATTCAAGCTGATGGCCCATTAAAGAACACAATGGGCCATAGAAGAAGCTTGTCCTCATCTGGTGAGCCTTTCTGTGGATGCCTTAGCCAAAATATGGATAATGGCTGCTCCTATGAGTTATCAAAGCATATAAAGGCACGTGACTTGCTCATATGACCCCAGACTCCATCTTGTGCCTGTAATTTTCCCCAAACTAAGATTGAGAGCATTCCCTCCACATGGGAGAAGGTATAAAAACCCGGAAGCATCTCCATTTTGCCTCTTTCCTGCTCTGATCTCTGGACTATTGACTTACACTAAAAGGAGCATTCCAACAAATCAACTGAGGACCTTCCAATCTTTTGGAAGTTGCCAGAGACTTTATAAGCCAGCAGTCTGTAACATCACTGCTACAAACCTGATACAAGAACTCTGCAATGTTTGTACGTATTTGTTTTCCTTGACTATTTTAACTCTCTCCTTATTCTTTTCTCTTATAAATAAATGTTTAGATACTAGATACTAGTGTTCGCAACAGCATGATTATTGGGTAAAATCTGAGTTATATGTTGACCTGGTGATCTGGCTGATCATTTGAGATCAGAAGAACACTTTTTTAATTAAATTCATTTTCAATAACCACTCATCATAAAGTCTAGTGTCTGAGTGGTGAAACAAGTGCTAATGACACTGCCATTTGGACTTCTTGTTAACCAGTGTGGTGAGACAGAAGTTTACTTTTGGTACTGGATTAATATATCTAATAATAGAATAACCACCAGTTTGGGGTGAGTCTGCCCTATTTCTCAGCAGTTCATCCTGAATTTGGGATCCTCAGCTGTGACCCACTGAGGCACGGTGACACCCTGTTTCTGTTTTGCCAAGGAGGGTCCCCTCATTGCTAATGATCCCTTCCTTTCTCCAATGAAGTTTCACAGCAACAAAATACTGCCATGCACTACTGATGTGCCTGGCATTCAGTAAGACAGCAGAGTCTGCTCAGCTGGACCCAGCTGAGCACAGGAGAACATCAGCTGAGCAATGTCTATGATTTTAGTATTCATGAAATGATAAACACTTCACCTATATGCATATGACTGAGCCACCTGCCCCCTTCCAACCTTACTGAGAGGAGGCTTAGCTCAGGGTGAAGTGTGCAGCATATGTGATTTATACGCTTAAAGGGGACAGTCACACTGTGATGATTTGGGGGAATCTGCCTGGATATCTTCAAGAATTCTGGTTAAGGTGATGAAGTTGTTATTATGAAATTGTTGTATGATGGCATGCCTCTAGAGCTGTGTAACCCCCATGGCTTACAAGTCTGAAGGCATGTCTCTGCAAGACCAGGGACAACAGCTGATCAATAAGGACTATCTGTACCTGCAGAGGTCTCACTTGGGAGAGCCAAAGACATCTGAGGGGAAACCAGCACTCTCCACCTTCCCGTTGCAGACTGGGTGGTGTTGGGAGAATGGAAAATTCCCAAACAAGACAAAGAGACAGATGGGACAACGCAGGGCTTTAAAAAAGACACACACAGAGACACACAGGAAGTTTGGGCAGAAGAGGGGAAGGAGATGGAGCAGCCAAGGTGAGCTAGAGGAGAAAGCCCCATGTTTCAGAGCACACCAGCCATGCACTGCAACAGAAGGACCCTGGATGGCTCCAGATGACCCTGACCACAACCCAGAGAGTACTCTGGAATGGGGAGGGAACTGAGGCAGGGAAATGCATGTGGGGTTTATTATTTTGATATAGATTTGTGTATTTCTCATGTGATTAAGAGCAATAATGTGTTCGAGTTCTGTGCATGGTGTGTGTGTGCTGCACACTGCACCCACCATGTGGTCCCCTGCAGAAGTAACCCAGGAGGCTCACACCTTTGGGTGGAGTTTGGGAAGAGGGTGTGTTTAAGCTGGTGGGGTATCTTGGGGGTCAGTGCTGGTCCTGGGTCCTAGGGAAGGCGGGCTGCAAGGCTTCATTTCCATGAAGGGGTAACAGGCTGAGAGTGGGTGCCCACGAAGTGTGCCAGAGAGGCCAGGGCTGCAGCCTGCTGAGGCCCAGGGAAGCTTCAACCACCCAAGGATTGAGTGTCTGGATCTCCTCTCAGCAGCCCGGGGAGCCACCAGCAGACCTGTGACACACCGTGCCCTGGGTGCTGAGCAGAGGCAGGATGCTTGGCTCATACATGCCTTCTGACTGGCCATCCCTCTGGAGGCTGACACGGCCATAGCAATCGGGGCACTCCCTGATCACGATGAATCCTCTGCTCAGGTAACCTTCCACCCTGCTGCCAGTGCTGGGTTTGTTCAGAATTCCTGCTTCTCCACCTTTGTGAAAGGCAGGTGAGTATCTTTTCCTTCAGCTGGGGCTGGGGCTGATGTCCTAGGGATCATCATAATTCTGGACATGGGGGAAATGGCATTCAAATGCCTGCTTCTTGCGTCCTCAGCGGCTGGTGCCGGGAGCGCTGGAAGCAATGAGTGGATGTGCCTCTCGCAACTCAATAGTGCCCCCTGAAGGGGTAGCGTTGCCTGGTTCTAAAGAGTCATGGCCAGTTCCCCTTATTCAGTGGAGGAAGTTCTGTCTCAAGCACAGACTAGCTGAGTAGTCAGGGGAAGGGCCGAACGAAATGCTCCGCTTCTGTCCCCACAGAATGGGATTTAGCTATGGACCCAGTGGCTTTATGCTGGTCACTTCTGAAGGTCAATGGGCCTCAGGGGCCTCAGGGGCCTCAGACACTGAGGCACTTCAGAATATGTCACCTGCCATCTTTCAAAGTAAGCTGTGGTCCCCCAGCAGAAGGGACAAGCACATGCCCAAGCTGGTGGTGAGTGAGCAGAGAGGATGCTCCAGTACCTGCCATGATCCCTTAAGCACGCCCTTGTGCACATGGGCCCCTCGCCTCAGCGAGGCAGAATCTGGCAAAGGAGACATAGCACCAAGTTGCTTATCACAGACAGACAGTGGCTACTTTTCATGCACTATATGCTTCTGAAACAATACATTGTCTGCAACCGAGTGTAAATTCTTACTTGGGCTGTTTCCTTTTGCCATGCTGTATCTCCCACTCAGTATCTCTCTAGAGCTCTTTGGATATATGATATAGCTAAAAATCAAACCCACTGGAAAACTATGCCCAGGCCCAGGCAACTGGGAATTGGCTGGAAACAATCACAGTATCAAGTCTTACAAAGATAAATGCCTCCTTAGCTCGTCCAGCTACAGTGTGTCTCAGAATACTGAGCTCATCCTCTGCCTCATGCTTTTATTCCCTTCAGGCTTCAGCAATAATTACACTCTCTCTGATTGTCAGGGATACACCAGCCCCATAGCACAGCATGGACAGGGCTTGTAGACGGAAGAATTGGAGAGGCAAAGTGCGGCCGGATACACCATCATGTGTCCCAGCAACTGCAGCTTGGAGTTCTCTGCCCTAGAATTGTTTGAGTATCTCAGGAAAACAGAACGCTGGAGAATCAGGTGCTATGATGTAATCAGAACATCAAAGATCCTTTGACTAAACCACACACAAGAGGCTGCTAAGGAAAATATTCCAGCATATGTCCTGGGGCAGGTGGCAAGAGACCACCACCAATCAGGACAATAGCCCATCTCCTAGGGTTCTGCTGGGAGACCACAGGGGATGTATGGGGCTTGAGCACATGCTAAACTGGTTGAATTTAGAGATCCCAGGGATCAGCTAGAGCAGCTTAACAGGGTATGCTGCCTTGTCTACACTAGACTTTTCAGACATGTTAATTAGAACATGATAGTTACACGTGCTTGCCACACCCCTTTGAATCCTAGTCTAGACAAGGGCACACTTGGGAGAAAAGATCTTGGCTGAGTATTCAGCATCCCTGCAGGGCTGAGTTATCCAAAAAATCCTTCAACAGAAAAAGGGAAGACGAGACAAGATATCTGTGCTATTTCTAAAGGTAACCAGACCCTATCGGTCATCTCTTTATCTAGCATTGCGAAACAAAAAGACCACTAACCCATTTCCCCCCCGCCCTTTAATGGGACCATAGTCTTCAGACACAGCTTGCATGGCTATCAATCCAGCCTAAGAGGACAATAAACTCCAGGGGCTAGTTCTGCATTGCCCCGGCACCTCATGCAGTCAGTTACCCCAGCGCAGACAGTATGAAACGCTCCTGTTCTGGTACCGTGATTCTTGGCACCCACTTTGCACTGCTCCACACGACTGCCCACGCGCAGGGAGGTGACACTTTTCCAGACTTTCCGTTTGTGAAAATTTTTGAGCTTTGGACTTTTCACCCCAGTTTGGGATGGGAAATTGTTTGATGTCTTGAAAGTTTGTGCAGGACGGGACAACCGGTCCCCACTTGGCTGAGTGCTGGTGGTAATTCTGGAGCAGGTGTATAGCAGTGAGGGAGTGTATTGGGAACAAGAGCAGAGTCTCATGGGATTGCTGCAGGGCGGCTGGCAAGATGAAGCAGAGGCTTAGGCTGTGGTTTGGCAGATGCTGGAGACCAGGAAGGGACCTATGTGAGGGGCGAATTGCTCCACCTACACCAGCTGCAGCTACCCATGCCTCTGAAACAACTGGTGCTGGCCACTGATGGACCTTGATCTAGGCCTGGCAATGCCTATGTTCCCTCGCCTGCTCTGGACACTTATACAGTGGCCTCTTGAAAGCTTTAGGAGTTTGCTAAAAGTGCCTCAGTCACGATGGGGCTTCAAACATAGGCTTTGTCCTTCAGATACTTCCATGGGCTCCCTCTGCTTCTCAGCCCAGGCTGGGGCCTCATTGCAGCATGGTACATCCTGTGCCCAGAGATGTGGTGGGTGGTTCATAGAGCAAAGGGGAAACGACTTTCTGGAGCTTCCAGGTAATCTATGGGTGATACCATGAGAGGCAGGAACAAAACAAAAATAGGGATGTGCACTTACATAATGTAGTTTTCTCTTTGAAATGTTTTGCACAGGGCGTTAGGCAGACAAAGTAGGCGAGGTACCATCTTTTGTTGAACCAACTTCTGTTGGTGAGAGATAAGCTTTCAAACTACACGGAGCTCTTCTTCAGGTCTGGGAAAGGTCTTCTGAGTTTCACAGCTAAATACAAGGAAGAACAGATTGTTTAGCATAAGCAGTTAGCACATATTTCAATGCTACACAATCTGTTCCACCTTATATTTAGCTGTGACACGCTGAGTGAATTTCCCAAACCTGAAGAAGAGCTCTGTGTAGTTCAAAAGCTTGTCTCTCTCACCAGTAGAAGTTAGTCCAATAACAGATGTTTCCCACCGACCTTGTCTCTCTAATATCTTGGGACTGACACGGCTACAGCAACACTGCATACTATGTAGGGTGTGACAAATCCATACGTTGTATGTGCTGAATACTAAATATTTGGCTTTGATATTTAAAGACCAAATAGAAAGAGGCACTAGAGGTACACCACAAGTAGATTATTGTGCCAGCCGGACTCCTGTAACAACTGAATCCACAGATAGGCTAAAATGGCCAACCACCCAGAAGAAATATGTAGTCAAAGAAATCCAGGCAAACTGCTGGTATATATGCGTGTAACCCATTCATTGCCCTGCACTAAGCCAATCTGCATATTCAGCTTGCAGCTGTGAAATGAATTGATATGGGTGGGAAAGAGGCTCCTGGCCTCTGAATTAGCACTGAAAAGGGATAAGGGTTCACGTTGATTCATGTATTACAGTCCGAACTCTCAGCCCTGAGGCTGCGAATTCACCTGTTCCCACAAGATATTGACAGTAGGGCTGGATGGGAAAACACAATTCAGTTTTGTGAAACAATATTGAGATTTCAGAATTTGTTTTCATTCCACAATGGAACCAAACCAAGATCCTTGGACACTGTCTATGAAGCAACCAGAGAGAGAACCCCAGAATAGGCTGGGTGGGGGCATAGGGCACTCATGCGGGATGAGAGCACTCCACATTCAAGTCTGTCCTCTGCCTGGGTCAGAGTGGGGACTTGGCTATGGACTGCCCACATCCCAGCTGAGAGCCCTAGTCCCTGGGTGACTGGCTAGCCTAGGGTGGGTAACTCTCTAGTTTTAGCCAGGGAGTCCGCCCTGGTCCTGGGAAAGGATACACGTGCGCAAAAAGTTTCAGTTTCAACAAATCAGCATTTTCCAGCAAAAAAGATTTCACCCAAATGTTCCCAGCCAGCTCTAATTGCTCTCCCTTTGAATACAGCATGTGTCCAGGGGTGAAAGTAAGTTAAAGGACTTACCGGTACGCCGGAGTCCTGAGCAAAGGCGTGGCCTCAACCGGAAGAGGCGGGGCCTTTAAATCAGCTGCAGAGGCGGCTGGGAGTCCCGGGGCGATTTAAAGGGCCCGGGGCTCTGGCCGCTGCTACCGCAGCGGAGCTCCGGGCCTTTTAAATCGCTGACAGAGCCCTGCCACCACTACCCCAGGGCTCCAGCAGCCAGGCTCAGGCAGCTATTGAAAGGGCCAGGGGCTCCGGACGTACCGGACGTACCGGCTTACTTTCACCTCTGCATGTATCATACAGGCACACTGCCATAGCTTGTTACTAGTGCGTGTGTGAAGCAGCCCTGCTTAAATGTTTACCTTTAATAAGAAACTGAACTGGGAACAGTAAAGCTGCTTCTCCTGCAGACTCCTGAGGGCTTGTCTACACTACAAATGCTTTGTGGGCGTAGCTGTGCTGGAATAGCAGAGACACAGCTTATTGTCAGCATAGTTAAACCACATCCTGGACAACATAAGCTATACTGGTAAAAGGACTCCAGCCAGTATAACTGGCTCTACACTAGGGCTTTTGCCGGCATAGCTCTGCCAGCAACACTTCATAGTGTAGATAAGTCGGAGCAAAGCTAAAAACAGTAGCAACTTCTTGGTGGAATTCAGCCTCCACTGCTTGACAAGGAGCCAGAATCCATCCCCAGCACAAGCCTGGTGCTCAGCAGAACTCCAGGGGCAGCTGGGATCGTGTGTCCTTACACAAGGCACCAGCTCGGTGCTCTGCATAGTAAAAGTTTAAAGCTGCCCACTTGAATGCAACGTCTTTTTCAGCTCCTCATGCTAGTAACCTCCATTGATGTTCCTAAGAAGCATCTCGTTCTTACACCAGACTGTCTGCATTATCGCATGTAAACTCCTCGGGTTACACCTGCAGAATATGTCATCTGTCTGAGCCCAAGCTCTTTGGTGAGGATGTCCAGACTCTCTATGGAGATAAATTCTATACCATATAGCAAGAAGCTTAGCGACTCCTTAGAGTTTAGAGCTCTGAGATTCACATTTTCCTAGGCGATCATTTCAGAATTAACCAGCTGCCCTTCTAGGACTCGGCTATGGTTCTACAGCCCTCTGGGGCTGCTAACAATCTGAAGCCATAGGCTATTTTGGCCAGTCAGGATGTTAGACTCTTCTGAAAGGGGAATCCCTCTTTTCCCAGTCTCTCCTATTTCCAGCTATCCCAGAATAAATCACACAAGCTCCAGCAGGAAAAGAAGTTTGCGAGCTCAGGTGGGCTTATAGTTACAGCTGGCCAAGAAACAAAATTGCTGTTCCATGAAAAATGTTGAGTTTTGGGAATTTGATTCATCTCAAAATGGGCTGAAAAGCCAAAAATGCAAAGTGTTCATGGAACTGAAATTTTGCAATATTTCCATAGGGAAACACTGACATGACCCCTTGGTGGGCATGTTTGAGCTTTTTGGAAAGGCAATACACTCCCCAGAATTCCTGGCAGGCTCTACTGATGAAAGAAACTCTCTGGGAGAGGCCCAGCTCCTCCCAGGGCATACCACCCCTCGGGGGCTGGTGAGGGAGGGAGAGAGGAAGGGAGGGGTATATTACTGAAGCCAGAAGAGGGTGCAGCTTACTTCCCTCCCTGTGTTCAGCCAGGGTTCTGCCCACTCTCCATGCCCTCCTTGCTCATGAGAGAAGTGTGGGGCACTGCAGGCACAGAGCCAGGGCCCAGAACCAAGCTGAGGGTGGGCCCACAGGGTCAGATCCCCCTCACCCTGTTGCACTATGGCTGCTTTAGGGCTAGTGACACTCTGGCCCTAGGCTAGTGTGGGAGAGGAGTTGAGAGGCCAGAGGTACCCTCCCCTATCTCTTCACCCCTACTACATTCAGCAGCTGCCAGAGAGCTCAGGGATCCCTTCTCACCAGAGAGCTTTGCCCGTGCTCCAGCCCACCAGCCCTTCCCTGTGGAACAACAGCAAGAGAGGGACAAACTCTGTCCCAGTCAGCAGGGCTCCTTACTGTCTGGGGCTCCTGATCCCATGACATGTGGCCTTGACAGCTCTAGTGACACATCAGAGCCAGACCCACACACTCTGAGTGTTTGCACCTTAGTCTGCAGCTTTGGAGGAGGAGGGGAGAGGGTCTCATCCTAGGTACCATCTGTGCTCATCAGAAGCCATTTAGCAGGGCAATAGTTTGGCACAAGTGGCAACCTCTGCTCAGGAGAGGCCTGGGAATGGCAATAGGGGAGGTGCGCTGCAGCAGTGGCTGCGTCTGAGGGACAGTGACAGATTTGGGATAGGCCAGGACTGGAAGCAGGGGGACTGCAGGTCAGGACTGAGAGGCACTGGCAGAGCTGGAGTGGAACCCAGGGTTGGGATAACGGGGCTGCGGGTCTGGGCTGAAGGGCACTGGCAAAGCTGAGTGAGGGAAGCTTGCCCAGCAGCTGCCATGTGAGGCTCTAAGCAGTGCTTGGAGACCCTCACGTACAGTATTAAACATCCTCCCAGGAACAATCAATCCAGTCATTACTTTGATTGAAGGAGATCATCTTTCTTGTTTTCAGCATGCTATGAGCTCACTGACAGAGCAAATCTGCTCTTCCAGCAGAGGACAAGAGGGGTTTAAAGAGTCCAGCCTGGAACAGCTCTCCATGGGATTTACATTGTGTTTTGACCCATTCTCACGCTGAATCCTTGTGTTAATGAGACAAAGGTTTGTCAGGAGTGACTGGGAACCAAGCACAAACACAGCAACACTCATTGTCTCTGCATGTCTCAAGGGCCCCTTGCTTGAACCTCTTCCCTTCCCAAATAAGCACCTGGCTGCTTCAGACCCTCAATTGCAGACCTACCATTGCAGGGTAGATCTCCGGCAGAATGACATTACAGCACTCTGGGCCAAAGATGCCAGCACGAATGCGATTCTAAGCACTTGAATGTCAGCATTGTGCACATTTAAGGCTGGGTGCACAGCTTTAGCTCAGCTGCATATCTTGGCTTTGATTGCTTGGTCTGCCAACCTTAATGACCCACGAGTGCACGGTGAGGATTCAGGGGCCCAGAGACATAGGAAAGGGGAGCAGGCAGGGAGAAGCAGTTTCCTTTGCCTGAGGATGCACATCATGCATTCCATGGGCAGAGCAGTGCCTTTCCTGCCCCTCCTGCTCGGCTGGATGCTAATGGGTTCCCAAAAACACTGAGCTCCCTTGATTCCCAGTGCAGAAAGAAGGCAACAAAAAGCTCTCTGTCTGAAAGCAAGGGCAGTGTGACAGCCACACAGAGAAGAGGCAGCTTCCCAGCCCTTCCTGCTCCTTGGGTCCCCCTCACCTCCCTGGGGAAGGAACAAGTAGGGAATCAGAGCCAGCAGCAGCCGCATTGTCCCCAAAGGAAGAGCTGCTGGGATGAAGGAACAGGAAGGAAGCTGGGGGAGCAGCATGGGAACTACCCCCCGCCCCCTCACACTGTGCACTCACCCACTCTGAGCCTGGGGCATGGGATGGGAAACCGGAGCAGGCCAATTCACTGCTGCAATCCCACTGCTCTGTTTCCAAGTTGTCTTAACCCAGGCCTGGGAGAGTTTGTGTCCCCTGCTCCGTTTCCCGGCTCCCTGCAAAGCAGAGAGGGACCCTCAGCGCCCCCGTGGCTGGCAGGTTCCCACTATGAGGGAGCAGTCATAGTGCATCAGGCCGGGAGCGCTGTCGCTAGCTCCTAGAGTGCCAGGGAAAGTGGTTTTTCCCTCTAGGGGAATGGGGCTAACAATTGGAACTGGGGAGGGGTCATTCTGTGGGGGTCTCATTATGGCCATGTCTACATTAGGAGCACTTTGCTGGGGTAGCTGCACCAGACACCAGGCTCTCAAAGCGCTCTGGGGAGCTTGCAGCTTTTACCAACAACACTGAGCTTCCGCTGGGCTAGCTTATTGCAGCCCATCTCCCAGGGGACACGAGCTGCACTGGAAAAACGTAGTGTCGATGGTAGAATTGCACCTACTCTGGGGGCGTTTGGCCACACAGCCCTGCCAGTCACCAGTCACACGCCATCTCACCGCGAGTAACCTCTGTACCATTGATCTGGCCTCCGGAAGAAACAGGGAGGCATCTGATCTGGCTGCTGCTGTCCTCAGCCATCTGACCCAATGCTACACGCATATGGGGAGGACCCTTTCCTGCCCCAGATTCTGCTCCTTTGCTCCTTGTTTTCTGTTCTGTGCAGAAGCTTTGGGTTTCCCCTGCTTTTGACAGACTCACAAAGCTGAATAATTCAAGGCTCCCTGGTGTTTGAGATCCGCTTGCTGTGGGAAGGGGACTTGTAGGGGCAGGGGAGAGCCTCATGGAGCCTGTTTTTGCTTCCTGACTCTGTGGGTGAGTGGGTACTTGGCCCCAGCCTGAGTTAGAGCAGCCTACATACTGCTCTAGTTTGTGCCCGTGGCGTATGGTCCTTAAGAGTCCATACATGAGCTGAGAATTGGTGGGGTGGGTTGGAGCCCAACCCCATTTCTGACACGCCTCCTCTCCCCCCATGTGCCTCCTGTGCTGGTGAGGGGGTGACAGTATGCCTGCTGAGAGCTCCCCCTGCTGGCGGAATTCAGTATGGGGGACTAAAACTAAAACAAAGTCCCTCCCAGGCCTGCATTTCTATGATGTATGATGAAATTACTCACATTTCCCCCACCAATCAGCAAAAGCCCGGCTTGACAAAGCCCTGGCTGGGATGGTTTAGTTGGTGTTGGTCCTGCTTTGAGCAGGGGGTTGGACTAGATGACCTCCTGAGATCTCTTCTAACCCTAATCTTCTATGATTCTATGTTTCAGAGTGGTAGCAGTGTTAGTCTGTATCAGTAAAGAGAACCAGGAGTACTTGTGGCACCTTAGAGACTAACAAATTTATTTAAGCATAAGTTTTCGTGGGCTAAAACCCACTTCATTGGATGCATGCATGGGTTTTAGCCCACAAAAGCTTATGCTTAAATAAATTTGTTAGTCTCTAAGGTGCCACAAGTACTCCTATGATTCTATGAATTCTCATTGGACTAGTTAGGTGCAAAATCCCTGAGTGGCACAGAACAGCAGGATTGGAAACTGGAAACTGGCCCTCAGCATCCAGCCGCAGCCCCAGCCCCAGCAGAAGGCATATAGAGGGGACCCTGGCTAGCATGCTGTTCTCTGGCTGAAGGCTGTAGCTATATCCTCACTGCCAGGGGCCATGAGCACCCTCAGAGGACCAAATCTTCAGTCAGCATAAACTAGCATTGTTCCTTGGCAGTCCATGTTGCTATGCCTGTTTACCCCAGCTGAGAATCTGCCCCACTGATTCCAGTCGAGCTGCAGCAATTTACACCAAGTGAAGATTTGACCCTGAATCTTCAAAAGAGTTTTTCAAGGCAGCACTAGTGATCACTTCCTAAAAATGACTCGGAGTCCCCGGAATACAAGTAGTCTTTGCACATCGGGTGGCAGCTCCCAAGGGGGTTTCTGTGATCCAACCCGTCACACAAATGACCTGCAGAATCAACTCAAAGTTCAAATGCCCCAGCTGGTGTTCTGCTCCAGAGAGACTGGAACATGGGAGAGAGAAATATCCAATGGAAAAACATGAATTAAAAAAATGCAAATTGAGATGAGAGGGGAAAGACAAGGAAACTCTAATGGAAAAGATCAACTCAAAGCACACTGTGTCGGGGGTGGGGGAAGATTGTTTCTGGTGCATAGCAGGTCTGTCTACCACAGAGCACATCCATCTATCCAACCTACTGTCTGGCTCCCATTACAACAGTTGCTGAACACTTTGCAGTCTTTAGTGTATTTAAACACCCTGTGAGGCAGGGCAAAGCTATTATCCCCATTGTATGGATGGGAAACTGAGGCACAGAAAGATTTTGTTGTTGTTGTTGTTATGGCTTGTCTGCATGGGAACATTTCCCCAGTTATACCCATGTAAGGATATTAGTATAGTTAAAACAATCTGCCTACTCTTATTCCGGTGTAAAGGTGGCATTTTTGTCATTCTTTTAGTTTAAACCTCTGCCAAAGTGAAGTAAGTTAAACCAGAAAGAGCCATGCTCACTCTGGGTACACAGGGAGCCATGCTGGTATAACTAGATCAGGTTAAATTCACATCTTGGCTTAGCCTGTGATACCTTTCCATGTACACAAGACCTGCATGACTTGCCCAAGGTCACACAGGAAGTCCATGGTAGAGCAGAGAATTGAATATGAACCTTCTGGGGCTCATGCTAGTGCCCTAAGCACAGGGCCATCCTTTGTCCAAGGAATCCCCGGTCTCCACCCTTTCAATTCATCATTGTAAACGGGCACTCACCAACAAGCGGGTGCATTTCCAGTGGGGTCCTGCAGGGATCGGTTCTTCACCCTACACTATTTAACAGCTTTATCAAGGACCTGGAAGAAAACATAAAATCACGGATAAAGTTTGCAGATGACACAAAGATGGGGAGAGTGGTAAATAATGAAGAGGGAAGGTCACTGATACACAGCAAGCTGGATGCTTTGGTAACCTGGGTAAAAGCAAACAATATGTATTTTATTACAGCAAAATGTAAGTATTTGCCTAGAAACAAAAAGTGTAGGCCACACGTAAAGGCTGGGGGACTCTATCCCGGGAAGCAGTGACTCTGAAAAAGTTTTGGGTGTCAAGGTGGATAAACAGCTGAACATGAGCTCCCAGTGTGACGCTGGAGCCAAAATGGCTAATGGACACTTAAACAGGGGAATCTTGAGTAGGAGTAGAGAGGTTATTTTACCTCTGTATTTGGCATTGGTGAAACTGCTACTGGAATACTGTGTCCAGTTCTTGTGTCCATACTTCAGTAAAGCAGTTGATAAATTGGAGAGAGTTCAAAGGAAGGCCACGAAATAGATTTAAGTATTGGAAAGCTTGCCGTATTGTGATGATGCAGCTGGAGCAGAAATGCACCCTTGGATTACAGCAGTCATGGGCACAAGTGAAGAGTGAGGCTGGCGGAAGTTGGACTGGGATGGCCTGGGAGTATGAACCTGACGTTTGGTGTTTAAACACAGCATCTGTTTCCAAGCCATACATTGCTCTCTCCCGGCTCTTTTGGTCATTGGCATTTAGGGCATTATGCAATTATTGATGGTCATGAAACCCCAAACCAACATGGACCATGCACAGCATTGGCTTCCTGCACTGCCTGCTCTTCCCAGGCATCAGCCCAGGGCCTGCGATGAGGTACTGGCCTTGAGCACGTCCCGTGGTGGCAAAGCAGGGCCCTGCAGGTCCCTTTCCTCTCCCTCTTGTGGTCCTGCAATGATTACTCCCAGACCCCTTTCTGGGGCTTGTCTGTTAACTCTTGTGCAGAGTACAAATGGTGTAGTCCCTCAGCTGCACCCTTCTTCTGGGTGCTAATCCTCCTTTCCTAAGTGGAGTCCCATAGCCTCCCCCTTAGCCTGGGTAATGACTCAAGTAGGCTTACCCTCCTTGTATTCATGAGTATTTCAGCACTTCCATGGGATGCCTGCATCTCTGGGAGCTCCTCTCTCTAGGAACACACTCCCTCAGCTGCACTGTGGTAGCCTTTTACCAGGCCACTTGTTAGCCAGTTAGCTGTCAACCAGCCACCTAGGCAGTTAACTGCTTACAAGTGAGCTGAGATGGAAGCCTGTCATAAGTGGACTGAGCCCTAATTCCTCTTCAAGGGGCCAGCCACCCCCTGCTGGGGCCCATTGAAATGTCACAGTGCTACAGGATACCCAAAAACCCATGGCAGCAAAAGCACCAGAAGCTGGCACCTCATCTCAGAGCTAGTGCCCAGGCATTCCTGACCTCCCTGCATCGCCTATTGCAATGCGGCATGGACTCGGCTGTGACTTTACCTCTCGTCCCGTGTAAAGGGCGCATCTGGCTGTGCTGCCCCAGGAATGCTGCCTCGAGTCCCCATCCCTTCTCTGGTTACCCCTTGATCTGCCACAGCCCCTAACAGAGAGGGAAAACTCCCCCACCACGCCTCAGGCTGACTCAGCTTGGGGCCAGAGCATGGGGCTACTCGAAGTCTCCACTCACTCCATGCCCATCTGATCAGGGAGGAGGAATAAGCCTCATGGAGTCTGTGACCCCTGCCCCCAAAAAGCAGTGATCGAGATAAGCCACTCTGTAAGCTTTGCACCCCCTAGCTTCCCGTGTGACACTGGAAGGACAAGTCAGGAACTTGCCCTTTAGCTAGGAATGGAGCTGCACATCCTGAAAATGCTCAGTCTAGTACAACATGCAGCTGCCCGTCTGCTTAGCAAGAAAGGGCACCGCGGTCCCTTGGCCCGGTGGCTCCACTCTCTGTGCTCCCTGTGAACATAGGACCAAGCAAAGGTCCCTCCTGATACTGAAAACCATGCACGGGATTGGCCCTGGATACTGGACACATCCTCACTCCCCCCTGTGGCTATCACCTCTCCCAGGACAGCTACCTTCCACTGCAACCAGGAATCTCCTGATCAATACGGGAGTGGCCAGGGATGGCAGGAGGCAGACTCTGTGATTCCTGTCCCCAAAGGAGCATGGGCCTTGCCCTGTTCATACCTAGGAGCAGAGCTCACCACTAGGCGTGAGGCCCATAAAGCTGAGCCACTCGGACCAGCTACAAGCGCCCTGCTTTCCTGGCCCATGTTGGGGCAGGGGGTTCAGCACTGCAGGAGCACAGGCAGAGGGAGTGAAGCTGGGCTGCCTGGAGGGCCTGGAAAACACTCATCCTCCAAAGCAATCAGTAACAAACTGAACAGCAGTGAGCAGTGAGCTGTGAGTGTGTGGACGAGGGTGGGGGGTGAGGTGTATTACTCGATGCTGGGAGGAGTTCATGCTGCAGCGGGATTCCCAGATGCCTGGTGTCGATTCTGGTCCCGTTTAGCCCAGGAGCAGCCAGGGGCCTGGCTCTAATATCTCCTGCGTTTCTCACAGCACTTCGCGCAGTGTCAGTACCAGGACATCAAAGAGATCTCTGTGCCATTGCTGGGCATCCTGGAGCTTAACGTAGCACTGACTCTGCCTGGAGGCATAAATTCCTAAGGCCAGAAGGGAGCATTATGATCATATAGCCTGGTCTCCTGCCTCCTCCAGATCAGCGAATTCCACCCGCTGATCCCTGCACCAAGCCATCCCTTGTGGTGCAGCTAGGGCATGGCCCCAGGGCTTGAGCGCCTGATTGGATTACACTCACCACATGAACACAGTTGATTTTCTAATTTACCTCCATACTTTTATTCAGCTCCCCAGATTGGCTCCTTTCATTACATGACCACCCTGCATACAGCAGAGGGGTAATTCAATAGGAGCATCTATTCTATGTGGCCGTAACCCCATTCCCCCTTAGCCCACATACTGTCTGACTCAGGAGGAGGTGCGGGAGGGCGTACGTCTCTTCCCTATGGTCTTCTTTGCCAGGCAGGTGACATTGTGCAGTGTAACCAGAGACTTTAGCACTGCAACAGCTATACACAAGGGAGGAGTTCAGCAGCTCTGAGTTTGTTAACATTTTGGTAATTAAAATCTCAGCCTCAGAGCGCCACTGGCAGCTTTTGTGACTGACAAAGTGTTGGTGAGTGTTCCAAAGTGTGGCAAAGGGCAGTGCGATGAGCCCACCGGGCATGCCGGGCTGATCCTGCACTCGCACACACTGAAGTAACGCAGGACTGACGGCAGTGGCGTAACACCCAGGTGACACGTGTGACAGTGAGCTCAGAATCAGGCCCATTCCTTTGGGTTTGCACTAATGTTCTAATGGCACTGGCCTGCGGGACAACCATGGGGCAGTCACTTCCCCTTTCTGGGCCTCAGTTTCCCCATCTGGAACAGGGGGATCCCGGTCCTAAGCCCCTTGTACAGTGTCTGGAGATCTATGGCAGGAAGCACTAGCTCAGGGCTGGGCATTATCACTATTCTTCCCCATTGTCCTCTCTTCTCCCACACTGGTGTGTCGGGGGAGGGGGGGTAGTGTGTATACCGACAGGGGCGCAGACCACAGCTCACCTTTGACCCTAACCAGACCTGCGGGCCCACATGGCCAAGCTTCAGCCCCTCCTCTCTCCTAGTCCCCCATGGCAACAGCAACACTGTCAAGGCTAATTTTACACTCTGGCACTTCGAGTGCAGAAGGTGGGGGCCCGCAAGGATTCTAAAAATTAATACTGGCCACTCCAGGCTTGTATTAAACTCCCAAGGTTACAGCTTTTCTCTGACCTTGGATTGGTAGATGCTGCCACCACCCAAGTGCAGAACCCCTGTGAGAGCCCAGGAAGGCACACTTGGGAATTCCTCCCTGTGGGGTACCCTCCAGCCCTTTCACCTCCTCTCCGGGGAAGAGCTGAGAAAGAAAAAAAAAAGGAAATCAGCTGTTGCCACCAGCTAATTAACATGTGCACAAACCTCTTAAAACACAAAAATCCACTTCTGTTTTTAAATAAGGTACATTTTATTTAAAAAAAAGAAAGAAAATACATCTGGGAACTCAGGCTATTGCTAGATTTTAAAAGAGCAGCTACAAAGATTAAGCACCAAGAATAGCTTTCTTGAGGTCCAGCTTAAAGGTTACAAGCAAAACAAAAGCACCTGGGGTTAGCACAGAGGAATCCACACGCCATAACGAAATCACCACCTGGATCACCTGGATCAATCGGTCTTCAGCTGTCATTAAGACTGCGCTGATCACAACATGTCCGCCATTCTTCTCGCATTCTTGCCTTTCTTCTCCACGTTCATCCGAAACGTTTTACAATGTCATCTTCCCACCTTCTTGGAGGCCGACCAGGTGGTCTTTTCTGTTCGCGTGGGTACCACTCAGTAACGATTGCGGTCTACCTATTGTCGGTGAACCGTGCTATGTGGCCCATCCATCGTATCTTATTATATCTGCTTTCCACAACAATATCTTTCACACCACTGCATTCTCTAATCGTTTCATTTGGGATATGATCCAGAAGGGAAATTCCCAACATAGCTCGTTCTATTGCCCTTTCAGCTACCGACAGCTGCTGTTCTTCTCTCTTCATCAGTGCCCACGTTTCACTGCCATACAGCATGGCTAGCAGCACTGTTGAATTGAAGATATTTGTACATGTGGTCTTGTCGATTTTTCCTTTGAGGATGTCCTTGATGGAATTAAGGAATTACCGCCTGCCTTGAAATGGTTATGAACAAGATCAATTGGAGGAGTTGTGTTAATATAAATGGAGAACGATTATCTCAACTCAGATTCACGGATGACATCGTACTAATTGCCGAAAGCACCAACCAACTGCAGAGCATGCTACGAAGACTTGACAAGAAAAGCAGTCAGGTCAGTCTGAAAATGAACCATTGCAAAACGAAATACATGCTATCAGACGTCTTACGAAAAGCCCGAATAACGGTAACAGGAGAAGAAATTGAAGAAGTGGAACAGTACATATATTTGGGCCAAGAAGTTAATATGCACCAAGACATGAACGGAGAACTCTCACGAAGGATTCGGACAGGATGGTGTGCGTTTAATTCCATCAAGGACATAAAGAAATAAAAGGCATAAACCTAATCGCATCTTCCTAGACCTTTCCTGATCTATTTACATATCTGGGGTTTTAAATTAGTAGTTTCTAGGTATGATACTGATGATTTTTTCATACCTGGCCCAAGCTTCTTACAGCATAGCTGCAGCCCCGTCCGTCTCTCCCTGGGAGAAATTTTAAAAAGTTCTAGCCTTCCCAATGGCTCTTTTGGCCAGGTGCCCACTCACTTCCTTTTATCTATGCATAGCAGTGAGACTTTTTAACACTTTACAGGTAGAGCAATTAGAGAACAGCTACTAAGAGGGATTTTATAGCTACTGGCTGGCTGGGTGTCCATAAAAGGGAGCTACCCCCGACCCCCTTTCATTTATCACAAACACATTGCACTCGTCCCTAGGCCACATACCAGTGCCCCTGCACCACTGGACAGGCCAAGGGGCATCTAATCCCCATTGCCCTTTGCCTGTGTCTTCTTCCAGGCTCAATAAATTGAGGGATGGCTACATACTCCTGTCTTCAAGCCTTGGTAACTCCGCAGGGGACATTTAATGCAAATTATAGAACGAACTAATTTGTATATTTGCAAATAATCTCTCCTTCCTCATTCTGGCCCATTCCTTTTCAGACCTCTCCCCACTCGTGAGTCTGCAGTCCTTCCCCTCCTTCCCTACCAGCTCCACCACCTCCCCAGGGATTGTGGCAGGGGGAGCCGCAGAGAGGCCAGGCACCACAGCAGCCCCTGATGGGTAGGGAGGAGCATCCTGGAGCTGGATGTGGGAGTATCCCAGCTGGGCTGTGGGAATGCCACAATGCACTGTCACATGAGGGGCTGGACACTAGGTAGCCCTGCCTGCTTCCCAGTGTCTCCCACAGCCCCACGAAGGGAGTGGGAATCCCGCTTTCTCCCAATTCACAGCACCTCTACCTACCCTGCAGAAAGGTGGAAGGGACTCTCAGCCCCACTCCCACCCAGCTCTGGGCAAGGCTGCAGGAAGGCAGTGCATGGTGTGTGTGTGTGTGTGTGCGCGTGTGGACACAGCACTCTCACACCCACCCCAGAGTGGCTGGGAAATGGGATGCACACATGCTTCTGGAGCACAGCACTCGTGTGCAGTCATCACCCTTGGCATGAATGTGATGTCATCATGCAAGGGTAGGAGCTGAGGAAGCGACACACCTTGCTATTGAGTCCAAAGTCCAGACACAGCAAGAGCGGAAGATCTCCCCTTTCTTCTCTCTTGTGCAGCAGTGTTACCTGTCACTAGAGTGAGCATGACACGGTTGCAGCAACAGGCTCTGGGCTCCAGGCTTTGATCTCACAGCAGATGGTGTGATGCCAGGGCCTTCAGGGAGGTGGCTATGACTTTACATGGGAGTCTTGTGCCGTGTTCCTTTAATGCTGCAACAGGGCAGGCTTTGAAATGTGATGCCATCGGTTTATTTGCAATCACCCAGGGCTACATTGTGCCTGCCCAGGCCAGTGAAGGCTCTCCTTGCACTCTCCTGCCTGGACTACTCAGGTACATGGAGCAGGAGACATGTCTGCAACCTCCTTCACCAGAGCAGGTGAGCAGGAGTGCAGGCAGGGGCATGCACAAGGGGGGTCAAGCAGAGGCATGGGCCCCCAGAAATCAATGGGGATACAGAGCTCCTCTGGGGCTGCGGCAGGGAAAGCAAGCTCCTCTAGCCCCTGGGTCCATGGCAGGGTTGCAGATCTCTTCCAGTCCCCAGGCCACAGCGGGAGCACAGAACATGCCCCTACAAAAGGAGTCAAATTTAAATTTCTGCACATGCCCCTGGCTACGTGGGAAATGGGCGGAGCCTAGGATTCATGCTCCAGGTGTGTTGGCCTGCATAACTGAACCAGCATTGGGGGCAGGGGGCTCATCCTTTGCTCCTGGTTTAGGCCCGCAGCAAATTAGTACCCCAGGGGGGAAGCAGGAGGGAACTGTGCCTCAGAGGGGGTCTCTGCGACAGCACTCCCTGGGGCGACACAAGCTAACAGCACAGTGCAGTGAAATGATTATATATTTCAATAAGGGTGTTTCAAAAAAATGCAACGGCAAACCCAGCTGAGTGCATCATCTTCAAATTTCAAAAACCAAACTCTCCCTGGGAAACAAGCTGTTTCACAAAGTGACTGGAAGCCCCTGAAAAGAGGAGAGTAAACCAGAAATGCCTCTTGATGTCAGAGAGAAGAATAGATGCATCCTGATGAAATACAGGGAAATAAAACCTGTGAGGCCTGGCGCAGTTGATCCAGCGGTGCCAAACATGGGACGAGCCAGTGAAGGATTACCCCTATGCATGAGGAATCCATTTCAGCAAGATATCAAACTGGGGACTTTTGCATCCAAAAGCTGTGGCACTGCCTGTCAGGAAAATGGAGTCACCAAAGTTGTCATCAGCTTAACATTTTCCGGGGACTCCAAGTGAGCCAGGGCTCTGGGACTGCAGAATGTTATGTGCATCTCCTGTTCTGTGTGCTTTTGGGGTATATATCATGAGAATGTTTGTGATCCAGGACTTGTATCTTGTACCTCATGGTAATCTCATCATGGCATATATACACCTCTACGCTAGCCATGGGAGAAAAGCAAATGGTTAGGGGAATTCAGAAGGATGGATGCTTCTCTGAACCAATAGAGGCCCCCGTGAAACTATTACTAGCATTTGAATTGGGGTAGCACTAAAGGTCCCAGTCAGGACTGGGGCTCTGTTGTGCTAGGGATGTGGCACAGTACACAGATTCACAGAGGTATGTGTGTCTGTTACTGTACATCACAGGAGTGCAGGGGAGGGGAGCATGGAAAGGAGTAGGCAACAGAGAGACATAGAGGGGAAGGAGAGAAGGAACAGGGAGATGAGGGCAGTAATATAATACTTGGTGCTTTGAAAGGGCCAATTTCACAAAGTTGAAAACAACTATTAGCCAAATCAGCCTGGATGAAGAATGTAAATGGAAATGTGAATAATAATCGGGAACTTTAACAACATTTGACTAGATGCCCAAAAGCCATTATCCCACAATCGGGAAAGAAGGCTACATTGGTTCAAAAATCAGCCTGGCTTAGAGGGGAAGTGAAAGCACCAATAATAAATAAATATATAGCTAAATAAAAATAGGATAAAATGAAAGTTGATAACTATGAATATAAATGAGAAGTTAGAAATTGTAGAAAATTGGGAAGGGAAGCAAAAGGACATAATATAAGACCTATGGCCAGAAGAGTTTAAGACAATAAGAAGGATTTTTAAGTATACTAGGAACAAAAGGATCCCTAACAATGGTATTGGTCCATTACTAGATGGAAATAACAGAATTGTGAACAATAATGCAGAAAATTTAGAATGCTCAATAAATATTTTTGTTCTATATTTGGGGAAAGACAGATGATGATAAATATCAGATGATGATGAAATACTTTCCATTTCTAACAGTAACTTAGAAGGATGTTTAAAAACAGCTACTAAAGTCAGACTTTTTAAATCATCAGGTCCAGATAACTTGCATCCAAGAGTTTTAAAACAGCTGGCTAAGGAGCTCTCTAGACTATTTATGTTGATTTTCAATAAGTCTTGGAAAACTGGGCAAATTCCAGAACACTGGAAGAAAGTTAATGTTGTTGTGCCAATATTTAAAAAAAGGTAAATGGGGATGACCTGGATAATTATAGGTCTGTCAACCTGACACTGATTCTGGGCAAAATAATGGAATGGCTGATATGGGACTTAATACAGAATTAAAAAATGGTAATATCATTAATGCAAATCAGCATGGGTTTATGGCAAAATAGATCAGGTCAAACTAACTTGATTTTTTATGAGATTACAATTTTGGTTGATAAAGGTAATAGTGTTGATGTATATATTTAGACTTATGTAGGGCATTTGAGTTCATACCACAGGGTATTTTGATTAAATAACGAGAACTATACAAATTCAACACGAAACTCGTTAAATGAATTAAAACTGGCTAACTGATAGGACCTAAAATGTTATGCTAAATGGGGAATTATTACTGAGAAGGTGTGAGGACAAGTTCTTGGCCCTATACTATTTAATACTTTTTTCAATGACATGGAAGAAAACATAAAATCACTCCTGACAATGTCTATGGATTGCACTGAGTTTGGAGGAGTGATAAATAATGAAAAGGACAGGTCACTGACACAGACAGATCTGGATTGCTTGATAACGCGAGGCACAAGCAAATAATGTGTGTTTTAATACAGCTAAATGTAAAGTTATACATCTAGGAACAAAGCATGTCGACCATATTTATAAGATGGAGTACTCTATCCACTATGACCCAAGTCCTTTTGAGAGTCACTGCTTCCCAGGATAGTCAGCTGAATGTGAGCTCCAAAAAGGACTAATGCACTCCCTGGCTCTAGAAACAGGGGAATCTAGAGTAGGAGTAGGGAGGTTCTATTACCTCTGCATTGGCACCAGTGCGACCACTACAGGAATACTGTGTCCAGGGCTGGTGCCCACAATTCAAGAAAGATGTTGAAACATAGGAGAGGGTTCAGAGAAGAGCCATGAGAACAATTAGAGGATTGGAAAACCTGTCTTATAGTGAAAGACTTAAGGAGCTCAATGTATGCCACTTATCAAAGAGAAAGTTAAGTTGTGATCTGATCACAGTGTATAAGTACCTACGTGGGAACAGAAATTTGATAATGGGCTCTTCAATTGAGTAGACAGATATAACAAGAACCAGGGGCTGGAGACTGAAGGTAGACAAATTCAGACTGGAAATAAGACATCATTTTTTAACAATGAGGGTTATTAACCCTTGGCACAACTGACCAAGGCGTGTGGTGGATTCCCCATCACTGGCAATGTTTAAATCAAGACTGGATATTTTTCTAAAAGCTCTGCTCTAGTTCAACAACATGTATTGGACTTGAAGCAGCAATTAATTCAGGGAAGTCCCATGGCCTGTGTGATGCAGGAGGTCAGAGCAATGATCACAGTGGTCCCTTCTGGCCATAACAAGCTATGGGATGGCAAGGTGTGGCAGGGAAGATGAGAGGGCATGTGTGTAGGGGATGCAGTGGGAGTGAAAAGGACCAGCGCTGGCACAGAGTGTAGGAGGGGAAAGGTGGAGTCTTTTAGCCATGTTAAAACGTTTAAAGGTGTCTAGATGGAAAGCTGTGAGCAGCTAGGCCTGCTCCAATGCCCATTGGAGTCAATGAATATGTTCGCCTTGTTACTGGTGGGTTCTGGATCAGCACCTTAAACTTTTCCATATGGGCACAAGCTTCCCCACTTCCCTTCACCATCAACTCCCCTGTTTCCCTTTAACACCATCACCACCCCTCAGCCTGTGGGAGAGGAGATCTGTCAGTGCAGCGCTCCCCTGCAGCACTGGCTATGCACCAGCCCCATGGGACCCTATGCTGAGCATTAACGTTTGGCTTCTTTAAAGAGAGCCTCCAGCAGGCAGGTGCGTTTCAGCAGAGTCCAGCCCAGGCCCTGCGTGATCTCACCCTTTCCTTAGAAGAAACGATACCTACTGCAACAGTTTGAAAAAGGGGATCCTCCCAGCGTGCCTGTCTCTGGGGAGGGAGTTCATCAGGGCGTCCGTGGGTCAGAGTTCAGGTTGCCATGGGGATGCCCCAGGCGAAGTAGCTTTGTGACTCCTGGTGTTAAGGGAGGTGAAAGGCAAGGAATTGGGGGAGGGGGTGGATTACCCCTGGATCTGGCAGTGGTGCCTGGGGAGGGTGTCACTGCACCCAATGAAAAGCACAGGGCATTGCAGGCCCTCCTGTGTGGGCCATGCAAGTAGGTTCTCTGGGCATTCAGGGGTCAGTCCCTTCTCCAGGGGAGTGGTGCAGATGGCGGGGGAGGGGGGTGGGGCCTTCTCCACATTTCAGCGCAGACAAGTGGCTCAGTGGCACAGCCCTGCCCTTGTCTCGGCTCCACAGGCCCACCCCGTGCAGCAGGGACTAAGGGGCGCCGCTGAAAGCAGCTGGAGCTCGGTTTGATTGGGACACACGCCCACCGACCCCCTGACCTGAACTGCCCCCATCTCTTGGGTTCCCCCGGGCTGGGTTTGGGCCCCCCTGAGGTTTGTCCCGGCTGGAAAGTGAGCGTGACACCCTCCCCGCCGCCGCCAGTTTCCAAAGTGCCAAACTCAGTTCTGAGAGCGGGACGTGCCCCAGGGAGCGGGCAGAACCCGTCTGGGCCCCTGTGCGGGAGGAACTTGATCGGGGGCCACTGGGCACTTCAGGGCCGGTGTACACAGGCGAGTGAAGCAAACTTGAGGCGGGCGGAAAGACAGCGGCCCAGCCGGTGCCTCGCTCTGTGCTGCCCCTGCGGCCAGAGCCCGAGGAGGGCTCGGGGCCCCGCCCCTTGCGCCCCCAATCTGGCGGGTTTTCACCGGCACGAAGCCCAGCTGGCGGCCAGACCGACTGCTCCGCTCCCCGCTGTCTCCTCCCAGCTTCCCCGGTCTGTGCGAGGAGCAGCCGCGGAGATCCCCCGTTCCCCCCCCCGCCTGCCGCCCGCCCCCGCCTCGGCAGCAGCAGCTCCGCGCTCCCAGGTGTGCGCCCTGCCCAGGGCTGGCGGGACGCAGGGCGGTGGCGGGGGCGCAGGCTGGAGGCGCGGGCGATGCCGGCCGGCCCTGCACAGGAGCCAGCGGCCAATCGGCGGCGAGCGAAACGGAGCGCAGGGAGCGCTCGGGAGGCGGCGGGCGCCGGCCGGGCAGTGGCGAGCGGCGGGCTCTGAGCGGCGGGGATTGCGCCGCGCGCTCTGCGCCCTGGGTATAGCGCCGGGGCCCCAGCGCGCCGGGGGTTTGCTCCGGCCCCGGGAGTAGCCAGCTCGGGGCTTCCCGCCGCGCGACCCCCGCCAGGATTTAAGGCACGGAGGGAGGTGAGCAGAGCCCGGCAGCCGCCGCTGGATTCCAGCCTCCGGACAGCTCCCAGGTAGGAGAGGGGGCATGTGCTGCGTTGCGCTGGCTCGGGGGCGCCGGAGGCTGGCCGCCCTCCCGCGCGGCTCTGCCTGACTCCCTGGCGTGGAGCAGAGCCGGGCTCCGAGCCCTGCTCCGGCGCAGAGGCATGGCTGGCCGGAGCCCTTTCCCGGCGGGGGGAGGGACTCAGACCCGGCCGAAGGGAGGAGGGGGGAGGTCAATAGGGTCCCCGCGCCGCCTACCGCGGAACTGCTCGGGCAGCGAGCACTAGTTGAAGTGTGGCTCGGGCTGCCACCTCCCACAGGGAAGCCCCCTCTGCCCCAGGCGCTCGCTCAGCTGGCGAAGGCTGGGGCTCCCCGCGGGTGGCAGGCATGCCAGTCGGAGGGCTGCACCCGTCCTGTGCCCAGCCTGAGTGACTCATGGGCAGCTGCGGGAGGAAGCCAGGCTTTCCCTGAACTGTGCATGGAGGAGGAAGCTACAGCTCCCGCCAGACAAGCTCTGTGTTAGGAGAGGCCATTCCCATGGGGGAAGGGGGGAGAGCCGGACTCCCTGGATCTCCCCCAGCACCCCATGGGCAGGGAAGGGCTGGCATCAATCAACATAACCATGGGCACGATTATTGCAGGAGTGAGGAGACAACTGGCCATAAAACCCCACCAACGTGCATGGGCCAGTGCCCGAGCTTCAGTCTCCCAACCATCTGACACCACTGCCCCTCTCCACCTCCCCCAGCTACTTGTTACAGACAGCTGCATCCCTGAAAGCAGGCAGTAAAGTTAAGGCCACTCCTGCCGGAGACTTCAGTGGGTAGAACTCCAGGGGCTCTTCCCTTCCTGCCTGGGGAGGATGCTGGGTTCTCCCCCAGCTCCCTGGGGCGGAGCTGTGCTCTGGAAGGGCTCTGGCTCTGTGAGGCTTGTTGTGTGTATCAGGATGACTCTTCATGCTGGCACCGGTGCCCCAGAAGCTATACCAATGAAAAGGGAGAGGAGGGATCAGCAAGGAACTGTCCATCACTTGCTCCCTTTCGCCTTGGGGACTTAAGCCCCCATGTAATGTCCCCCTGTAGCTGTCTCCTGCCTGAGAGGGGCAGATTGTTAGAAGATCAAGGCAGGTGCTAAATATTACGGGGAAACAAGAAGGCAAAATCTTGTCCCCTTCTGTCTCCTGCCTTGAACAGTGAACATCACTTCGGCTGGGAAGCCCACCATATAGGCCCATGCTGGCAACAGGCTCCTGCAGTCCAGGATTGCTGCTGGCTGAGCTGTCTCTCAGCATGGGGGCTGGGGGCTGAAGTGTAATTGCCTGAGGAGGAGGGGGGATGTTGCAGATAGGAAGGCAGCTCTCTAACCTGAGTGCCCACATTTAGTACTCACATCTTGTGAGTGGATCGGCGATGGCAGCAGGCAAAGGGCTCCCAGCTGCTCTGCCCGGGACTGTGGATGGGAATGTTTCCCTTGCACACATACATGGCTGAGATATTTCTGGCAGCTCGTTAATCATAACTGTGCAGCGAGCTGCCCATTCAGGGCCCTTGTGTTTCTGCAGTGCTCTGTGAAGCTAAAGGGAACGACTGGATTTCTCAGGTGTTCTCCGGACCCCAGCTTCATCCCTTGTGCCTGGTTTGAGGATTCTCCTGGGTGTGACTGACATGCAGTATTTCAGCCAGGCCATTTGGAGTCAGATCTTCACTTTCCCAGACAGGTGTCTGCTAGGGTGAACCCCGCTGATGTGCAATTCTCAGTGGTTGATTAGTAACACTCCATGTGCCTCTGCTGCTAAAATACAGGGGAAGTCAACACTGCATCATGGTCTTTGTCATGGCAACAGAGTCTGATGCCACTGGCACTTGTTTGTGATGTCACTGGGTAGTGGTGAAAAAGAAAAGGGGCAATGTCTGATGGAAGTGTTGGTTTCCTACACAGCCGCTCAGCTGCATGGTACAAGAGAGAGGCGCAGCTGACCCTGTGCTCTCAGGTTTATGTGGGTATCATTGCAGGGGAGTCAGACACTAAACCCATTTGCTTAATTACCATAATCCCATTATGGTAATTAAGAAAACCCCACAGCTCCCTTTTCCATGGCAAATTAATTTGCAGCAGCAACACAACATTCCCAAAGCCAAGCTAGGCCAATGGAAGTAGATATCAGACGCTAGTGTCATGCAGTGCTACCCAGGAGAGAGGCAGCAGCTGAGGTTAACACTCACAGGAAAAGCTCTTTGGGGCAGAGACTTCTTGTTCTGTATTTGTACAGCACCTAGCCCAGGGGAGACCTGGTCTGTGGGGCTGCTAGGTGCTACTGCCATGAAAATAATGAATACAAATAATCTGACTCTCTACTCCCAGAAGTCATTTCCTTTGGTCAGGCTGAAGGCCCTTACTGATGACAAGTGTAAGAGTTAGGTGATTATTGTTACTGTTGTTGTTGTGCAGTGGTGTCTAAAGCAGAGACTGCCCCAGAAGACGATGCTATGCATTTTCTACTGCAAGAAAAGGGGAAGATTATAACTGCTGGGAATAGGCAGGGACCTTTCCATAACTGGAGCATAGTGACATATTCCCACTTGCAGTCTATTTTTCCTGCCACGGGGACAGAGTGTCACCATCCACAGAGATGGATTGAGCTGGGAAGCTGAGATGTGAATCCAGCTGAGGGGAGCATGTGGATTCAGGATTTCTGTCAGTGCCCATTAGAAAGATGAGCCAAAACTGCACCATTTATCTCTGGATCCAGATCCAGACTTTCCCAGAACTGGAACGGGTTCAATTAAAATATTATTGATTCCAAGGCCAGAAGGGACCACTGTGATCATCTAGTCTGACCTCCTGCATAACGCAGGCTAGAGACCTGCCCAGAATAATGCTCTAGAACATAGATTTTCAAAAACATTCTAGGGTTCTAGCTCATGGCTCTTTGGAATCACTGTTACTTGCTCACCAGGAGCGAATGGAGCAGTCAGGGTGGAGACACAAGCTTCTGTACATACTGTGCTGCTCCTTAAGGGGGAACTGGAGGTCTCTTCTGTGGCCAATAGCTGAGTTCAAAGTTCTGTATGTCCCTCTGCAGTATGGCTGCACCATCCCCTACAACTCTGCAAAGCCAGCCCAGAGATGGGAGAAGAAGCTGGAATCTACCCCCAATAGCCCTGCCTGGCCGGTCCTGTGACAGGAGAGAGAGCTCGATTCTACCCCATTAGCCCTGACTGGCTGGCCCAATGATGGCAGAGGGAGCTGGCATCTGTGCTGACTAACTGCAGGATCCTTGTTCCTTATGGTGATGTGTAAGTCAGAAAGAACCCAGCTCAACTCCTAGACTTGAGAGCAAGTTTGCAGGGCTGGTAGATGGAAAACACATCTTTTTACTTGTAAGCCATTCAGATAGACCAAGGAATCATTGAGAGACCTCTGTCTCTTCTGACCTGGGCTCCTGCCATGCACTGCTCTGAGTCCCCTGCGTCATACCATATCTTCTTACCTGGAGAGATGGACGAAATCTTGCAGCTGGGCCATGCTCTGCACTGGCTCCCCTCAGTTCCAAACCAACTCCAACGTCCCGTTCCCTGCCTTCCAAGCCCTCAGTGTGTCATGGTCTGGATGCCTGCGGAAATGCCTCTCCCTCCACCTTCATCCGAGCGTTCTATGATCATCAGGCACATTGCAGCTGAGCAAGTCCTGTGTGAATCTCCTGGGGGACTTGGGGCAGAGCATGCTCAGTGAATGGCCCTTCGCCCTTGTGCTAGTGGTCAGGCTGAGCTAGTGTCTCCCAGCCTGCAGAGCGCCATGCAAAGCTCTCCTCTAGGAAAGCTGGACTTCCAAAGGGAAAGCTCTGTGGGGCTTCGATACCATTCACCAGCGGGGATGAGGCTGGCATCTGAGGCTAGATCTACACTGGGGGGGGGGGGGGGATCGATTTAAGATACGCAAATTTAGCTACATGAGTAGCGTAGCTGAATTCAACGTATCCGAGCCGACTTACCCCGGTGTGAGGACGGCGGCAAATCGACCGCTGCGGCTCCCCCATCGATGGCGCTTACTCCTACCTGCGCTGGTGGAGTACGCGCATCGATTCGGGGATTGATTGTCGCGTCCCGACGAGACGCGATAATTCGATCCCCGAGAGATCGATTTCTACCCGCCGATCCAGGCGGGTAGTGAAGACAAGCCCTGAGATGCATGTAATTATGTGGGAATATTTAGACCTACTGGAATGAATTCAGATCCTATGGGACCCCCATAAACTCCCCAGAGACTGGGGGTCAAGAAGCTGGTTAGTCTTTTCCCACATCAAAAGAGACAGGGAGACAGGGAGGGGTCTCTTCTGTCCATCCCTTGTGAGTCCCCACTTCCTTTGTGACATCACCATGCACATTCTCCCTGCTCTGGCTGTCAGGTGCAGAGCTGCTGCGGGGTAATGTGCATGAGGGAGAATGTAAGTATCTCAGAGAAACAGAAACAGCAAAATCTTCCAAAAAATACCCCCACCAGAGCCTCCAGGGCCAGAGAAAATCAGGGTCTACAAAAATTAAAATCAGCGTGGATCATGTGATTTTAGGGTCTGGCCATGATTTTTGCTGCATCTTATGATAGTTCGAATTGAATAGAAAATTGGTTTCTTTCTTGTTCCCATTGCAAGGATGCAGCTGTCACAATGGAAACAAATGTTCGGCTGCCTGCTTAACCCAGTTTTACAGAAAACTGCTTCCAGCCAAACAATAGCCGCGGTAGAAAGAGGAACTCAAACCCTTCCCCATTCACCTCTTCTCAAAAAGCCAAGAGAGACACCCCTTACTCAACAGCAATGATTGTGTTGGAGCTCTAAGCTGGGATGCAGGAGACCTGTGACCAGTTCCCAGCTCTGCTTTAGACCAGCTGTGTGAAGTTGATGGAATTTAGGATCCTAAATACCTTTGAGGAGCTGGGCCTTTGATCCCTGGATGTAACAAAGAGGTGGAACTTTTCTCCCTCCCAGGAGTTCTTTGGGAATAAATCCCCGCAGCCCTGGGAGATGCTCAGATGCTATGTTAGAGGGTGCTGTACTAGCACCTAGCTAAGGAGATGTAATATTTTCTATTCCTGGTTTCCTAGTTAAATATGTAGGTTGATATATTATTATTGTGACTGTGCAATGTGCACCATAAATTGTACAGGTGTGCAATGCAGCTGTGTTAATATTCCTGCTAGCTTCCTCTTTGTTATTTATATCATAGCAGTAATATTTATATTATATTATAATTATAGCCTAAAGGCTCTAACTCAGACCCAGGTTCTGTTGTGCTAGGTGCTGTACACATCCCTACTGAAAGGCAGGTCCTGCCCTGAAGAGTTTACTGTCTAAACAGACCAGACAGACGGGGTAGGAGAAGAAACAGAGGCTCAGAGAAATGAAGTGATTCATCTGAGGTTCTAGAGCAGGTACTACAGGATAGACCCTAAGTCCACTGATTCCTGGTTGTCCAGCGGCTTCTAGTCATCGGAATGACTTAATGGAGTGAGACGGGATATAAGGAGGAATAATGGGATATAATCAAGCACAAAACTAGTGGGGCTGAGAACCAGGAAAAGGTCTCTAATGTTGAGGTTGTTTACACTGTGGTACAGCTTCCCAAACGAAGTGGTGGAAATCCCACAGCTTGAAATCCTTCTTAGGTAGACTGGGCTAAGCAGTCCAAAGTACAGTCCTGCCCTGCCTCCCCGGAGGATGGGCTGGAGACAGGGCAAGGACAAGCTGTTGCTTTCTCAACTCTGGTTTACATGATAATTGTGCAAGGATAACATTTCCAGATGGGAAATAGTCTGGGCTTGATTTTCCTCTCACACTGGTGCGATTCTATTCATATCACTGGGATTACTTCCACTGTATGCTGGTGGAAAGGAGAGCAGGATGAAGCCCTGAAGTGTATGTACTGCACCTCCTGTACTGCAGGGGGCTCCAGGCTGTGACACAATAGAACACTGTGGGTCTCAGACATTGCCTCTGGACTGTGCAATCCATCAGTGCCCCCATATTTGACCTAACGCCTCCATGACAAAGTTCAGCCAATGCAACTCCATCCTGATCCATCCGATCATTCTAGTCTTGCAGCTCCTGCTGGCTGAGACACAAGCATAGTAAACATCATGTAAACACTGACTCCCAGTGACTAGGGGAAGGAATCTTATTTTTGACCTTTGTCTGGGTTTTGAACCTAAACCCCTAGCAGGAAAAGAGGCTGAAACATATAACCCCTCTGCTCCAAGATCATCTACCTGAGCTTCCTAGAGCACCCTATTCTCTGCCTTCACTTCCACTTCCCGGGCAGCCTTGACTTCTCTAGCCTTATCTCTTCACAAAGCTCTGTGTGTGTGTGTGTGTGTGTGTGTAGGGGCATATCTCAGCACTTTTTGTAGGCTGCCTTTATGAACAATCAGTTCTCTCTTCAATTCTCCAGCTTTCCTTCTCATTCAAAGGGTTCTTTTGTATTCTCCACACACATTGTGATGCTGGAATCCAGGCCCTCTCCCCCTCTCCCCAGAGGGGCACACAAACATCTCAGGCGGTCCCATATCAAGGTTCTAAGTCTCTCTGCTTCACAGGTGCCAGGAATGAGGGGCACTGGCTTTGTGCTTCATAGCAATGGCATGGAGAGGTCCAGCTGAATGGGAGCCATCTGTGTTTACTTGCTGTGCCTTCTCCTCAATTAGCTGCCGTTGCTTTGATAGTACGCCTTGTATGTAAATATGGATCTCTCCAGAGAGCTGCTAGGAGGCACATTTGGCAATTTAATCGCCCTGGAGCAAAACTATTGTGAGTGGTTTTCAGTTGCAGAAAACAATAAAAAACAATGGAAGAGCGGAAGTGTTCAGATTTATGGAACCAAGACAAGTCTAGTTGGGTTTATCTGTTCCTCCTCATTTTCCCTGCCATCTTATCTAATTATCCAAGATATTTGTGTTTCCCAAGAAGCCAGTTTTCTCCTCCTACCTGACCCTGAAGCAAGAGTTTTTGGGCAGAACAATCCCTTCCCCAGCAGCATTGTTTGATGGCACGGTGCCCGAGTCTGAGTTCACTGCAGGCTTTGGGGAGAAATGAATCCTGGGTATTTGGGAAAGGAAGCTGTTAGTTGAAGCTGGAGATCTGGGGGATCCAGCATAGGGCAGGCTGTGGGAAATGGTTTTTGTGCAGGATTCTCTCTCAATCCCTCCCCCTCAAAAAAGTTTCATTTCCTGGTGTGAAAAATAGAGTGAGCGCCGTGTCCGAGTACCATGTCAGAAGGGCTCTCTGCAAAGGGGAGATTCTAGTCCTTTTTTTTCCTGTTTCCAGCACCTGCATAGCTGCCACTGCAGCTCTCCACGTTGCCACGCTCTAGGAGGAGCCATATGCCATCAAGCTGGGACTGGAAACTGCCACCGAGCACCCCCAAAATCTACCTGTGCCAAGTGGAGAGTTCCCTCCCACACCAGACCTTTCAGTGATGCTAGCCCTGGAAAGGGTGTCAGTGGAATGAGAGGAGCTGGCTACGGAGCTCTGCTCCCCCATGGCAGAGTCAGGTTAATTCAGGTGGGCAGCAGTAGATCGGGCTGAGGTGGAGGGAAGAGGAATCCATCATGATACCAGCTCTGGACAGCCACAGAGCCGGTGCTTGGATTTGGGGAGTGATATTTATGTGATGGGGCTGGTCTATGTGCCGTGCTGGTTCTTCTCTCCCAGTGTCGCTGGATAAGAGTAGTCCCTACAGAAACCTGAATGGGTGTAAACTGCTGGAGAGCTGTCTCCGCCTTCCAGTCACATCAAATACTATGGTATCCAGCCCCTTGGCTGTTGAAAGCTGCTCTGCCTCCCTCAGGGGCTGGAGCAGCTGGCTGGGGGCAGTCAGATACAACATCTTTATCTGGGGGCGGGAGAGAAGCAAGTCACTGGCAGCCTCCTCAACACTGCCCATGAAGACTCATGTGCAGCATAAGGCACCCGTATATGTCTGGTGTCGCCCGGATCATAACAGCTAGAGACTGGTGCATCTGCGATGCAAGAAAGAGAGGACCACAGTCAGCCTCAGCGTAGACAGGCACAACTGCTAGTGGAGGCCATTCATCCGTGTCAGCTTACACCAGGAGTGACTCTGGGGAAGCCAGGGGAGGAACCCACAGTGGGGCGGAAGAGGGTGGGGGGCTGTGAGTTAATTTAGCACATCTGCCAGTCCCCCTACATGCTGTGCCTCATGCAGTGCAGAAGGAATGAGTGAGCTGAGCCTATGGCTGGCTGCTGAGGGAGATGGAGGGAAGCAAGTGGAGGGCTCTGTGGGCAGGACAGGAATGAGGCACTCTGTGGGTCTGAAGTAGGGCTGGGCTTTCTCTTTTCCCTGAATTTCAAACCCAACCCAACCTATCAGGTGTAAGTGTCCTTGGGCCCCTGTTCCACTGAGGAGAGAGACGGTGGGAGGGAGGGACAGAAAAAAACGCATATACACTAAATACCTTATGCAATATGCCCCATATCTAGCCAACCCTCCCTTCCCATGAAGAACCCAGACATTCATCTTCCTAACTGTGACCCACCTACCCTTTATTCAAACTAGCCTATGAACTGCTAAACATCCTGTGGATATGGGGCTCAAGCCTCCACCAGGCCTCCTCCCATTACTGCTAAAGACTGCAGCATCCACCACCTAGCTTTACATGTACTTCCATCCTAAACACCATGAGCCATTCACACCAACTGTCCAAATTAAACATTGTTGTATACTGTTGGAGCTCAACAAATTATTATATAGTAGCACCACCTATACTTAAGGCTGCCTAAGATTTCCCATTATAAGACCCTGTTTTCAGTTGCTTATAACGTGGCCAGTCTTTAACTGCTTGGGCTGAAATTTTCCATGCCAGGTGTCTACCTCAGGCTGACTTTTTTTGTGTGTGAATGTTTCAGCCTAAATGGTTCAACCATTTCCAAGAACAAGATTGGGGGAAATATGTTGTTTTGCCCTTGATAAAAAAATAATCATTAGTGCTATCAGTTCCTCTATTAGCTCAAGTGGCAGAGGTCTGTCCAATGGATCTAAAGGTTCCACCCCTGCTGATGAACCATTTGGGTGTCAATATGATTCCTCAGGATGGAGTTCCTCATTTTTCAATTTGTTTTGAAAACCTAGTCTCTCTCTCTCACTCACTCTCTCTCATACAAAACTCTCTTAAAAGAACATTAAAGTTCCAAAGTCAAGCCTGCAAAAGTTAGGAAATACCAGAATGAAGGTTGCCTGCGCTTTCTTAATTTGCCTCCCCCTCCCACGTGTGTATGCATTAGGGTACCATATTTAATTACATGATCAAATACTATTTTTTCCACAGGATCCTGCCAAGTTCAGAACACAGGACGGAGGTTACTCACTGAGTGAGCTACTGTTCAATATTTTGTGTTCGCCTTAGAATAATAGAATCATAGAAGATTAGGGTTGGTTGGAAGAGACCTCAAGAGGTCATCTAGTCCAACCCCCTGCTCAAAGCAGGACCAACCCCCAACTAAATCATCCCAGGCAGTGCTTTGTCAAGCCGGGCCTTAAAAACCTCTAAGGATGGAGATTCCACCATCTCCCTAGGTAACCCATTCCAGTGCTTCACCACCCAACTAGTGAAATAGTGTTTCCTAATATCCAACCTAGACCTCCCTCGCTACAACTTGAGATCATTGCTTCTTGTTCTGTCATCTGCCATCACTGAGAACAGCCTAGGCTCCATCCTCTTTGGAACCCCCCTTCAGGTAGTTGAAGGGCGCTATAAAATCCCCCATCTCTCTTCTCTTCTGCAGACTAAATAAGCCCAGTTCCCTCAGCCTCTTCTCATAAGTCATGTGCCCCAGCCCCCTAATCATTTTCATTGCCCTCCACTGGACTCTCTCCAATTGGAGATAAATAGATTTCTCCCTTAATTGGCTCTGAGATGGGCAGATCCGTGACCTGCAGCTATCCTTTCTCTGCTCCATAGATTTCAAGAGTATGTGATTGGCCCCCATTAGCCCTCAGTGACTGTGAGTGGAGTGGGCAGAGTTGGGGGGTGGGGTGGGGGAGTGTGCCAATGACTGGATTAGAGAGTGCCCAGTGTCCATAACTCTGCAATAGAAGTGAAAGGGTTGTCTAGAATTCATAATTGGTGTGGGCCAAGGTGTCACCTTCTAAGTTCTTATGGAGAGGGGAGGGTCCAGGAGGAAGGGCACAGAGTTATTGAAGGGGCCTATAGTGAGAACCAGGCTTCCCCTTTGCCTAAGGGTGCTTTGGGGAGCTAGGGTGACCAGATGTCCCGATTTTATAGGGACAGTCCCGATTTTGGGGTCTTTTTCTTATATAGGCTCCTATTACTCCCCACTCCCTGTCCCGATTTTTCACACTTGCTGTCTGATCACCCTATGGGGAGCTCTTCTGCAGCTATGGCCAGTGGCTAGGGCAGGTTCCCTGCCTTAGGCAGCAGCTGCTTCCTCTGGGTTCTCTTACCTTGCATTAGATCCTTTCCATCATCCCGCTGAGACTGTAACTTGCAGGGAGCCCCCACTGGGGATTTCAGTGTCCTTCAGGAACCTCGTTCTTCTGCAGAGCTTCTAATTTTTTGTACAATGGAGCTACTGCTGTCAAGGGCTGGCAAGCTGCAGCAGTCTGCAGGCTGAGCGCGTCATTTCCTGCAGAGACACAGAGGAGGGCCCCTATGCTTCCTGAGCCACAGCTGCTAAGCCGACAGAGTTTACAAACGCTGCAGGCAACACCGAGGAGGTGATAAACTCCATAGGATTAATGGGAAGCTGCCTTGCAGAGAGCTCTCAGAAATTCATATCGGCACATCACATGGCTGAAAATCCCCACCTGACCTTAATAAAAACATGCAGCAGTTCTCATCAAGGACTAATGTATAAAATAAAGGGGATTGTTTCAGTCCAAGCCATTTTGAGGTAGGAGTTTACAAAACTAAATAAATAAAAAATGCAGACTTCTTTGTGAGCAACACCTTAGTGAGAGTCTCAGATCCCCAGACTGCCTTGTCTGATTAATCTCAAGCATTCTAAAAAGAAATTAAAAAAAAAAATCTTCTCTAGCTAGAGACCACAGATGAAAGACGAAACAGCAGAAAGGAGCTTTGTAGAGAAAGTTAGACAGGGAGATGGGGGAGTGTCAAAATCAGTCCTATAATGGGAAGCAAGTCACTACAGCTCCATAATAGTACCTTTCATCTTGAAGGATCCAAAATGCTATTCAGACTACGTATACACAGCAGAGCTGGAGAATAATTCACAATGGCTAAATTTATCTAATGAAATTAGCCTCTTTTCCGGTGGCAGAATAACCATAAACACATCACCATTTTTTTGAATGTATTCATCATTTGAAATCATTCAATGAATATTGTTCGGAATCTTTTACTCTGTGAATTTATCATGGGTATTCCAAACCTGAGGCGTGTTGCTCCATGATGAGTCACATGGCATTGTTCTGTACCTGGATTGGATGAATGCACAGCAAGTAATATTTGCTTACCACCGTTACTTGTGCACATGGCCCTGAAATGTGCTGATTAGGCCAAAACCTGACATACTTAGCCCTTTCTCAGGCCAAACTCCCGTTGAGAACAGCCAGAGGAGTAAGAACTGACCCTCTGTGCCAGCAAACCACAGGGACTTGACTACAGAAGAGGCACTGCTCGGCCAAAGGCAGTGAATTGGACGGTTTAGTTGACTGTGTGTGGCCCATAGCATTGTTCAGACTGCTCTAGCGCCTTGCCTTATGGGATCACTCATAAAACTCCATGAAGTAGGGCAGCTAATCAGCAGCCAGCTAATTAGCAGCCAGCCCCTCTCACTCTGGTGCTAAGAAGCTGAGTGTGAGGCTGGCATGGTCAATGTTGTTTTTATGTTGGGGGGTATTTGTCTGAGTCTCCACCAGGAACCTCTCTAGCTCCTCCCTCTCCAGCCTGGCTGTCCTGCTGGCCAGAGGGCTGGACCCAGGTCTCTTCACACATCACTGCAGCATGAGGCAGCTCCGGGTACTGCTGTAATTAACCCCCCTGGTTCTGTCACTAAGCTTGACTTCCACAGGGTCAGGATTTCACTCACATTCTTTACAGCACACCCAGGCATGGAGGCTCACTCTGGGTAAGGTGCAGCTGGAGTGGAATCACTGGAGCTGTCAGCACATTAAATCCAGTATTTCAGGGTTACTAAACACGTTTACGAGACCCAGACAGGACTTGATTCCATTATGTTAATTTTGCCTGTTTTAATCAATAATTACTTTGCAAAAAAGCGATAAATATTGTACTTTGTCTCAGTAACCAGTTTTGCAGGAAAGGCAGGTCTCTTCTCCTTCCACCTGGTTCTGTTGGTTCTCGGAAGAGAGGGCCTGGACCTGAAAGACCTGCCCAACTAGGAGCTGCAGGGCCAGTGGACTCCAGTTAGGAGTTGCCACAGGGCCAGTGCGCTGTGGTTTTGGGGCTCTGCAGTGCTAGTGAGCACAGTCAGGAGCAGAGCTGGTCAAATTAAAAATAATGTTTGTTACAAATGTCGCCCCTTCTACAGCTAGTGAACCCTTCCTGAACTGATCCTGGTTCCCACCCAATGTATTTAGCAGCGCTGTCTTCATATGGATTGATTTATTTGAACAATTCTATGCTAGTGGATATTGTGTGAACTGTTCACTTAGACCATTCCAGCGGTTCTCAAACTGTGGGTCGGGACCTCAAAGTGGGTCATGAACCCATTTTATTGGGGTCACCAGGGCTGAAGCCTGAGCCCCACTGCCCAAGGCCAAAGCCAAAGCCTGAGGACTTCAGCACTAGGTGGCAGGGCTCAGGTTACAGGCCCCCTGCCTGGGGCTGAAGCCCTGGGGCTTTGGCCCTCTGTCCAGGATGGTGGGACTCAAGCTTTGGCTTTGGCTTTGCCCTCCCCTCTCCCTGCCCAAGGCAGCGGGACTCAGGCAGGCTCAGACTTCGGTCCCTCTTCCTGGGGTCATAAAGTAATTTTTGTTGTCAGAAGGGGGTCGCGGTGCAATGAAGTTTGAGAACCCCTGCACTATTCATTATTCCTTCTGTGCAGTAAACCGACTACGTAACATGGGATTGCTTCTGCTTCCTGATTGGCTGACTCAAACTTCTGAAACATGAGGCTGATGAGGGAACACAGGTGCATTGTGCGTTTCTGAGTGTGTCTGTGTCTGTGTGACTGATTGTCAATGTGCATGACTGTCAGGCGAGCAGGGAATGAGATGCGGGTGCGGAAGAAGATCGACGTACAAGAGCATGTTTGATAGGATGTGCCTGTGAGTGTTACTATGTGTGTCGTTCAGTCTATATCTGTGTATGTCTTTGTGTGCAGCTGTCAAATGAGCAAGGACTGTGAATGGTACCTGTGAGGGAGTGATTGTGAATGAGGGCAGGGGGATTTGTGTGTGTGTGTGTGTATGACTTTGTGTAGGCTGGAGGATGCTTGTGTGAGCGTGCACCAGTGGAACGTGAAATGCTGAAACTAGGAGGTAGGCAGGGATGTTACATTAAGTGTTTATAGCAGCTCCTCGCTTTCCATCTAGACAAAGCCATAAATGAAGGAAAGGGCTGTTACCAGGGAATCTAACTACTGAAACCAGCCTTGGAGATCTCGGCTGCCTTTACAAGGAATTGGGAGGATCGGGAGATTCCTCGTTATTAATATAATAATATCTAGGCTGCAAACACACGACAGCTACTGCTGAGATGGGGTCCCACTTACATTTTGGCTACCACTGGCAGTTTAGACATTAACTGTGTGCTCTCACCAAGCCTTGGTTATAATTAAGCCTTGCTTGGTTACAGGACACTGTTAAGGCCCTGCCTACAATACACATGGCAATAAAGACAGCTGTGTTGTAACTTGTGTTTGCAGTTATGAACAGGCTTTAAATGATGGTGCAGGGGCATAAGTGAGAGGCAAGAAGCAGATTCCCTCTCCCTAATTCCCTCCACCCCCAAGGACTGTGCTCTGCATGGCCTTCCAGGGAAACATGTTGCTCCTGCTGGAAGCTCTGGTAGAGGGCTGCCATGCAAGGTCCACGGCATCTTCACGCCCTGCTTACTAGTGCCACGCACCCTTTCAGACAAAGAATCCTGACCCCTTAGTGTGTAGGTGAGGGAACCTCCGCCATCACAGAAACAACCTATGGTGTGTGTGCGTGTCACGCACCGTTCTGTGGGGAGGGACATGTGCAGAGGGTGTGGGGAGAACTGACAAGAAAACGCAGTCTCTGCAGAATCAAGATTTTCAAGTTTGCTGGAATTTTTAAATTTTCCCTCGGGGCAGTGGAAATAAAATATTCTAGCCCGAATCGAAGCAATTCAGTTTGTTGAACTGAGCTGAAACATTTCATTTACAGTCACTTCAACATAAGCTGCATCTACCTGTGGTGAAGCAGTGCCTCATGGGAGTTGTGGTTTGGGTGCTTCAATGGGCTAGAAGGGAGATGTATGCCAGTCCAAGGGCTCGCCCATAAGGGAGAACCACAACTCCCATGATGCACTGTGGCAGCTCAGGCAGGCACTAATTGTCACACCCATATACATGGGGAGTGGGTACAGCAGGGGGAGTTCAAAAATTAAAATAACAGACAAAAATACAATATAATCTATTTTTAAAAGGTTCGTTATTTGTGGGGGGGTCTGATTTGTGCTTTTTGGCAATACTGCATTTAGACAATTCCAAATTATCCTATTTCTGGAATTTTTTGTTCCACCAAAAATGTCAGTAATTCAACTTTTTGTACCAATTTGTGAATTCCTTTGCAATGTCAGAATTTCCCACAGCTCAGCTCCGGTGACGTTCCAGTGGGAATGAGAGTGAGATAGATCCTTTCACAATGGTCTTTAAGGAGTCACCAAATGAGAACCGTTAGAGTTCTCTTGGGAAATGCACCTCTGACACCTTTTTGGCCTCCTTGAGTGCACTCAAACTTCTAGTCATCACCTTTCTCAGGGCAGAGCCCTGCAACTTTCCCCTTCTAGACTTGGGCCTTAGGCTGCAGACTGCAATTCAGTATGATTCGTTCAGCAGGTCTGAGTTTGGTTCATAGATTCCAAGAGCAGAAGGGAACATTGTGATCACCTAAATTGACCTTCTGTATAACACAGGCCAGAGAACTGCCCCACAATAATTCCTAGAGCAGATCTGTAGAAAAATATCCAATCTTGATTTAAAAATGGTCAGTGGTAGAGAATCCACTGATAAAGTGTTCCAATAGTTAATTATTCTCACTGTTAAAAAATGTACAGCTTATTTCTAGTTTGAAATAGTCTAGCTTCAACTTCCAGCCATTAAATCATATTATATGTTTCTATATATTTGTTATATATTTGTTCCCCATGTTGATACTTACAGACAGTGATCAAGTCATCCTTTACCCTTCTCTTTGTTAATACATTTATAAATAGATTGAGCTGCTTGAGTCTATCATTATCAAGCAGGTTTTCTAATCCTTTAATCATTTTCATAGCTCTTCTCTGAACTCTCCAATTTATCAAGCTCCTTTTTGAACTGTGGGCATCAGAATCAGTAGCGTAGCTGGGGGGGAGTGGGGCAGTGGCCGCTCCCCCACTGAGCACAAGTGGCGCCTTGTCAATTTCTTGGTGCCTTTTTACTCACCCGGAGCAGCGATAAAAAAAAAAGGCGCCACCCGCTGCGGCACTTTTATTTTACTCACCCGGTGGCGCTCCGGGTCTTCGGTGGCACTTCAGCGGCGGGACCTTCACTCGCTTCACAGGTCTTCGGCGGCATTTCCGCGGCGGGTCCTTCAGTGCCGCTGAAGACACCTGGAGTGAGTGAAGGTCCCGCCACCGAAGACCCGGAGCGCCGCCGGGTGAGTAAAAGCGCCGCATCGGGTTGTGCCTTTTTTTTTGATCGTTCCCCCTGTTCCCTCCACCTGGCTACGCCACTGATCAGAAGGGACATGGTTTTCCAGTAGTGGTTGCACCAGGGCCAAATAAAGAGGTAAAATAAACTCTCCACTCCTTCTCGAGATTCCCATTTATGCATCCTAGGATTGCATTAGCCCTTTTGACCACAGCATCACACTGCAAGCTCACATTCAGCTGATTATCCACCATGATCCCCAAATCTTTTTCAGAGTCCCTGCTTCCCAGGATAGAGTCCCCATCCTGTTAGTATGGCCTACATGCCTTGGTCCTAGAAGTATTTACATTTGGCCATATTAAAATGCATACTGTTTGCATGTGCCCAGTTTGCCAAGCAATCCAGATATCTCTGTATCAGTACCTGTCCTCTTCACTATTTACACTCCCCCAATTTTTGTGTCCTCTGCAAATTTTATCAGTGATGATTTTATGGTTTCTTCCAGGTTGTTATTAAAATTGTTAAATAGCGTAGAACCTTGGTGGACCTCTGTGGAACCCCATAGAACCACACCCATTCAGTGATGATTTCCCATTTACAATTACATTTTCAGACCTATCAGTTAACCAGCTTTTAATCAATTTAATGTATTTAATCCATTTAAGTTGTGACATCACCAGCAGTCCTGTTCTCTGAGGTGCAATGACAGGGTTAACCAGTGACCAGTCAGCCTCTATCAAGCACAGTACTATTAATTCATAGATTCATAGATTCTAGGACTGGAAGGGACCTTGAGAGGTCATCGAGTCCAGTCCCCTGCCCTCATGGCAGGACCAAATACTGTCTAGACCATCCCTGATAGACATTTATCTAACCTACTCTTAAATATCTCCAGAGATGGAGATTCCACAACCTCCCTAGGCAATTTATTCCAGTGTTTAACCACCCTGACAGTTAGGAACTTTTTCCTAATGTCCAACCTAAACCTCCCTTGCTGCAGTTTAAGCCCATTGCTTGTTCTATCCTTAGAGGCTAAGGTGAACAAGTTTTCTCCCTCCTCCTTATGACACCCTTTTAGATACCTGAAAACTGCTATCATGTCCCCTCTCAGTCTTCTCTTTTCCAAACTAAACAAACCCAATTCTTTCAGCATTCCTTCATAGGTCATGTTCTCAAGACCTTTAATCATTCTTGTTGCTCTTCTCTGGACCCTCTCCAATTTCTCCACATCTTTCTTGAAATGCGGTGCCCAGAACTGGACACAATACTCCAATTGAGGCCTAACCAGTGCAGAGTAGAGCGGAAGAATGACTTCTCGTGTCTTGCTCACAACACACCTGTTAATGCATCCCAGAATCATGTTTGCTTTTTTTTGCAACAGCATCACACTGTTGACTCATATTTAGCTTGTGGTCCACTATAACCCCTAGATCCCTTTCTGCCGTACTCCTTCCTAGGCAGTCTCTTCCCATTCTGTATGTGTGAAACTGATTTTTCCTTCCTAAGTGGAGCACTTTGCATTTGTCTTTGTTAAACTTCATCCTGTTTACCTCAGACCATTTCTCCAATTTGTCCAGATCATTTTGAATTATGACCCTGTCCTCCAAAGCAATTGCAATCCCTCCCAGTTTGGTATCATTTGCAAACTTAATAAGCGTACTTTCTATGCCAATATCTAAGTCGTTAATGAAGGTATTGAACAGAGCCGGTCCCAAAACAGACCCCTGCGGAACCCCACTTGTTATACCTTTCCAGCAGGATTGGGAACCATTAATAACAACTCTCTGAGTACGGTTATCCAGCCAGTTAGGCACCCACCTTATAGTAGCCCCATCTAAATTGTATTTGCCTAGTTTATCGATAAGAATATCATGTGAGACCGTATCAAATGCCTTCAGAACAAAAACATCATAGAGAAGACATACCATAAAACACTGAACACCTGATGTGCAGGTGTAGCTTACCAGGCAGCCATCCATCTTCTTTCAGGCCCTTTTTGCAGGTCTGGCACTCCTGGTCACAGTTTCATGTCAGATCTTGGATGGAGTATGAGTGACCCTTCTCCCAGATCAGACCTGTCTCTTTACACAGTCTTTTCTTCTTTGTTTTCCTGGTCTCTTGAACAAGGTCAAACCAGTCTCTGCTATTTCCCCAGGGGGTGAAACTCCCCCGGACTTGTTACCTGCATTAGGGATTTGCATTAATTATCCCTCAGTGCTTTTAGTTCCTCCAGGAGACATCCTTCAGCTCCCCCATTGAGCCAGCAATACAGTCACTAGCCAGCCCATAAAGATACATAAGAGACTTATAAAGTTGATACAATGGCTTT
Organism: Terrapene triunguis; assembly: GCF_002925995.2. NCBI lineage: Eukaryota > Metazoa > Chordata > Testudines > Emydidae > Terrapene > Terrapene triunguis. The sequence continues at coordinate 2,118,186 of NW_020664561.1, read as the reverse complement.
GAACATTCCATGTGTCCATTGCATCTGTCACATCTCAATATAATATTTAATATTCCATGCTTCCAAAGCATCATATCTGTCACAAGAACTACTTTGGGCCACTGCTGAATGGGATGATTTAGCACCACGGACCACTCCATATCCAATTGCTGAGTCACCCAGTATCCCTGGGTAATCCCATGCCTAGTATTCTGGCTTTCTGGCTCTGAATAGCAGAAGTTTTTCAATCCTTGACTGCTTTCCTGTGACTGCAGACAAGAGAGCTACTTAGTCATGGGATTATGGAAATTAGGGATGCAAAAGACCTCTAAAGGTCACCTGGTTTGTAGCTCAGGGGATAGTGCAGGATTGCTCCTTACATGGTATGCTTCAGTGATTTCTCCAGCCTAGTTTTAAAGGTCTTAAGTGATGAGGCTTCTACTACCAAACTCCATAAATTAATGCCCCGAAAGCTTCTTCCCAGTTGATTTTGTTTAAGCTTAACATTCAGGGTAAGTAGGACACCATAGGAAACATGCTAATGCTGCTACATTCAGGAAGGTCTTACCCTCATGCAAACCTCCGTTACTGCCCCAGGATAATCCTCGCATAAGGGAGACCTGGATTAGCCACCATCATGGTGAAATGGTCCCTCCTTCTCTTTCTGTGTGTGCCTCACACAGGAGAAAACAGAGCCCTGGCGCTCTCCTCAGCAGCATTATCACCTGTAGGCTCCACCATAGGATATCTGAAACATCAGTGAATGAACTGAACTCACTTTACCGCTCCCCATTTACCAAGAAGGAAGGATGAGGAAGACATCATGGCAGGAACCCAAGCTCTGTCTCCTGCTTTTCTGTCCCACACTTTGTGTGCAGCCACCTGACTGGAAGAAACGAGATATTTTCCAGTGTTCTGCTCCTGTAAAATGTGCCTCTGTGCCCATGGAGTTCAGGAGCACTGGTGAGATGGACAATAGCCAGGAGTACTCAGAAAACCTATCTCCACTGCCAGGAGCTAGCACCAGATGTAACTCCCATAGACCCACACGCTCCATAACCCATGAAGTGCCCTCACTTGCCCAAACCCAGAGATGCTGCAGAAAGCTAACCAGGACCCAGAAGCCTACACTCAATTGGCATAAAATGGAGCAGACTTCAGACACCCATTTTGCACTGTAAGTTCCCAGCAGGCAATGTAGCCACGCCACAGCTACTTAGGGCCACTGAAACAAATAGCACAGAACATGGGACCCTAACTACTCTGCTAGTGTGACTCATTGAAACCACTGTTCACTGTCCACTGTTAAGAGCTGATGCAAAGAGCGTCCAGAGGAAGCCTCTTCAAGTGCGCAACAAGAAGTTTTATTGGGCCTTCAACACCCAGGAACAATGGTACATATTCCCGAGTGCCATCTAGTGGCAGCTTCTCTGTTAATTAACTCTTCACATATATACAGATACAGCACACCCCTGTAACAGCCAGCCTTAGCTATCCCTGGCCTTAGCTATCCCTCCCTTACTAGCAGTTTGACTTTTTTCTCCTCCCCCCCTTCATTAAAAGAACACCAGGATTGCAAAAGTCAGGAAATGGCAGTTATTGTTGAACACACACCCTTAACTGCGCCCTTGTGCCTATGCATTCCCATACAGGCTAATCACAGGATCTCATACTATTTCTCCAATGATACAGTATCATCCACTTTTCTATTGAATGATGTAGGGCTCCAACACGTTCTCATTTTATTCAATTACACACTTTACGAGATTGCCTTTGCCTTTTTCTGAGCCACTTTCACCACTCCCACCTGGGTCTCGCCTACACTGGGAAAATATTCAGTGTTTGAATCAGAGGAAACTAATACCTTTTTAAACAACACTTAGTGCCTAGTGTACCGTGTTTGCAGGCTGCAGTTAAGTAGCACCCATCTGCTAGTGTATTTGTTGTTACTGTCCTTTGTGCTCCCAAACACCAGAGATATTTTTGTTCAAACTTTCTGAAATCACTGCCTCTCAGGCAGAAACCAGGCCTAGAAAATTTTGGCATTATTAAGGACTGAAAACAGGAGTAGAATGCAGACATCCAGTGTGATCTTTATTTAATGATTGCCAGCCTTAGCGCTGTGGTTAGATGTTTGTCTGTGTGTGCCAGCCTGTGCAGGCAGCTGGCACGGCAAACCTCTAGTGAACTGCCCAATGACCACAAGATCCGTTAAGGTACGAAGGCACCCAGACAGGTTTATTGTCGACAAAGCATAGTACTAGTATCCCGCAGATTCTATTGGACCACTAATACATGTATTCCCGTAACAATGAACCAGCTTAGTGAATGGCAGGACTTTTCGTTTCTCCCTAGGCTAGACAGAGACACTCCCTCTGAGATACATTTTTATACTCCGATACAAATAAGTTATGTACTGCCCTATGACATAGTTAGTTACTGCCCCCTGATGTGGCTAGTTATCACCCATTACCTTGTACATGTTGGTTCAATCAGAACATCTCTATTACATACTGTTATCCTGACCGTATCTTTTAGGAGGGGTCAGTGTGTTCATGTTATCCTTGGGGAATATTTTTGTACCATCCTTGATATTGGGATGTTCTGCTACCACTTGATATCAGGATGTGTTTGCATGAGTACTCTGTGCCTTGCACTTCTTAGGGATGTGTATTTCTGCAAAATCATTCCTGTTCTTGCCAGATTTTGTGAGCAGGTCCTGCCTCTTGATCACAGCCTGTCTTTGCTTTATATTAGTAAAGCTTTGACTACTATTTTAGCCCAGGCCTCATGTCTCAGGCTCTCTTCCTACTACAAGTGCCTTGATGAAACTGTCTAAAGCATCATAGTACAAGTATTACACATGCATGGATACCTCTTCCAAATCATCTCTGAGAGTTGCCATTCCTCACTGGTTGCTCCAGGGCGGCAGAATTCTGCTCTTGGCCCTGACCACTGTGATGACCGGAGGGTTGGTAGGGCTCTACACCCACCTTTTGCCCATGGGGGAAAGAAGGAATGAAACATATGGCCACCACCATCACCTGCAGCAGCAGTCTGGGGAGCGGTAGATCTCTTACCCCCACTAATGCCCCTTTATGTCTTCAGAAGACTGGGACATAATCTGGCTTGTGCAAGGTCACACTGTGGCAGAGCTAGGACTTGAACCTAGATGTCTTGAGGTCCCTGCCCAGTGTCATAATCACCTCCTCCACATGGAAATGTATGTTGATAGGTAAGGTTAGATTGTATAGAGCCTTATACTTAGAGGGTCAACTTCTTGGGGAAGGGACCATCTTTGTATTCTGTGTTTGCGCAGCACCCAGCACAATGGGTCCTGGTCCATGGCTGGGAGTCCTAGGGGCTACTGCAATACAAATAAATAAATAATAATCAACATAATAGAGGACTGGCTCCATGGAAAAGTACCATAAACCCAAACCTTTGAGGAAATATTGGCCTTACACAGCATTATGATAAAAAGATACAAACAGCATTGTTTTCGTAGCCTAAAAAGCATGCACATTGCCTAAGTGTGTATATTGCACATGCACACACACTCTTACTTACAGAAAATATACACGCCATTGGGTGATCTCAGCAAAAATTTCCTTTCATCTGTCTTTGCAGTGGAAAGTTGATGCCAGTTGTGTGCTGAGCACTTGTTCTCTTGAATTCAGAGCCAATACCTTCTGGCCAGTCACACTGACACTGCAATAAATTACATTGCTTTGTACAGGACGAGCCAGGAACATGTGTTGGAAGAAAGAAACGGTAAATTTATAAGAATGATGGAGTGGAGTGGAGAAGAATTACAGGTCTGGGGACATTTGGCTGAAGGACTGTGGTTGAGAGAGAGAAAAGGGAAAATCCACTTAGTAATTGAAAGTTTTTAACAAGCAGTTGGTTCTACAGCATGAAGGACCCTCTGCGTGTAGTGACTGTGCAGTCAGTCCAGCTACCCAGTGATCTGAACATTCGCTAAGTGCTCTATGCTATCCGGCAGCATTACTTTGTATCAGCTGCCAGCTGCGTCCCTCAGACTCCAGTACATTGTCTAGTATCATTATGTTTTCCATTTCCTTGAACCATTTCTAACCTGGAACGGTTATTTTTTGTTTTAAGCTGACAAGGCACAAATCAGGGGGTTATTTCAAAAGGGATATTGTTCCATTTTACGGAGCACTTGGGAATGATGCATCTGTGCTGAGTCCTGGATTTGAAAGAGATTTTGTTTTGTGAAAGGTTACCTCTCCTGGGGCAGAAGTGGGGCTTTGCGTTTCTACAAGGGACGAGGAAAAGATTGAAATTCCATGTAGTTATTCAGTGCAGGTTCAGACCCCAGGGAGGAGGCAGAGCTATCCTACAAGCATCATTATTGCTGTATTTCCACACAGGTTTCAAAAATTGCAGAAAGGATGACCTGCCATCATGGCAAATAATTTTTTAAAATGAGCATCCCATTAACCTAGTCACCAGTCGCAATTGTATGAAGCAATAATCTCTACTACTGAAGCACTGGTAGTCTCTTCCTGTGGGCTGTCTGCCAGGAAAACTCAACAGCATGTAGGTCAGATTCACCCACCTGGGCCGAAGAGCCAGAAGTCTCTGATGACAAGGCTATGCAAGAAAAATCCCATTTGGCTGCATTGTGGAAGTGATGATGTGATGGGGCCAATAGCAGGACTGCAGTTCTCCCCTTAGGGAAGTGGAAGTTGGAGCATGCTCAGAGAGAAAGCACCTTCCACAGAAGGAATTGAGAGGGGCTCTGCCTATTGGGAAGCTGATTTTTCCTCTTTGCTTGGGCTGAGGAGGGTTGTGGTCATGAGTGATGGAGGATATGACTGCAGAAGCCTTGATCTGCGCTAGGTTCAGGCTCTGTTTCCTCCTTAATAATTAGCAAGATGATTTGGTTGCTGTTATTTATTGTCGTGTGTAAAAGATGCATACCAAGGTAAGCTCTGCCCAGGAGAGGTTACAATCTGGAAGACGATTATTTAAATAAGTATGGCAGGTTGTACAGTGCAATGCTCAGACTTGGATTTTCAGTGCTGTCTACTCTCATCATATTATTATTATGAGCATTGCTGCAATTTTAGGGCCTATTTAAAGGCTTTTGGGGATCATGTGAGCATCTGGTGGCAGCCCAGAAATTTGGGCTGAGCTTCTGCATTGACCATCTCTGATCTAGGGGTTGCTGTTTTGCTTGCTGAGCAATGCTTTTGCACCCTGCTCTGAGCCATGAGAGACCCCGTTACGCCTATTCCGGCCCAGCATTGAGCCCAAGGCAGGGATTAGAGGATGCTCATCAAGGAGTTGCCTGGTGCACTGAAGCTGAGTGCATGCTGCTACACCCTCTTTATAAGGTACACCTTCCTCCCCCACCCCCATGCAGTTGGCTGGTGCACAAAGGGGTGGAGTCATGGCCCGGCCTTTACCCTGCCTGTCCCTCTTGGTGCCATGTGCCCCTGGGATACTCTGAACAGAGCAGTCTTTGTCCTTCTGTGAATTCAGAGACTGGAGCTCTGCCTGGCAGCGCAAGGAAGAGCCCATGTGCCCCTCACACACTGTGCACCCACATCAGGGCCAGGCAGAATGCAGCTGTATATTTTCAAGAGCAGTGTCATATTCTTGTGTTTACCCAGGGTTGCAGCCTCTTCCCATGGCTAGGGAATGGCAAAACTTATCTGTTTAAATGGAGATGCACACGCGAAGTAGATCAGTTCCTCACCTCTCCTTCTGAGAGCTCATAAGTGGTCCGTCAAGACCCTCAGCAATTTTCAAGTGGTCCACGAAAAAAAAAGTTTGAGAACCACTTCCGTAGATGATGGGAGAGGACCTGATTCCTCCTGCCTAGTTGTCAGAAGAATGATCTCATGAGAACTTCTCACCAGAAGATTGCACAAGAATAGTGTTTGCGCTTGACTTGGTTTAGGTGCTGACACTCCTACTTTCAAATGCTGGAGAAGCATTCCCAGGCAGCAAAATCTCTTTTGCCTTAAATGTTAGGAAATAATTGTTCTATCAGTTGACCATTTCAATGATCAAAGGGATACAGCTCAGAAGCCAACCAGTTGGCTTGTTACTCTAGGCTTTTAATTCTTGTTTTGCCTGAATGTGTTTGTTGGTTCAAATCACAGTGGAGTCCTCAAAGATACCGTGTTTGCATATCTGCTTTCATTAAATAACTGTGCCTTCTTTAATTCACGTTGTCTGTCACCGGAGGAAATCAGAGCAAAATCCAGCCATGTGTGTGGTTGGTGTGGCAAGTTCATTCTTGCTGTGCATATTGGGATTCATGGTTTCAGATCTCAGATGGGAGTATTCTGATAAGAGCTAGCTGACCTGACAGACCTCAGATGTAGCCTCTTTCCTCAGCATTTGTTCATATAACATTATTCATTAGTAGTTTTATGTGAGTTTATTTTGGCCCTTGCATTGCTCATGAACTGTTCATTTAAAGTACTGTATCAAACACAAGGCATTTGCAAACTGAAATTCAAGCTAATTTGACTTATGTCACTTGGCATGTTTGTGTTCTCCAACAGGCCGAGCATGACTCTTAGGATCAGATTTCCCATGGGAATGCTCATGATCACAAATATGAAATTACCATTCATTGAATATTCTGTAATAGTCACTTAAAATCCACAGTTTTAGCAACATTTCTGCCAGTGAAGCCATGTGCTAACATATTTGCAGAAAGCAAATATGAAAGGTGAGTAACCACCGTTGAAGTGAATTTATTTTAAAATTTGAACATAGAATAATAGCTGAGCAAATACAGCAGTCCTTTGTTAACCTAACATAGCATGTTTTCTATTAACCTTGCATTACATTTAAGGAAATAAATGTGCCATTTGTAGTAACTTTGATCCAAATTTTCAAGTTAGACATCTTAGAGCAAAATTTTCAAGTGTGCCTAAGTGACTTAGAAGTCTAAGTCTCATTGAGCCATTGAGATTTAAGTCCTAAATGGCTATGGGTAAATTTTCAAAATGGCTTAAGGTCCACATTTGTAAAGGTATTTAGGTGCTCAGACGGACACCTCGTGGGATTGTGAAAAATACTTGGCTACCTAACTCCAATTAAATCAATTCTACCAGTATATTCAAACCACTTTCTTTATACCAGTATAACTCCCCCATGTGGACACTCTTGCTCCAGAATAAGAGCAGATTTTTGAAGCTTACCGTATACTGCTGCCAAAGTGACATAAGCTAAACCAGAAAAAGGCCCTCTTATAACAGAATAAGAGTGTCCACACAGGGAGTTATATACCTGTAGTGCTTTAAATTCACACTCTGTCTTAGGCTAGGTCTACACTACAGCGGGGTTCCGACCTAAGATACGCAACTTCAGCTACGTGAATACCGTAGCTGAAGTTGCGTATTTTAGGTCGGCTTACCTGGCGGTGAGGACGGGGGAAAGTCGACCGCTGCCGCCGACTCTGCTGCCGCCTCTTGCCGAGGTGGATTTCCGGAGTCGATGGCAGAGCGATCAGGGATCGATTTTACCGCGTCCTCACGAGACGCGGTAAGTCGATCCCCGATAGACCGATTGCTACCCGCCGGATCGGCGGGTAGTGAAGACATACCCTTATGCAGGTGTAAATAAGTCCTTAGTGCCTAAGCCACTTTTGAAAATGAAACTTAGGCTCCTAAATCACTTTGGTGCTTTTGAAAATGTTACCCTAAATCTATATTAGAACCTAAGTTAGAACCTAAGAGCTGCCTTACTGGGTCAGACCAATGGTCCATCTTGCCTAGTACCCAGTCGCCAACAGTGGCCTGTACCAGACCTTCAGGGGGAGTGAACAGAGCGGGGCAATTTTGAAGAGATCCATCCCTGTTTTCCCTTCCCGGCTTCTAGCAGTCAGAGGTCTAGTGTCACCCTGAGCACAGGGTTGCGTCCCTGACTATCTTGGCTAATAGCCATTGATGGACCTATCCTCCTTGAACTCACCTAATTTTTTTTTAAATACTTTTAGCCTCCACAACATCCCATGGCAAAGAGTTCCACAGATTAATTGTGCATTGTGTGAAAAGTACTTCCTCGTGTTTTTATTTAACCTGCTGCCTATTAAATTCATTTGGTGACCCCTGGTTTTACCCTGGAAAAAGGTAAATAGCACTTCTCTATTCATTTTTTCCACATAATTCATGACTTTAGAGACCTGTCATATCCCCCTTAATCGTATCTTTACTAAGCTAGCCCTAATCTTTTAGTTTCTCCTTGCATGGAAGCTGTTCCATACCCTTGATCATCTTACTTGCCCTTCTCAGAACCTTTTCCAGTTCCACTATACCCTTTTTGAGATGGGGCTACCAGAACTGGACACAGTATTCAAGGTGTGGGCGCATCATGGATTTATATAGTGACATTACAATATTTTCTCTTATTTTCTATTTAATCGGTTTGATTTTGAGAGGTGTTCAGCTGTCATTGAAGTCAAGAAGAGAGAAGCTGAACAGTAGCAAAAGAAACACAGTAAAGTTTAACATATCAGTAAGTGCAAGCAGACTGTAAATCTTAGTGGTGGACAGAAGTGTGTGTTTCTTGCTTAAACCGCTTCAACAATGTAATATGAATTACCTTGAAATCATCAAATACACTTAGTTTGAAAGGGAACATTCTGGAATCTGGGGAGGGCAATTGCAGAGTTTATGTTAAAACATAAAATAAATGAAGACTCAAAAGTTATAGCAGAAAAAAATCTGATTTGGGATAAGTGAGTAATGAGAAGATGAGTGAGACAGCTGTTCAGCAGACAGTGGAGTTAAGAATAAAAGCAGCATTCAAAAGTCAATTAATTGGTCGCACTTTATATTAAGGGTGAATTTATAAATAGTTTATAAAGCATTAAGAAACCAATCTCAGATGTTTCAATAGATGGCTAATGGATTATTGTAGATAGATATAGAGAATCTGGTCGCTTTTAACCATCAGTAACAACTTCTACTTATGTGCTTATAACCATCTATAACACATATTACTCACGTCTGTAACATGGTTATAACATCTGTGGCTCATTTATGAAGCCTTTATAAACTATTTACAAATATACCCTTAATATAAAGTGGGACTAATGACTCAAAAGCAAAAGCCAGCAGACATTGGGGCTGTCCGTAAGCAAGCGAAGGAGGTAGAGGTAGAGCATGTCTCAAACCTAATCCTTTTGCAAAAAGGTACCACATTCAGGGAGGAAAACACAGGACAGGCCTTCACAGGGGAGCATGTGCCTATGTGGGAAAGGAAGAGCGAGCGATGCGCTCAGATTCCTTAGAGTGATGCAAAATGCTTCGCTGATGCTCTGACACAGATGTGAGTCAGAGAACATGGGTTGTGGCATTTTCCTTGTAGTAATGACACACGAGATATGCCATTTAAACTATATACAGGCACATAGTGTAATATCCTTGCTAAGGGCATTTCACTAACCTGTCACTGGCCTGCTGATGCAGGGAAAGAAAGCAAGGATTGTAGCTTAGAGTGGTTGGAAGGTGAATTTTTGTTAGCACAAGAGACAACAGAGGGTATAGAACTTATAGAGGCTAAGTTTTGGGACCAGAATGTTCTTTCCTTGGTGCTAGGACTCACCCCATGTGCACAGTATCACTTGCTTAAGAGAACTCACACTGTGCAGGCTCGAGTCAATGGTGCAGATGACATTTGCAAGGGATAGAAAGATATTTTTCCTAGAATAGGCTGCATTAAAATGGCAGTCTGTATCGAAGTGGATCCTAGTATCACTCCACGTTGCACATCTTAGTATAGTTAAGGCAAAACAGAGAGCAAGAAGAGGTATGTTCTACCTGACATCACAAAGAGAGTGTCAAAATGTGATGCATGTACAATTACAGATCACAGAATACTTGCCAAGGTGCAGTTGCTGTTACTGTAACACACTGCAGACTGCCCATGTGGCCTAAGCTGGTAGCTGATCTCTTTAGTTCAGGTATGTCCATTACCTACACCTAGCTCTCTGTTACTCCACTGACTCTTAGCTGAATAGACTCGAAAACCACAGGTGTGCTCTCTGCAAGGTAGTCTGGAAGCATCTCGTGGTCAGATGTGTGGCTCTGTATCTAAGCAGAGACAGGCTGGATGAATGAAGGCACCAAGAATTTCACAAACTGTCCAGTGAAGAGGATACTCTTATTCACCTCCCCAACAGCCATGGCGTAATATCACTCTCTATGCTGCAATCCGCCAGTCTTGTATCATGATCTCTGCCATTAGAGCTCAAGCCTCCTGACTGATTGCCTCATCTGTTGAGGTCATCTGCTAATTAAGGGAATCGGTAATGCACTTATATTAAATGTGGCATAACTGGTTATGCACAGGTTCCAACATCCCCATGGGAACCCCTTGGTGCTTTCTTCCAGGCTCTATAGATTACATTATCACTTCTAAATACAATCCTATTGGCTAAGTGTATGCATCTTGTTTGTCATAAGCTGTAGAATTCTATACATAGCTGGTTAAATAGATTGGTTACATATAAACCCACTAATGAGCTAATAACACCCATTTCCAGGGCCCCAAAAACTTTTTGGCAGGCTTTAAATTCAACTCATGTGCTTCCGTGGATGACGTTTTCTCGCAATCCTTCTGGGTTCCTATTGTGTTCATCCTTTAAAATCTGGCTTTAGAACCATGAAAGGATCCAGAATATTGTGCTCAGTACTTACAAGTACAGGACATGCTTAGAGCATTCACAAGAGCATTGATCCTCACAAGGGCAGAAAATAACTATTTAATCCTCACAACAGCTAATAAACATGAAATAATTACTCATCACAGTCCCCCGGCCAGGTGTCTCCATTTTAATGGGTGGAAGAGAGACAGTGATTGATTTGTCCTGGACCCCCCAGCAAGTTACTGGCAGAGAGAGGCCTAGACCACAGATATCTTGACTCCTAATCCCTTGTTTGATCTAATAGATCCCACTGCTTCTTGGGAAAGCTAGCTTCTGGTGTTAGAAAGGCAGCTGCAGTTCCAATGATCTCTGCGAGGCTGATGAACCTAAAAAAAGACCCCTGAAAAAGCAGCATGGGATATAAAATCCAGACTGTAAAGCAGCATCTCGGCATGTGCCTATTCTGCAGATGACCAGAGTGCCCAGAGAAGCTGTACAAAATACTCCTATTGAGCCTCCTGCAAGCCTGCATTTGATGTTTGCATGGCATAGAGACATCCTCAAATCCCATTCAAATGTAGGCTCCTGCACCACAAAAGCCTGTCAGGCTTGTCCCCTTCCCCACAGCAAGCCTCAGGAGCCTGGTTGATATTTGTTGACTGCGAGGCCAGCCCCTTATGTAGCTGAGTGGTCCTGCTCTGGGTGCGAAGGCTGGGGATGCTGGATGGCCAGTCCCTCGGTTGGGGCACCTCCAAAATCCCCAGGCCCTGTGGTAGGGTGACCATACATCCTGTTTTGGCAGGGATAGTCCCTTTTTTAAGCCCTGTCCCGGCCATCCTGACTTTTTTTTTGGCAAAAGTGGGCATTTGTCCCATTTGCTCTTGCCAACTTGAAGTGCGGAGGAATGTGCAGAGGGGCGAGCGGTGTTGCCAGCCCCGTACAAGGGGGCAGGCAGGGCTCGGGTGAGCAGTGATACCAACCCCAGCCTCCTCACGCGGGGGGCTTGGGTCAGTGACTCGGGCCAGCCTCATGTGGGGAGGGGGGCTCAGGCAAGTGGCTCAGGCCAGCCCGGCGTGGGGGCGGGTGTCTCGGTATAGCCCCACGTAGTGTCCCGTTTTCCCTTTGGGAAATATGGTCACCCTATCCTGTGGATATCAGGGCCAGAGAAGCAGCCTGTCCCAAATACAAGAAGAGAAATATTTCCTCTCCCATCACAGTGACTGCTGCACAAAGCCATGGGGTGGATCGTGACCTATGTGTCTTAGGACCATATTGTACCTTTCAAGAAGCACTATTCATTGATATAAGTGGGAAGTTCTGCTTACAGATCATTGGGCTACATGGCCCTGAGGGCAAAATTCACCTTGTGCAGAGGTATTGCACAAGGCTAATGCCCCACTTAAGGTCTAGATTGAATGGACACCAGTAGTGTGATGGTCCTGTGCTGCCCTCTTGGACTCCCTCTACAGTAGCTTTGGAACTGGCCTTATTGTAACTATTCCTATAGTGGCTGTCAGCTTGCTCTGGACACACCTTATTTCAGTGTTAACAACTTGATTCTTTGCTCAGCCTGAAAGCTGCAAACACAAAGTGTGAGGTTTCACATTTTCTCCAAGGTGTTGCAAAGACTGATGAGGACGGTTAGCCTTGAGATGCAGCGTCATCCTTTTTCAGCAGAAGGCCGGGCAGTCATACCCAGTTGCTGTCTGCTTGTTCATGGAAAGATTCAGGAGCTCAGCCTTTCAGTGCAAGTCCAGCACAATTCCAACTGAGTGTGTTAGATCTGCATTTCTAAAGCTGGGTTGCAGCCTGATTTCTTTGGCAAGTGGAATGTTAAAACAATCCAAGGACTGGGAAGAAACATAAAAGACCATGTAAGAGCCAAGAGACATGAAAGAAGAGAAAGGCGGAAGAAAGGAGTAAATAGATCCCCTTTGTTGGAATTTTGGGGCAGTTTATAAGCTTTAAAGAAAAGTCAGTTGGTTTAAGAATTCAAAATAGTCCAGGAAAGGTGGTTTAGCTGGCTCATGTGAAGTTTTAAGAGACCTGGCTTCAGTTCTCAGCTGTGCTACAAACTAGGGCTGGTTGAAAATTTTCCACTGAAAAAAGTTTCAGTGGAAAATTGGGTTTTTGACTACACAAACTCTTTTTTTAAAGAGTCTGCTTTCCTCCAAAGTTCTTGTTGTTTTTCAGAAAACCAAAAACTGAACATTTGGGTCAAAAAACCCAAATATTTGCAGTTGCCAGACGTTTCTGACTGAAAAAAAAAATGGTTTTCGGTTCTGTGATGAAAAGTCTAAATTTTCTATGGGAAAGAAAAGCATTTTCTGACCAGTTCTACCACAGACTGTCTTGTGTGACTTGGGCAAGTCATTTAATCTACCCTGGGCCTCTGTTTCTCAGTTGTACTATGGGGAGACTATTCCCCTACTTCTCAGGGTGTTGTAAGGGTGAATCCCATTAATGATTGGGAAGGCTCAGAGAGGCTGGTGATGAAGTCCAGCTAAGAACCTAGGTGGATAGAAGATGTATGCACTGCCTTGTTTGGGGCAGTGAGGTAATACACTCAGAATGACTGACATATGGGCTATGGAAACCCAAATCCTGTCATTTTGTAACAAAAACAAAGGAAAGGTCTTTGCCCTGAATCCTTCCCTCCTCATAAAAAGCTAAGGAGGCTGGCATGCCCCTTTCATCACAGCAGAACACTCAGGGGTTACCTAGCAACAGTGCACTAGGAACAGCTTACATGCCAAGGGGATAGGAAAGACCAATTCCCTTGGACAGGAAGGGAAGCCCCTAGTGTATGCTTGCCAGGGGAGCCCTGGAGGATTCCTGGGTCGGGCTTTACACGGGGCTATCTGCCCCTGCCTCTGCAGTGTCAGAGGGAGCATTCCCTTCTCTTGATGCACTTTCTGGGATGTGGGGGTGTGCGAGAGGGGATGAGGATGCTTCCTGGCCTCTCCTGAAGACACTATTGTGTGGGGAGAAGAGGGGCACTGTTGGTTCTATGTGCCAGAGCCCCTGCGTACAGAGTTGGGAAGCAGCAAGTAATTCTGCTCTCTAAGCTCCAGAGAGGGATCCACCTAAGATTAGATGGAGAAAGATGTGTGGGGATAGAGAGATAGAGATAGGAGTGCAGTGCTTAACTTGTGCCCAGGCTTGCCAGAGCTGAGCCCCGACACCTCTTGTAGCGATCTTGAGGTTCATTAAATAACACACCAGTGAATGAGAAAGGAATAAAACTTTAATAAAACAAACTGGAGAGCTTCTATCAAGGCTGGTATCAAATCCCTCCTCACTCTTCTCTTCTGCAGACTAAATAAGCCCAGTTTCCTCAGCCTCTCCTCGTAAGCCATGTGCCCCAGCCCCCTAATCATTTTCGTTGCCCTCCTCTGGACTCTCTCCAATTTTTCTACATCCCTTCTGTAGTGGGGGAACCAAAACTGGACGCAATACTCCCGGTGTGTCCTCACCGGTGCCAAATAGAGGGGAATAATCACTTCCCTCGATCTGCTGGCAATGCTCCTACTAATACAGCCCAATATGCCGTTGGCCTTCTTGGCAACAAGGGCACACTGCTGACTCATATCAGCTTCTCATCCACTGTAATCCCCAGGTCCTTTTCTGCAGAACTGCTGCTTAGCCAGTCAGTCCCCAACCTGTAGCGGTGCATGGGATTCTTCCTTCCTAAGGATATTAACCTGAGCTCCAGTTTAATTAAAAAATTGTATCTCTCGAAGGTTTCATTCCTTTTTGGCATGCAATGTTCCTCAAATTTAGTCACTATTTTATTTAACTTCATGCTTTCATCTTCTCCAAACTTAAAGTTGTTATAAATACCCAATGCTTCCTCCCCTACAACATGCAAAAAATGGATGATTCCACTTCATCATTTTTCTCCTCTGCCCCGTCACTGCTAAATACAATTTAAATCTCTGTCTGAATTTTTTTTCCAGTTCTCTGCAATATTGCCTGACAATTGCAGACTGGAAGGAGGTTGCAACACATACATTTTGGGCTTTTTTTTAACCTTTCTTAAGCTAGTCAAGTGACTATTGTGCTCACCAAATACATGCAAAAGCCTCTGTGCCTGGTACTCCACATGCTTCTCTGGTTCCTTTCTTTGTCTCTGCTTTCAGTTGCAAACAGAGGAGTTAACTTCAAAACGACTGCAGTTTCCTTCTCATTCAGCACTTCTGACAGCATGTAATGATCTTGGGGTACATTAAATAACAAACCAGTGAATGAGAAAGGAATAAAACTTTAACAAAACAAACTGGACAGCTTCTGTTGTGAGCCCTGCAGTGTTACCAAACCTTGCCTCCAGGTCACATCTCCAAATTCCCATATTCACAACACTGTCCCCAAATGAGGGAGCATCTCCAAATCACAATCTTTCATAAACATATCTCTACACCACTTTCATTACAAATTAAGCACTGCAGGAGTGGGAAAGTGGGTGCTTGATCTCAGTGAAGACAGCAATGTTAATTGGTGGGGCTGGAGTCAAGCCCGGCAGTTTTCGTAGGGAAAAGGAAAGAGGGGTTTGGCTACTGAAAATCCTATTTTTGTAAATGAGAAATTGATAATTTTAATAAATATTTTTATTTTAAAAGTTATGAAAAAATTAATTAAAAATGGACCCAATTTGGAGCCTGCAAAATGGAAGCAACTATGAAATTTCTCTCAAAAAATTATTTCATTTTTCAACCAGCTCTCATGGATAGTGTCTCCTAGAGAGGGGATTTCAATGAAACTGCAAATATGCAGAGACTAAGAAAAAAATTGTCTGGCAAGAGGGTTTAAAATCTAATAAAGAAAAATTCCATATTGCAATATTAAACATCTAACATGGGGAATGTATCAAGGGATTATGCAGGGAAAGGGATAATGCTAAAGCTATGATGGAAATGCAGTTCTGCAGAAAAGGAACTGGGGATTACAGTGGATGAGAAGCTGGATATGAGTCAGCAGTGTGCCCTTGTGGCCAAGAAGGCTAACGGCATATTGGGCTGCATTAGTAGGAGCATTGCCAGCAGATCGAGGGAAGTGGTTATTCCCCTCTATTTGGCACTGGTGAGGCTACATCTGGAGTATTGCATCCAGTTTTGGGCCCCCCACTACAGAAAGGATGTGGACAAATTGGAGAGAGTCCAGCAGAGGGCAACGAAAATGATTAGGGGGCTGGGGCACATGACTTACGAGGAGAGGCTGAGGGAACTGGGCTTATTTAGTCTGCAGAAGAGAAGAGAGAGAGGGGATTTGATAGCAGCCTTCAATTACCTGAAGGGGGGTTCCAAAGAGGATGGAGCTAGTCTGTTCTCAGTGGTGGTAGATGACAGAACAAGAAGCAATGGTCTCAAGTTGCAGTGGGAGAGGTCTAGGTTGGATATTAGGAAAAACTATTTCACTAGGAGGGTGGTGAAGCACTGGAATGGGTTACCTAGGGGAATCTCCATTCTTAGAGGTTTTGAAGGCCTAGCTTGACAAAGCCCTGGCTGGGATGATTTAATTGGTGTTGGTCCTGCTTTGAGCAGGGGTTTAGACTAGATGACCTCCTGAGATCTCTTCCAACCCTAATCTTCTATGATTCTATGATTCTATGAAATGTCAGGACATAAACAGGAATCATAGCCACTGCTAGAAAGTGACATGAATCATTCCAACTTGCTGCAACAATGTCCAGAAGAAGAGCTCTGTGTGGCTCGAAAGCTTGTCTCTCTCAGTAACAGAAGTTGGTCTGATAAAGGATATCACCTCTCACACCTTGTCTCTTCAATATCCTGGGACCAACACAGCATTCAGAGTAACCATGTCATGCAGAGAGTTACTACAGAACAATTATAAATGGCTACAGGACCCAAGCCACACTAATAGGGTAGAGAAGCACAGGAAACTGTAAGGCCCCAAGTGTCTAGAATCCAGGGCAGCAGAGCTCCTAGGTAGCTGGCAGGTCTATGATGTCTATGATTACAGCAGCAGCTGTAATCAGCTTGCACTCCACTGCCCACTACCCACTGTGGTCACAGACCATGGGAAGGTCCACCTCAAGGGGTCTGATAGGCAGCAGTCTCATGGCTCCTGATTGGCTCCCCCACCTGTATAAACCCAAGGGGCATTCTGGGAAGTGTCCAGGTAACGGTGTTGGTCCTCTGTTGCTGCCATGACTGCTCTTTGCTCCCGAGCTCCTGGCTTTGATCTTGGCTTGATTTGGACCCTGCCTTCTGAGCCGGATTCTGAAACCTGACTTGGACTGACCCTTGGTATTCACCCTGGCCTAGAACCTGACTACCAGCTCTTCTGCTACTCCCAGCTTCAGGTTTGACCCAGCTCTGACCCTGGGTCCTGACTGCACTTATTAGGATTCTGACAGGAACTGTTAATGAAAGCTCTTACTTGATGTTTGATTAAAGCAACCAATCATACTGACTGATGCTACCAGCAGTGGACTGGGTTCAGCTTTAATACACAGGATCTCACCCTGACTGCTGTTGCTTTAAGAGCAGTAACTAGAACTGCAGAATTTTACCCAGCTTGACACAGGTGTTTGCTATTGTGTTTGTGTGTAGGTTTCACCAGGATGTTTCTGGTAAATAGCATGCGATAGTGACCATAAGCCATTGCAAATCAGTTTTAAAAATCTTTAACCGAATCACCTCCCCATAATATAAAAGTTACTGTTGAGATTACAGAGGTACCAGGTTAATCTAGAGCTAGTCAAAATGCAGAACTTTAGTTCTGTGGAAAATTCTGGCATTTTGAAATCAAAACAAAAAGTCAATTTCCTGTGAAATGAAAATGCTGAATAATTTTATTTTGGAATTATTGAAATGACCTTATTGATATGTCTTGTTTCAATAAGGACAAAGCACTTGATTTTTTGACTTGATCACTTCTATTTTATTATTCAAAATTAAATCCTTCAACCTTACTGAAAAGAAGCATTTTGATATTTTTTGTCAAAAAATTAGACAAAGTAGATATTATTATTTTTGTTATATTATATAATATATTATTAAATAATAATAAATAAATAACGCATTATTCAAAATTATTATTTTCTAGAATCAGCATTTTCCAGCAGAAAACTGTTCCACTGGAAAATTTTCAATTTGCTCTAGTTTAACCTAAGAAATGTGCTGGGTAAGACTCTAATTATGGTAGACGCATTTTTGAAGGTAAATCTGCCAGAAGCTGAGTCGCTTGAAACACAATATGGAAGCCTAAGTGAGCAGGTTTATTGATGTCAATGGAGTGCTGACGATTTGCACCTACTGAGCATCTGCCTAGTGAGCTCATAACATATAGGCATTAATGTAACAATGTGTGTAGTTGTCAGGCTACCAGTGTTCAAAACAATAATACCAGAGTGATGGCCCACAGCTGAGAGGGGTCTCCTTCCTGATTCATCGTTTTTGGTCTGTTCATGATGATTTAATGATTGTTGATGATGTCATTACAAAGGATTAAAAAGGTGATTCCAGACAACATGAGGAAAGCAATGCCATTTCACATTCATAAAGGGGCTCTGGGTCTGGAATTAGGCACAAGGGAAGCCAGCAACAACTTTTGCTAGGTGGGGATGATGGCAAAAGGGCAAAATTCATACCTGGTGGAACTCCATTTAAGTCAGTATAGTTACACCAGCGATAAATTAGGTCACTCATTGCTGAAGTAGGTTTGCAATGTTCAGTGTGTCAAAAATGAATTAGTCACAACAACCTAAAGACCATGACATCCTCAGAATGACCTTGACAAAGTATATCAACTGACTGATTTCTGAAAGCAAAGACTATTGATTGTAGCTGACTTGAGTTTATGTTACTTGGAGTTAAGCCTACTTCATAATGTCCTAATAGAAAAAGGGACTTGTCACATGAAATCCATCTTTTCATGACACGGAATTTCTGACCAGGTGTTGTCAGTTCCACAATAGCAATTCCATATTTAAAACTTCTGTAAAACATTGGGTTTCTGACCACATTACATTGAATCCAAAGCAGAATAGATGACTCTGATCGGAATGTACCCAGAATGCATGCAATCAAGCATGCAGTGTTATGATTTCCTAGATAGTATAGTATGTGACCATTCAACTAAATCCTTAATGGATTTGCACAATGAGGGAAGTTAAAGGCCTCCTTTGAAATCTTCACCCTGGCATAGCCTTATTAGTGAATGCTTAACTGTGCAATTTGTGTGTTGCCTGAATGTAGTTTGTGGTATTTCACTGTGCTGTCATCGTGGATTGTATATATTCCTCTGAGTGCCAGATCCCACTCTCAGATGGGGAAATCTGCTCCTTCCACACACAGCTCGAGCAATTTACCTCTGTGTAGGTGGAGGGTGAGGGAGTGTTATTCTCCACCACCACTCAAGGTCAGAGAATGAGGCTGCTGTGGAACCACTCGCTCATAGAATAGAAAAACAACCCCTCTGCATCAGTCGCACAGGGTGTTGTACCACTGTAGCAATGTGAATGTGGATCCGTTGTCTTCCTGGTCCGTTTTCAGCCAACCATAATCATGGCTTTACATGCCTGTCCAGGCACAGCTGGTGCACCAATGCTTTTGGTGGTGCATAGGGACTGTGTTGGATTTCTGCTCCACAGGTGACTTTTAACCCAAACCACACAGCATCATTTTGGCTGGGACTCTAAAGATTATAAGGACAAGATGTGGCACAAGTGATCTTCAGAAGAGCAAACACAAACACCAAATCCCACATGCTAGCTGCTTCTGGCCTTCTCTATTATGTTGTCTTGTTTAATATAATTTCTCTGCAAACCGTCACTGGGCAATTCATTGTCAGCCAGCTGCCATGCTTAATTGGGCTATTCTGTAAAAAAAAAAAAAATCTAGTGTTTAAGTAAATCAGGAAGAGCGTGACCCATGAAGGGGCCAGCATGTAGCATATTTATTTTATTTATAGGCATCATTATGATGTTTATAGCCAAAGTGGACATGAAGCTTGACAATCACAGCTGTAAACAAATGCCACATCTGATTTAAAAAATAAAACCTGTATGAAATAAACAGGAATTCAAAAACTTCCCTGGGGCTTTAGAACAATAGTGCAGCCCCCTTCAAAGAGCACATAGAAATAATCTGTCAAGCGTTGTAGGGTACGTAGCTAGTGCTATAATGTATGCAATAGGCACTAAGTCTACTGAACACATTTCAAATGGAAATCAAGCTACTATCATACCCACAGGATCATTCCCCCAAGACCTTCAGTGAACTATTGTGTGGCACCATGTTCTCATGGCATACCTGCTTTCAAGGCTTTCTGAGCTGGATTTCCCCATGAGACCATAACAATATTGATCAATCCGGATGTTCCAGTGCAGTGGCAGAGATGACCCTGAAGAGAATACACTTGGAGGGCTGTGTGTATACAGTGATGAAAAGCCAGAGGGCAGCAGAACCAGCCCAGCTCAGGGATGCTGAGCTGGTCAAAATGTCCCATGATGGGAATTCTAAAATCAGCTTCTATTCAGAGGAACCTCCACCTCAGTTTGGCTCATCCCTCTTGATAACAGCCTAGCATTCCCAGTGACAGTAATCTGGTCTATTCGCCATATTTCTAAGAGTAAAAATATCTCATAACTAAAAGGGAAGGAAAAAGGGCAACACCACTGCACGGTGCGTGCCTGTCTGTGTAATCCACACTCCCACTGTAAGTGCTAGCTCCTGAGAGGACTTCTGTTGAAGTCAATGGGCCTGCTTGTACAAGTGAGTTTCCATGTGTGTACAGCCACCACCTATAGAGCCTGATGCTCTGGCTCAAGTAGTAGGGATTCATGCATTTAGCTCCAGAGATTCCTGGGTCAATCCCTGCTGTGTTGGCTTAGAGGGTGGCTGTCATACAAATTCTACAGCTGCACTCTCCATTTGTGTAGTATAAGCTTGGAGGACAAGTCCAGACACTGTCCTCTAGCCTTCTTTGTAGTAAACCCTTTATCCTAGAGAATAGAAGGAATCAATTGAATTCAAGAGTATGAAATCTGAAAGGAGAGTGATTGCATCAGTATGAGAGCTCTTCCCATCAATGGAACTGAACTCAGCGGAGTGGGGGAGAAGTAATTCTTGCCTGGCAGGGAGGGAGGCCTATGTAGTGTGCTGGGAGATGAAAATTCTAATTAAAATAATAGTTTCTGGTGGCACCCATCTTGTTGTTCCTCTTTTCAGTTGTGGCAGGAAAGGAGCTATGAGATACATCACTGTAACTGTTTAATTTACCATTTCTGGATAGCAGTAAAGTGCCTTCGCCAAAGGCGCTTGGTTTAAAGAAATGAAATAAATAAATACATAGGAAACTTTCTCTGAGGGAAGGACAAGACATACATTCTCCTTTAGCTTAGTACAATCATTCCACTAACGTTTACTATCCCAGTCACTTACTGTTAGCGCCAGTAAAGAGATGGGTTTTTCCTTCATCTAGAGAAGTTCATGTGTGAAATCAGGTGCGTTTTCCCCTCCGTTGCTTGTTGCATAGTTTTCTCTTAGCCCTGACAAGCTCTTGTTCACAGACTTTCTCTTAGGGCAAATAAACTGAATCTCTTTTGCTGCAAGAGTCATGTGCTTATGAAGCTTTCTGCCATGGAAAAAAGATTGCAAGAGGATTCAGTTTGCTAGCCAAGTCATGATTCTATGCATACATTGTGAATGGCGACTGAATTCATATGCCTTAAGCTTTATCCAATCAAATTATACAATAATAAATGTACGGAGGTAAGTGAGCCTTCAGATCAGCTGACCTACAGAAAGTAAATGGTTATTTTACATGAAACCTAATTTTAATGCCCCAGGACTGTAGTAGATCATCCTTAGTCTATCCCTGATTTGGTGTACTAATGCTTCTTATTGCATATTTTTGACTATTTTGAGTCTAGTTTTTAAATGTCCCAAGTGATGGGATTCCACCATTTCTGTAGTCTAGCTGCTCACTGTAGGTTAGTTATTTCTAAGGCTTGGTATTTAAGGGTTAATGTCTGCTGTTTTATAGACTGAAGGTAAAGCCACTGCAGATTAACTGGAAGGCAGGTGGACATAAATAGAACACAGAGCTTGTGACCCGAGGAGGGTTATAGATAGGGCTTCTGATTTTTATGTTTTAACCCATAAATACTGACAAAACACCCCTGAATTTTTTTTAAAAAAGGAGAGAGAAAGAAACAAATCAGCATTTATCCAATAAATACTGGCAATGGTTACTTGTAGCCAAGGGCTTCTCTATATGGAACAGTAACGCAGATTTTTGGAGGTTGATTTCTAAAGTGAACTAATATGTTGCGCATTAATTGGTCCGTGTAGAACCTACTGGAGCGCACTAAATGTTATTTGAAAAAGTACTACGTTAAAGCACATGAGGGAACCTGACAGAGCTTAACCATGATAGCATATACTACTGTAATGAGTAATATGTATAAAATTACACCTCTACCCTGTGTGACAGACCCAGACCAGTGGGGTACAGGAGTCTGGTAGAGGGCAAATATACTGGTCACTGGATGAGTAGTTTTCTGTTCCCTGAGTGACCAGAGAAGGGGCTGCACTAGAGTAATCAGGAACCTGCTAGAACCAGTTAAGGCAGGCAGGCTAATCAGGACACCTGGAGCCAATTAAGAAGAAGCTGCTAGAATCAATTTAGACAGGCTAATCAGGGCACCTGGGTTTTAAAAGGAGCTCACTTCAGTTTGTAGTGCGAGAGTGTGAGGAGCTGGGAGCAAGAGGTGCAAGGAGCTGAGAGTGAGAGGGTGTACTGCTGGAGGACTGAGGAGCACAAGCGTTATCAGACACCAGGAGCAGGGCTGGCTCCAGGCACCAGCCCACCAAGCTTGTGCTTGGGGCGGCACCTGGAGGGGGGCGGCGCGGCACTCCGGCCGCCGGAGAGAGCGGGGCCACGGCCGGGCTTGCCGCCCTCCCCCCGGCGCTCTGGCCGCCCTCCCCCCCGGTGCCCTCCCCCGGCCGCCGGGGGGAGAGCGGTGAGCCCCGGTCGGGGCTCGCCGCCCTCTCGCCGCCCTGCCCCCTGCGCTCTGGCCGCTGGGGGGAGAGCGGAGCCCCGGCCGGGGCTCGCCGCCCTGCCCCC